>NC_083401.1:7146031-7455600 GCF_020745735.1 Hemiscyllium ocellatum | reverse complement strand
TTCCTTTCTTGAGATCCACTATCAACCTGATTTCCCCAGTCTAAATGCATATGAAAGTCCCCAAAGACTGTTATAATAGTACCTTTCTTGCATGCCTTTTCTATCTCCTACATTTTTTTTCCCACATCCTAAGGCCTATACATAACTCCCATCAAGGTCTTTTTCTTTGCAGTTCTTCAACTCTACCCACACAGATTCTTCACCTTCCGGCTCTTAATCACTCCTTGCTGACAATTTCATTTAATTTCTTACTAATAAAGCAACTCCACCCCCTCTGTCCATCTGTCTGTCCTTTCGAAGGCTGTATATACTTGGATATTTAGATCCAAGTCCTGATCCCCTTGCATCCACGACTCTATGATACCCACATCATTGTTCCTGGCAAATTTCAATCTGTGGTACAAGCTCATTTACCTTGTTTCATACACTGCATGCACTGATGTGTAAGAGCCTCAGTCCTGCAGGAACAACCACCCCGTTTTTCACAATTCTCCCTTTAACTGCTGTGCCTGAAGTTTGTTTTCTCTTGATCCTTTCTATACTCCTAATACTTGTTCTGGAAACTTTACTAATCTCTGCTGAGCCCTCCACTAATCTCACCTTTTTGATAATTTTTCTTGCAATTTAACCCTATTTAGTTTAATGCCCTATCCACAGCCCTAGTTATGAGATTCACCAGGGTTCTAGTCCCAGAAAGGTTCAGGCAAGCCCATTCCCTCCTTCCCCAGTTTTGAGACCAATGTTCCTTAAATTTGAACATGTTTCTCCTCATACCAAGCTTTGTGCCATGTGTTTACTTCTTTAATCTTGTTGACCTTGCTTATGGCTTGAGATTATTACCTTTTGGCTTTCTAATTTACACCTAGCTGCTCATATTTCCTCAATGAACTAAGGTTTAGTATCTTAAAAAGATGGTGTAGTGGACAGTGAAGAAGATGATCTCAGGCGGAAGATGAGGCGCTCCTCCTCCAGCCGTCATGTTGTTATGTTCTGCCGGTGGAGGAGTCCAAGGACCTGCATGTCCTCGGTGGAGTGGGAGGGAGAGTTAAAGTGTTGAGCCTCGGGGTGGTTGGGTTGGTTGGTCCGGGTGTCCCTGAGGTGTTCTCTGAAGCGTTCCGCAAGTAAGCGGCCTGTCTCACCAATATAGAGGAGGCCACATCGGGTGCAGCGGATGCAATAGATGATGTGTGTGGAGGTGCAGGTGAACTTGTGGCGGATATGGAAGGATCCCTTGGGGCCTTGGAGGGAAGTGAGGGAGGAGGTGTGGGCGCAAGTTTTACATTTCCTGCGGTTGCAGGGGAAGGTGCCGGGAGTGGAGGTTGGGTTGGTGGGGGGTGTGGACCTGACGAGGGAGTTACGAAGGGAGTGGTCTTTGCGGAACGCTGATAGGGGAGGGGAGGGAAATATATCCCTGGTGGTGGTGTCTCCCAATGTGGCCTCCTCTATATTGGGGAGACAGGCCGCTTACTTGCGGAACGCTTCAGGGAACACGTCAGGGACGCCCGGACCAACCAACCCAACCACCCCGTGGCTCAACACTTTAACTCTCCCTCCCACTCCACCGAGGACATGCAGGTCCTTGGACTCCTCCACCGGCAGAACATAACAACACGACGGCTGGAGGAGGAGCGCCTCATCTTCCGCCTGGGAACCCTCCAACCACAAGGGATGAACTCAGATTTCTCCAGTTTCCTCATTTCCCCTCCCCCCACCTTGTCTCAGTCTGTTCCCTCAACTCAGCACCGCACTCCTAACCTGCAATCTTCTTGTAGTGGTTCTGTTCGCCGAGCTGGAAGTTTTTGTTGCAAACGTTTCGTCCCCTGGCTAGGAGACATCATCAGTGCTCTGGAGCTTCCTGCGAAGCGCTTCTTTGATGTTTCTTCCGGTATTTATAGTGGTCTGTCCTTGCCACTTCCAGGTGTCAGTTTCAGCTGTCCACTGTAGTGGTTGGTATATTAGGTCCAGGTCGATGTGTTTGTTGATGGAGTTTGTGGATGAATGCCATGCCTCTAGGAATTCCCTGGCTGTTCTCTGTCTGGCTTGCCCTATGATAGTAGTGTTTTCCCAGTCGAATTCATGTTGCTTGTTGTCTGAGTGTGTGGCTACTAGGGATAGCTGGTCGTGTCATTTCGTGGCTAGTTGGTGTTCATGTATGCGGATTGTTAGCTGTCTTCCTGTTTGTCCTATATAGTGTTTTGTGCAGTCCTTGCATGGTATTTTATAAACTACATTAGTTTTGCTCATGTTGGGTATTGGCTCCTTTGTTCTAGTAAGTTGTTGTCTGAGCGTGGCTGTTGGTTTGTGTGCCGTTATGAGTCCTAGGGGTCGCAGTAGTCTGGCTGTCAGTTCTGAAATGCTCCTGATGTATGGAAGTGTGGCTAGTCCTTTGGGTTGTGGCATGTCCTCGTTCCGTGGTCTATCTCTTAGGCATCTCTTAGACCACGGAACAAGGACATGCCACAACCAAAAGGACTAGCCACACTACCATACATCAGTAGCGTTTCAGAACTGACAGCCAGACTACTGCGACCCCATGGACTCATAACGGCACACAAACTAACAGCCACGCTCAGACAACAACTTACTAGAACAAAGGAGCCAATACCCAACATGAGCAAAACTAATGTAGTTTATAAAATACCATGCAAGGACTGCACAAAACACTATATAGGACAAACAGGAAGACAGCTAACAATCCGCATACATGAACACCAACTAGCCACGAAACGACACGACCAGCTATCCCTAGTAGCTACACACTCAGACAACAAGCAACATGAATTCGACTGGGAAAACACTACTATCATAGGGCAAGCCAGACAGAGAACAGCCAGGGAATTCCTAGAGGCATGGCATTCATCCACAAACTCCATCAACAACACATCGACCTGGACCCAATATACCAACCACTACAGCGGACAGCTGAAACTGACACCCGGAAGCGGCAAGGACAGACCACTATAAATACCGGAAGAAACATCAAAGAAGCGCTTCGCAGGAGGCTCCAGAGCACTGATGATGTCTCCTAGCCAGGGGACGAAACGTTTGCAACAAAAACTTCCAGCTCGGCGAACAGAACCACTACAACAAGCACCCGAGCTACAAATCTTTGCACAAACTTTGAACTGCAATCTTCTTCCTGACCTCTCCGCCCCCACCCCACTCCAGCCTATCACCCTCACCTTGACCTCCTTCCACCTATCACATCTCCATCGTCCCTCCTCCCTACCTTTTATCTTAGCCTGCTTGGCACACTCTCCTCATTCCTGATGAAGGGCTTATGCCCGAAATGTCGAATTTCCTATTCCTTGGATGCTGCCTGACCTGCTGTGCTTTAACCAGCAACACATTTTCAACTGTGGTCTCCAGCATCTGCAGACCTCAGTTTTTACCCGATGATGCGGTTGTACACAACATTAGTTAGGCCACTTGTGGAATACTACGTGCAATTCTGGTCACCTTTCTATTGGAGGGATGTTGCTAATTTGAGAAAATAATTTGTAGAAAATATTTACAAGGATGTTGCTGGGAATGAAGGGTTTGGGTGATAGGCTGGGACTGTTTTCCCAGGAGCATTGGAGGCTGAGGAGTGATCTTATAGAGGTTTATCAAATCATGAGGGGCATGGATAGAGTGAATAGCCAAAGTGTATCCCAAGGTTTTGGAAGTCCAAAATGAGACAGAATAAGTTTACAGTAAAAGGGGAAAGATTTAGAAATGACCTAAGGGGTAACCTTTTCACACAGAGGGTGGTGCCTGAATAGATTGAGCTGCCACAGAACGAGTGGAGTTAGGTACAATAACAACATTTAAAAGCATCTGTATGGGTATATGAATAGGAAGGATTCACAGCATGGGTCAAATACTGGCAAATAGGACTAGGTCAGATTAAGGAGTCTAGCAGTGCGTACACGTTGGACTGAAGGGTCTGTTTCTGTGCTGTATAAATCTATGATGCTAATCCTAACAGAATAACTTTGCACTGCAGCTGTTGATAAGCTAATACAGTGTCTAAAATACAACAAAAATATACTTCAGTGAAACAATTAAATAGATAATTTAAATGCTTTAAGTATGTCTATGCCTCTTACGGCAGTCACAGCTGCAGCATGTGAGAGGTGTTAGATGCCAGTTTTGTGCAGAACAAATACCCCTGCAGTAAATGTATCCAGATTGAGAAGCTTTGGCACAGGACTTACAAGTTGGAGGCTGAACTACAGACCATATGACTCATCAGAAAGGGGAGAAATTATATGTATTCTTTGTATCAGAAGTCGGTCATGTCTGTTCAGACTGGATTGCCTGAACTGGTCAGGGTTCAGGGAAGGTGTGGCTTTGATTGAGACAGGTGAAGGGACTGGAAAGCATTAGCTCAAAAGCCTCAGACATTGAAACTATCTAACGAGTCTGAGATTCTATTAGCTTGTCTGCCTGAGTTAACTGGCCATGGCATGTTGGTACAAGAAACCATCCAGAAAGGTGCTAGGGAATAAGAAAAAATACACCATTAAAGAAAGCAGGATCAGGTGTAGGCCATTTGAGCCTACTTTGCCATTCATATGATCATGTCTGATCATCCAATGGAATAGCCCGTTGCTTTTCCCTCCTTTCCAACTCCTTCTCGATATATTTTCTGTGGTAGTGAGTTCCAAAGGCTCACCACTCGCTGGAGAAGAATGTAGTGGTAACACAGGTAATGGGAACAGTAAAAGCAGACAAATTGACACTGTTCTTTGCTGTGAACAGCTTGCATCTATAAAATATGTTGCCTGCCTTTTGACAGAGTTTGAGACATCTGCTCAGACTGGAAGGAACCTGCAATGGAAGGGGGAAAATCCAACTGTCATGGTCTATGTAGGTACCAATGACAGACAGGAAAAAGATCAAGACATGCCAAGTAGCTCCTTTGAATTATCTTCTTCAAGTAAAATGTCAACTATTTTGATGTACACTTGCATTATTATCATAGCCACTGCTGATGGATTTTATTTAGCCATTGCTTTGGTCTTTTTTTGCATTCCTAATACCAATGTCTAGATTCCTCTCCAGCAAAAGAGTCTGAGTAGCTCTTGTGTCCCTTAACATAGTTATAGGTTTAGCTGAATCCTTGGGAGAAAAGGAATATTTTCCCTTTTAATGAAGATCCTCAACAATGTGGGCTATAATATGAAATTTGGGAGAATCACAGAAGAAGTTGGATGGGCCTTACATGATGCTGAGTATAGAACCGAGAACAGTACAGCACAGTACAGGCCCTTCATGATGACATTTTATCCTACTCTAAGATCAAACTAACCTACATACCCTTCATTTTACTATCAGCCATGTGCCTTTCCAAGAGTCACTTAAATGTCCCTAACATATCTGACTCTACAATCACCACTGGCAGTACATCCCACACATCCACCGCTCTCTCTGATATCTCCTCTAAACCTTCCTCCAATCACCTTAAAATTATGCCCCCTTGTGATAGTCATTTCCACCCTGGGAAAAGCTCTCTGGCTATCCACTCTATCTATGCCTCTCATCATCTTGTACACCTCTATCAAGTCACCTCTCACCCTTCTTCACTCCCTCAAACTTCCTTCATAAGATACGCCCTCCAGTCCAAGCAGCATCCTGGTAAATCGCTTCTGCACCCTCTCGAAAGCTTCCACATCCTACCTATAATGAGGTGACGAGAACTGAACCCAATATTCCAAGTGTGGTCAAACTAGGGCTCTACAAAGCTGCAGCATAACTTGGAGATGCCAGTGTTGGACTGGGGTGACACTATCACCTGATGAAGGAGCGGCGCTCCAAAAGCTAGTGTGCTTCCAATTAAACCTGTTGGACTATAACCTGGTGTTGTGTGATTTTTAACACAACATAACTTTGCAGCTCTTAAACTCAATCCCCCGATAATGAAAGCCAACACACCATTCGCCTTCTTAGCAACCCTATCAACTGGGTAGAAGCTTTGAGGGAGCTATGGACATGGACCCCAAGAATCCCAAGATTCATCCACATTGCCAAGAATCTTGCCTTTAACTCTGTAATCTGCAACCAGATTCGGCCTTCCAAAATGAATTACTTCACACTTTTAGAGTTTAAACACCAACTGCCACTTATCAGCCCAGCTCTGCATCTGTCAATGTCCCACTGCAACCTGTAATAGCCCTTCACACTATCCATACTATCCATAACTCCACCAACCTTTGTGTCATCATGTTAGCAAACTTACTAACCCACACTTACACTTCCTCATCCAAGTCATTTATAAAAATCACAAAGAGCAGAGATCCTAGAACAGATCCCTGCGGAACACCACTGGCCACCGAGCTCCAAGCTGAATACTTTCCGTCTACTACCACCCTCTGTCTTCCATGGGCGAGCTAATTCTGTCCCCAGACAGCCAAATTTCCCTGTATCCTATTCCTCCTTACTCTCTTAGAGTGAGTCCACCATGGGGAACCTTATCAAATGCCTTGCTAAAATCCATATACACCACACCCAATGCTCTGCATTCATCAATGTGATTCATCACATCCTCAAAGAATTCAATAAGGCTTGTGAGGCATGACCTGCCCCTCACAAAGCTATGCTGACTATCTCTAATCAAGCTGTCCTTTTCCAAATAATCATAAATCCTTCCTTTCAAAATCCACTCCAATAATTTGCCTACCACCAATACAAGACTAATTGGTCTGTAATTTCCAGTGAAAAAGGGAATAACATTTGCCACATCCAATCATCTGGCAAGACTCGAGTGAATAGTGAGGATGCAAAGATCATCGCAAAGGTGCAGCAATCTCTTCCCTCGCTTCCTATAGTAATATTGGATGTACCCCGTCTGGCCCAAGGAACTTATCTATTCTCATGTCTTTCAAAATTTCCAGCAAATCCTTCTTAACATTAATCTGTTCGAGCCTAACAGCTAAGAGCAACTCATTGCATTTTCAAACAGAGTTCTGGGCATCGAGATGAGATTTTTGCCAGGGATTGGTGAGATGTATTTTGAAGAAGATTTTTGTTTGTTAATAGCCTCAGTAACTGTAATATTTCTCACTAATCTGCAGCCTCCTAACTTGCTACTGACCTCAATGGAAATAGACATTGACAACTGCCACTGAGTATTGTGTTCATTTCTGGTCACCTTATTTAAGGAAAAATGTTAAACTCCTGGAGAGAGTGCAAAGGAGATTTACTAGAATGACACCAGGAATGAAGGATTTTAGATAGGAGGAGCAGAAAGGATAAAACGATGACCTTGTTGAGGTGTTCAAAATTATGTTCACATCCCTCCTTAACATCTGCTGCACCTGCACACTTACTTTCAGTGACTGGTGCATAAGAACACCCAGGTCTTGCTGACCATTCCTTTTTCACAATTTACAGCCATCCAAATAGATATCTTCCTTCCTGTTTTTGCTACCAAATGGACAAACTCATATTTATCCACATTTTACTGCATCTGCCATGCTTTTGTCCACTCATTCAGCCTGTCCAAATCACACTGCAACATATTACATCCACCTCACATCTCACCCTCCCATCTAGCTTTGTTTCATCTGCAAATTGTCAGATGTTATGTTTAGTTCCCTCATCTACATCATTAACACATGTTGAGAGTAGCTGGAGAACTAGCATTGCTCCCTGTTGTACCCTGTGCATCACTGCCTGCTATTTAGAGTCACAGAGTGATAGTCCTTGAGTTGAACAGCACAGCAACAGACCCTTTGTCCAATTCGTCTACGTTGACCAGATATTTTAAATTGATCTCATCCCATTTGCTGGCATTTGGCCCATATCCCTCTAAACCTGTCCTATTCATGTACCCATCCAGATCCCTTTTAAATGTTGAAATTGTACCAGCCTCCACCACTTCCTCTGGCAGCTCATTCCATACATGTACCACCCTCAGTGTGAAGAAGTTGCCCCTCTAGTCCATTTTAAATTATTATTCTTGCACTTAACCCGATGTCCTTGAGGCTTGGCTCCCCTAACCTGGGAAAAGACCTGAGTTTTTCACCTTATCTGTGCCCCTCACGTTTGTATAAACCACTATAATGCCAGCTCTCAGTCTCTGACACATCAGGGAAAAAAAGCTCCAGCCTATTCAGCCTCTCCCAGTAGCTTAAATCCTCCAACCCCTGGCAACATTCTTGAAAATCTCTTCTGAACCTTTTGAATTTTAACAACATCCTTTCTATAGCACAGAGACCAGAATTGAATGCAGTAGTCCAAAAATGGCCTAACCAATGTGTTGTACAGCGACAATATGACATCCCAACAGGCCTTTTCACCACCCAATATACCTGCAACTCCACTTTCAAGGAAACCTTTGGGTCCTTGTTTGGCAACACTCCTCAGGGCCTCAACATTAAGTGTATAGGTCCTGCCCTGGTTTGCCTTACCAAAATGCAGCACCTCACATTTATCTAAATTAAACTCGACCTGCCACTCCTTGGCCCATTTGTCTTTGAAATTTGGGCGGGTGAGAGTAAACGAGGAAAGATGTTGCATGGAATATTGAGAATAGCAGTGCATTAGTCTTGGTGATGGCGAAGTCAGACAGTTTCCGAGGAGCAGGAAAATCGACGTTTTGGGCAAAAGCCCCTCATCAAGAATTCCTGAAGGGCTTTTGCCTGAAACATCGATTTTCCTACTCCTCGAATGCTGCCTGACCTGCTGTGCTTTTCCAGCACCACTCTAACTTTGACTCTAATCTCCAGCATCTGCAGTACCCACTTCTGCCTTGGTGACAGGTGAGTACAGTAGTAGAGATAGTGTGCGTATAGATTAGATTAGATTAGATTCCCTACAGTATGGAAACTGGCCCTTTGGCCCAACATGTCTACACTGACCCTCCGAAAAGTAGCCCACCCAGACCCATTCCCATGCCCTATATATACCTCTGACTAATGTACCTAACACTATGGGCAATTTAGCATGGCCAATTCACCTAACCTGCACATCTTTGGACTGTGGGAGGAAATCGGAGCATCTGAAGGAAATCCACGCAGACACAGGGAGAATGTGCAAACCCAAGCCCCTGGTGCTGTGAGGCAGCAGTGCTAACCACTGAGCCACTGTGACACCAAAGGATAGCAGAGATCACAGTAGGGCACTACCTGGTAGAATGAAGAAAATCTTCCTTCACAGCTGGGTATTCCTCAAGATGGCTGAGACTCCAATGACCAGCAATCAATCTCAGTCTGGCTGGTAAAGTCCAATAGTACGGCATCATCTGTAACTTCAGGACCTCCAGGTGCCTGTCCACAAAACAGGGCACCAACTTTTGGGGCAAATGTCAAGAACATTGCAGGGCAGCCCTAGACTGCCAGTGTCTGTCTAGGTGTATGATAACACTTTAAAGATGGCACGGATTCTGCATTCTGGATCAGTGGTGCTGGAAGAGCACAGCAGTTCAGGCAGCATCCAAAGTGCAGCGAAATCAACGTTTCGGGAAAAAGCCATGCCTGTCCATTCTGGAATATCCCAGCAATGGAATTTTTTTCTGGGTAGATGGCACTAAGATTGTGGAGTAGCAAACATTGAAGGGACTGTCAGAGAATGCATCAGGATATAAAAGATTGGAGAGCTAGGCAGAGAAATGGCAGATGAGTTCAATTCAGGCAAATGTGAGATAATGCATTTTGGAAGATCTAATTCAAGAGCGAACGATATGCTAAGTGAAACAACCCGGGGAACACTGATGTCCAGAGAGATCTGGGTCAAGATTAGAGTGGTGCTGGAAAAGTACAGCAGGTCAAGCAGCATCCAAGGAGCAGAAAAATCAACGTATCGGGCAAAAGCCCTTCACCAGATCTGGCTGTTCAGGTCCATTGTACCCTGAAGGCGGCAATGCATGTCTGCAGAGTCGTCAAGAAGGCATATAGTATGCTTTCCTTCATCAGACAGGATATTGAGAACAAGAGTTAGCAGGTCATGTTACAATTGTATAGGACATTGTTCGGCCACATTTAGGATACTGTATATAGTTCTGGTCGCCACATTACCAGAAATATGGGGAGGCTTTGGAGAGGGTGCATAGGAGGTTCACCAGGATGTTGCTTGGTATGAAGAATGCTAGCTATGAAGAGCGGTTGAGTCGATTAGGATTATTTTCATTAGAAAGATGGATGTTGAGGTCTACAAAATCATGAGAGGTATACACAGGGTGGATAGAAAGAAGCTTTTTTTCCCCTGAGTGGGGGACTCAATTACCTGGGGTCATGACTTCAAAGTGAGAGGCGAAAAGTTAAGGGAAATATGTGCGGCAAGTTCTTTACCCAGAGGGTGGTAGGTGCCTGGAAAGTGTTGTAGGCTGACAGGTGGGCAGGATAGCATCATTTGAAATGTATCTAGACAGATACATGAATGGGCATTGAACAGAGGGATACAGATTCTTAGAAAATAGACAACAGTTTAGATAGACGATCTGGATCGGCACAGACTTGGAGAGCAGAAGGGCCTGTTTCTGTGCTGTAATTTTCTTTGTTTGTTCTTTGTATGGTGAATGGTAAATTCCAGCTTGCATCGGATGAGAAAATAGGGAATGTAGTAATTAACAAGGTGAGTTTGGGACAACAGTGTGAGAAAATAGACCTCATGGTCAGAAATGCTCCATGAAATTTGACAAAACTGACTATTTGCCAAAATATGACAAGATTTACCCCCTTATTTCTGTCAGAGAGAATTGGGATGAATCGCTTTGTGATTACCATTTTGTTCATTCTAAATTAAACTCAGTCACATCTCCACGATATGTGGGTTACCCTGCAGTTCAAAGAATCAAAGTTTGGACAACAGTGCACGTGCTGACAGATGTATATTAGGGTGAAATTGTTATGATTGTTGTTGTAATAATTTAAGAGGTATCAGGTGCAAGTAACGGGTTCAGTCTCAGGAGAGACCAAGATAAGAAGCATATTGCTGATGACAAATAACCCTAACAGGCCCTGTCCAGATGGTTGATAAAACGGAGAACTTGAGTGGGCTCCCAAAAGGATCACTAACTAGATAGTTATCTGATAAAAGTAATAAAACTATAGGAAAGAAATGATTAAGAACATCTAGAATCTGTTCAAAATTCCCACACAATGGTGAATGTGGTGGGGCAAAGAAAAGAAAGATAAAGATGATTATATTAAGAAGTCATGGACACCTAGCTAGTATTAATGGGTGATTGAGTGTAAAGGGAAAAGGTAGTATCACTGCAATTGGCTACCATGGGCTAGGCCAAGTGCTAATAGTGGGGAACTGCAGTGGGAATTAAATAAGATTTTATGACAAGAGGTTCCAAGAGGAGTAAGAGGACAGCTTACACATGCTGCAAAGTACATTTTAGCAAGTATGCATCCAGTACACCTGGTCCACATCAGCAATTACGATAGATGAATCTTGTGCATCTGAAGGCCTGTATCAACCCTGAGAGCAAACTAGAGTTTAAACAGATTCCTGCAGACAGGATAAACTAGAGAGCACAGTTTTAAGGTGAGAAGAGAAATACTTAAAAGCGACCTGAGGGGCATTTTTTTTCACACAGTGGGGGTTGGTTTGTGGAAAAATCTGCCAGAAGAAGATGCAGGTACAGATATTTGGACAGGTACATGAAGAGGAAAGGTTGAGAGTGATAGGGTAAAATGCATGCAAGTGCGACTAGTTCAGTTTGAGAAATGTGGTTGGCATGGATGATTTGGACTGAAGGGTCCATTTCCGTGCTTTGACTGTGACTCTCTGATAAGAGAAAATCCCAGAATGGAAGGTTTTTATTTTTTGTACCAGAATAAGTAATAATTGTGGATAAAGGTTAATGATTTTGTATATGAATCAGACAGGCATCAAGCCAAGATATGGGAGAACAGGCATGAGACCAAGGTCAGACAGAAGTAGGACTGAGCAATAGAGGGATCAGACATACTGTAATTCCATTTAGCCAATCTAGGAATAAGATTGTTTGAATAAACACAAAGATGGGATTGACACTGGGTGTTTGGCCCTGTGGAGCAGCAATGCTGACCACTGAGTGACTGTGACTGTCCTGTAATACTTAAACTAGTTAAGGCCACTTGTGACTTTAACTTTAAGAGTTGAACTACTGGTACATTCATCCTGGAATTATCCATGCAACTGAGCTTAAATGTGCTTAGTTTCATGCAATACCTTCATGGTTAATTCCAACGCTACTGGTCTGGATTTACGCTATTTCTGGACTCTATGATAAGCTAGTTTCACCATATCTACCCTTTCTCAGAAGCATGTTAATCATCTTTATCAAAGGATTTCACATGATCACCAAAACCACAAAATGAAAAATCTCTCTCTCAGCTATGGGTGTTTCCCACAATCATCTTTCTCTTTGCTAAGAATGAGCAGAAGCAGTGGCATGTATTCCCCTGCTCCCATTGGTTTAAATTTTGCTCACCTTGCTTGATGAAACACTCTGTCGATGGTAGTCATTCCCACCTCACCTCTTCAATTCATCTTCTTTGGGCTAATGCTGTAATGAAGGCTGGAGCCCAACTGCCCAGGGTGAATTCAAACTGAATATCACTGAGCATGTTATTTCTAGATAAATAGCTGTTGTTAGTTCTTTCAACACTACCTCTATCACTTAACTGATGATCAATAATAGACTGAGTGGGTGGTAACTGGCTGGGTTGGATTTGTCATAGATTCACAGAGATTTACAAAACGGAAACAATCCGTTGGTCCAACTCATCCATGTTGACCAGATATCCTAAATAAATCTAGTCCCATTTACCTGCATTTTGCCCATATCCCTCTTAACCGTTCCTATTCATATACCTATGTAGATGCCTTTTAAATGTTATAATTACACCAGCCTCCACCAAATCCTCCTTATTTCATTTAGGACTCATCTGGACAATTCTCCACATTATTAATTACATGCCAGTCGTGTAGTAGTACTGGAACTGCTTGGCTAGTGGCATGGCTAGTTCGGGAGCAGAGGTCATCAGAATTATGGTTGGGATGTTATCAGGAGCATTGCCTTTGTAGTATCCAGTGTCTTCAGACATTTCTTAATATCGCATGGAGTGAATCAAATTGACTGAAGACAGGAGAAAGTGGAGATGAATCATCTACATTGAACCTCTGGCTGAAGTTAGTTTGAAATGCTTCAATGTAATGAGATATTCATGATATTAATGTTTGAAATCATTTAAAAAAACAAAAATAGAATTGATTAGGATATAATGTTGGATCAGTTCTATCAAAATCAATATCTCAAAAAAGCTCTGTATTCCCACTGTGAAAATGGTGATCTATCTCATTGTATCACTGGCACTGTACCTCACTGTGGGATTGTTCTCACTGAGATTGGATCCAACAGATATGTTGTCAGTGCTGTCAGCCCTTTTCTTCAGGTAGTACAATTGTACTAAAAAGACCCCAAGAAGCAGGATCAGAATGAGTATAAGGGATATCATCAACCAAACAGGTGTACCTTGGGAGAAAGAGAAGAGATGGGTCAAAACAGAAAACTGAATTCAGAGTTAACATGAGTTTAGCTTTTGTTTACAATTCCTGGGAGTTCTTACTATTATTTCTATTTTAATGTTTCTGTTCAAACTTTCATTTGTCTCAGTCAAAATTTTATCTTCTTTTCTGTTTTTTCATAAAGAGCTTTCCAAACTCTGCATTTTTGTGTTTGTGAGATGTGGGCATCACTAGCTAGGCCAGCAATTGCTCAACTCTAAATGCTCCTTGAATTAACTTGCTCGCTAAGGCCAATTAACAGGGAAATTAAAAGTCAACTTACATTGCTGTGGGTCTGAAGCTAAATGTAGGCCAGACCAAGTGTGGAGCTTCCTTCTGTAAGGGTTTTCAATGAACCAAATGAAGTTTTGATCACCAGTAGGCTAGTTCTGTCATGCCAGATTATTATTTAAATTTAAAATTCAAGGTCTATCACGGGGGGATTTTTACCTGAATCCCATGGTGATTTGACAGTATTTATTTGGTATTCCTTCAGGAAATCTTGTTGAAACATCCATATTGTTAATATATATTATTTTGCACACATAGAATCCCTACCGTGTGGAACCAGGCCATTTAGCTCATCAAGTTCACACTGACCTTCCGAAGGGCACCCTGAGACCTGTTTGGTATAGCATTGTCTGGCAAAATTTGATCAAGCTTTATGTAATCCTGGCCATTAAAAATGACTTTATATTTGAGAATGTTTTATATTCCCGTTTGTTTCATCACACTCACTCAGGCTAATATGTTGTTAACAAACCAAGATAAAATCCATATCTTGCACAGGATTTATTTCACTGCCCAACTACAACATGTTCATCTACTGATTCATTCTTTGATCCAACTCAACATAGAGGTCATCTCCATTCATTCTTTCTCCTGGACTAAATACCCTAGAGGACAAATTACATCACCAGCCAGCATCAGTGACTGAATTGTTCCAGTCTCTTCAGAAGAAGAAGCTGGTCTTTATTTATGTATTTTTATTCACTTGTGGGACACAGCATTGCTGGCTGAGCAGCAATTATTACCTGTCCCAAACTGCCCTTGAGAAAGTGGTGATGGGCTGCGTTCTTGAACTGCTACATTGTAGGTGGACACACAATTACATTAGGGAGGGAATTCTAGGGTTTTGACACAGCAACAATGAAAGAAAAGCAATATTTTGCCAATCAGGATGGTGAATGGCTTGAAGGGGAGCTTGTATCTGCTGCCCTTGTCCTTCTAGATGGAAGTGGTCGTAGGTTTGGAAGGCACTGACTGAGGATCTTTGGTGAATTTCTGCAGTGCGACCTGAAGAGTACACGCTGCTACTGAGCATGGGTGGTGGAGGGAGTGGATACTTGTTGATATGGTGCCAATCAAGCTGGCTACTTTATCCTGATAGTGTCAAGCTTTTTCAGTGTTATTAGTGTGATACTCAACTGGGCAAGGGGGGGATATTCTGTCACACTTCTGACTTTGAGCCTTATAGATGGCAGACAAGCTTTGGGAGTCAGGAGGTGAGTTACTCGCTGAAGTATTCCTAGCCTCTGGCCTACTCTTGTAGCCACTGTGTTTAGATAGTTAAAATTATTGAGGTCTTTTAGTGATGGTAATACCACTGAATGTCAAGGGATGGTGAATAGACTGTCTCTTATTGGAAATGGTCATTGCCTGGCTGTGATCTGTGTGCCATGAATATTACTTGCCACTTTTCAACCCAAGCTTGCATATTTTCCAGCTTTTGCCTCTTTTTGTTGTGGACAGCTTTAGTATCTAGGGAGTCATGAATGGTGCTAAATATTTTGCAAACATTAGCAATCATGCCACGATGACCTTATGATGAAAGCAAGGTCATTGATGAAACAACTGAAAAGATGGTTGGGCAGAGGACACTATTCTGAGGAACGCCTTCAGAGATGTCCTAGAGCTGAGATGACTGACCTCCAAAAACCAGAGCTATCTTTATTTATGATACGTATGACTCCAACCAGCAGAGTTTCCCCTTGATACCAACTGCTTTCAATTTTGCTGGGCTTCTTAATACCACACTCAGTTGAATGTGGCCTAGATGTCAACATCTATCACTCTCTCCTCTCCTCTAGAACTCCGCTCTTTTGTCCGTGTTTGAACCAAGGCTGTAATGAGGTCTGGAGCTGAGTGGCCCTGGTGGAACCCAAACTGGGCGTCACTGAGCAGGTAATTGCTGAGCAGGTGCTGCTTGATAGCTCTGTTGATGATAACTTCCATCACTTTACTGATGATCAAGAATAGACTGATAGGGCAGTAATTGGCTGGGTTAGAGATGTTTTCCATTTTGTGTACAGGATTACCTGAGGTAAAAAACAGTGTTGTAGCTGTGCTAGAACAGTTAATTATGGGTCTGGCAATTATTTGAACACAAGACTAAGCATTACTGCTGCAATCTTGTTAGGGCCATAGCCTTTGCAGTATCCAGTTCCTCAAACCATTTCTTGATATTATGAAGAGTAAATTGAATTGGCTGAAGACTAGCATCTGTTACGTTGGGGCCTACTGGAGGAAGTTGAAATGGATACTTATTGAGTTAAACAGCATGAAAACAGGCCCCTCGGTCCAACTAGTCCATGCTGAACATAATCCTGAGCACCTGCTCAGCGTAACCTGCTCAGTGATACTTAGGTTAGGTTGACCTCATTACAGCCTTGGTTCAAATATGGACTAAAGAGCGGAATTCCAGAGGGGAGGTCATATTTGACAGAATGTGGCATCAAGGAGCCCTACCAATTAATATTTGCGTCACTCAAATGCCAGGCAATGACCATCTCCAATATGAGACATTCTAACCACTGCCCTTTGACATTCAATGGCATTACCAAAACTGAATCCTCCACTGTCAACATCTTGGGGGTTATCACCAACCAGAAACTGAACTAGACTCATCACATAAACACAATGGCTGCAAGAGCGAGGAATACTGCGGTGAATAACTAACCTCCTGACTCTCTAAAATCTGTCCAAAAGCTACAAGGTACAATTCAGGAGTGTGATGGAATACTCCCCACTTCTCTGGAGGAGGCTTGACGCCAGTCTGCTTGACTGGCATCATATCTATAAACATCCACTCCTACCAGCTGCAGTGTGTACTATCTACAAGGTGCACTGCAGAAATTCACCAAAGATCCTCAGACAGTAGCTTTCAAACTCACTATTACTTCCATTCAGGAAGACAAAGCCAGCACGTATCAGCCCCTGGAAGTTCTCTTCCAAGCCACTCACCATCCTTCTTTGGAAATATCTTGCCATTCTTTCACTGTTGCTGGGCGAAAATCTTGGAAATCCCTCCCTCCTGTAGGACACGGACTGCATCAATTCAATAAGGTAACCCACCATCATCTTCTCAAGGATAGCTAGGCACAGAAGTAAATGTTGGAGAGACAGAACATACGTGTCCCACAAGTGAGCAATAAAAAATGTACAAGACACTTGTTAAACTTCTGCTGGAATACTATGTACAGTTGTGGGAGCCACATTATAGGAAAGCAGTGAATGCTTTGGACAGAGTGCAGAATTGATTCAGAAGAATGTTTCCAGAGATATGAAATTTTAGAGTATAGATTGAGACTGTGTTTCTGGGAGAGAAGGAAGCCAAGAGGTGACTTATTCGATGGTTTCAATGTAATGAGTGGGCTAGACACAGGAGCCAGGGAGGAGCTATTCCCGCTTATAAAAGGAACAAGGACAAGAGGGCACAGATTAAAAGTGATGTGCAAGTGAAGCAAAAGCAATGAGAAAAAAACTCATAAAGTGAGTGGTTATAGTATGGAATGCACTACCTGAAGAGCTCTGAAGAAGGATCACAGAACCTGAAACATTGACTTTGATTTCTCTCAACAGATGCTGCCAGACCTGCTGGGCTTTTTTCCAGTAATTTCTGTTTTTGTTTCTAATTTCCAGGCACCCACAGTTCTTTGGTTTTTTTATATTTGTTACTGAGTATTTTTGAGATATAAGAAAAGTCATACCATAGTTGCTACCAGGCCTGCTGAGTTTCTCCATCACTCTCCATGATTATTGAGTGAGTGCCATTTGACAGCATTGTCACCAACACCAAACATCAGTTTGCACATGCCTGAGTCGTAATTAAAGTCAAAGAGTCATAGAGATGTACAACACAGAAACAGACCCTTCGGTCCAACTCGTGCATGCTGACCAGATATCCCAACTTAATGTGATCCCATTTGCCAGCACTTGGCTCATATCCCTCCAAACCCTTCTTATTCATATACCCATCCAGATGTTTTTTAAATGTTGCAATTGTACCAGCCTGTGGCAGTTCATTCCATACACGCACCACCTTATGCATGAAAAGGTTGTCCCTTAGGTCCCTTTTATATCTTTCCACTCTCACCTTAAACCTATGTCCTCTAGTTCAGGACTACCCCACCCCAGGGAAAAGACTTTGTCTATTTATCCTATCCATGCCCCTCGTGATTTTATAAACTTCTATAAGGTCACCCCTCAGCCTTTGATGCTCCAGGGAAAACAGACCCAGCATATTCAGCCTCTCCCTATAGCTCAAAGCCTCCAACCTGGCAAAATCCTTGTAAATCTTTTCTGAGCCCTTTCAAGTTTCGCGACATCCTTCCAATAGGAAGGAGACCAGAATTACATGCAATATTCCAAAAGTGGCCTAACCCACGTCCTGTACAGCTGCAACATAACCTCCCAACTCCTATACTCTATGTACTGACCGATAATGGAAAGCATAATTGGTCAGAAGTGAAAACTAAACTGCGGGAGATACTCAACAGGTCTGGCACCATCTGTGGAAAGAAAGCAGAAACAACATTTCAGATTCAGTGACCCTTCTTCTATTTGAAGGATCCGTGGTTCTTGGTTTTAATAATTATGCAATTGGCCAGGTTGGACTTGCTTTGCTTTTTCTTCTGAATATCCTGCACCTGCTTCTTTAATAATGAGTTCCTCCATTTTCACCATATGTTAGACTAACTGACCTATACCTTTCTGCATTCTGTCTCCCTTCTTTCTTTCAGAGTTTTTGCAGTTGTGGTCTTCCAATTCATTTCAATTTTTTATAAAACCTTTGGAATTTTGGAAGATGACAAGTTTTCAGCTTTTGGTTCCGTTAGTTTTCACAGTATTTTTTTCTGTAGTGATCATGATTATTTTAAGTGGGGAGGTGGTAGGTCAGTGGTAATATCACTGGACCAAAGGCCCAGCTAATGTACTAGGGGCACAGGTTCAAAGTTAATCATGGCAGCTGATGTGATTTGAATTCAATTAAAGTCATCCTTGCCTGCTTTGGTCTACATGTGATTTCAGACTCACAACAATGTGGTTGACTCTTAAGTGCCCTCTGGGAAATTAGAGATGGGCAATAAATTCTGTGACCAGCCAGTGAGACCCACATTCCAGAAAAGAATAAGTAAAAAAGTTCCTCACTCACCCTATGCAGTTTGTTGTTGTCAGAGGACGTCTTACCTGTGCGTGCACATGACACCATTACTTCTGAGGTGGCAGCTATTGAAGTATTCCCATCTTGCTTGACCTCTGGGATAGTAGGAACTGAAAAATATCAGGGATAATTCAGTGCCCTGAGCAACATATTCCTGCACATAACTATAGTTACTAACTTGAGGGCTCTGCAGAGCTTTTGGGAAGCAAAGTCCTCAAATACAAACATTGATATCCTCATCCAGAAACGTTCTGTCATTTCTCTGGTTATCAGTCTGAGGTATTGAGGTAGGAATACTGAGCTGGGTTCAGTGATTAGATAAATGCAGATTCAATGATAATGTGAGTATGTGCTTGTGTGGTTCTAAATGCAAGTCAGTGCACCTGTTACTCAACACACATAAGTGAATGCTTTGTTGCAAAAATCATATTTTTCTATTTCCTTTAGTTTTGGACTGTACTCTTTAAAAGAAGAAAATAATGCTTTAAACCAATGAGATCATGCAAACACATGGCTACAGTTTTAGAAGTTACATTTACTGGAGCACATTGTGAGTTCTATGCAATGGCCTGGAATTTCGGCAGGCCAGGCAGTTGCTTCTCCAGTGTAGATGGGACTCTGCGGAATTCTATTAACACACACACATTCAAACAGAAAGAGAAAGAGAGAGAGGATCAGAACAGAAGAAGGCCATTCAGCCCTTCGAGCCTGCTCTGTCACTCATCAGGATCATGACTGATCATCCAACTCATTAGTTTAATCCTGCTTTCTTGCCATAACATTTGGTACCATTCACCCCAAGTACTATATCTCGCCACCCCTTGAAAACATTCAATGTTTTGGCATCAACTAGTATGTGTGGCAATGAATTGCACAAGCCCACCACTCTTGTTGCCTTATGTCCATCCTAAATGGTTCACCACAAATCCTCAGACTGTGACCCCTGATTCTAGATGCACTCACCATCAGGAATATCCTTCCTGCATCTACCCTGTCTAGTCCTGTTAGAATTTTACAAGTTTCTATGAGATCCCCCTTCATTCATCTGAACTCCAGTGAAAACAAGTTTAACCTGGTCAATATCTCCTCATATGTCAGTTTCACTATCCCTGGAATCAGGAGGGAGAAGGTGAGGACTGCAGATGCTGGAGATCACAGTCAAGAGTGTGGTGCTGGAAAAGCACAGCAGGTTAGGCAGCATCTGAGGAGCAGGAGAATCAACACATCAGGAATGAAGGTCAGTCTGGTAAAGCTTCGCTGTACTCCCTCGAGAGCAAGAGCATCCTTCCTCAGAAAAGGGGGCTACAACTGTCCACAATATTCTCGGTGTGGCCTCACTGAGGCCCTGTATAACTATAACAACACATCCCTGCTCCTGGACTCGAAACCTCTCACAAGGAAGGCCCACATCCCATTGGCCTTCTTTCCCACCTGCTCCACCTGCAAGCTTACCTTCAGCAACTGGTGCACAAGGACACCCAGGTCCCACTGCACACTCCCCTCTCCCAGTTTACAGTCATTCAGGTCATCATCTGTCTTCTTGTTTTTGCTTCCAAAGTGAATAACCTCACATTAACTGCAACTGCCACTGATTTCCTCACACACCCAACCTGTCCAGATCATGCTGAAAGGTCTCTGCATCCTCATCACAGTTCACCCTCCTACCCAACCTGGTATCATCTGCACACTTTGAGATGTTCTGTTTCCTTCCCTGATCCAGCTCATTACTACATATTGGGAATAGCTGGGCTCCTCGCACCGATCCCTGTGGTACCCCACTAGTTACTGCCTACCAATGGGAAAAGGACCCATTAATTCCTCTCTGCCAACCAGTTTTCCATCCATCTCAATACACTTCCCCCAATCCCATGGACTTTAATCTTGCACAATAATCTGTAATGCGGGACTTTGTTGAAAACTTTCTGAAAGTGCAAATACACCACATTGACTTGCACCCCCCCCCCCCCAACTCTACTATTGACATCTTCATAGAGTCTGAACAGATTTGTCAAACATGATTCATAAAATTGTACCAACATCAGGGACTTTTCCACATTCATTAGACTTCATGTATGAATGTAAGAAGGCAATAAGACTTGTTATCAAATTAAAGCACATGTTATTTGCAGTTGGACTTCACAAACACTGCCAGGATCCTCGAGTTCTCCAGAACAGCTGTCCTAAAGCAGTATTCCCAATGAGCGGAAAGGCATGAAACTCACTGTCAATATGCATTTACTGCTTAATACACACTTACTGCTCAATACACATTTAACACCTAATACATAGATTTATTGACTAACATATATATTACCAGTAATAAGCATGTTAATTTAGATCACTTAGCTTGTAGATTTTTTTTGCTACATCCCACTGAATCCACTATTGAACCGATGTTACAATCCCTGAAGAGCCTAATGAGCTTGCTTTTAAAAATAAGGTTTGAATTCCTGGAGTCTGCCTCAAAATGATCTCACAACAAAACTTCAGGTTAATAAGACTTTAAGAAGTAAGAGCAGGAGTAGGCAGCAGTGAAGTAGAAGTAATTGAATATTGATAGATGATGTAAATGAACTCCATCTGTCACAGTTTTGCCAATTGTAAGCAAATGTGAGGTTATATAATCTGAACCAAAAGGATGGATCAGGGTACTTCATAGATGCTTTTAAGTCAAATACAGTCTATACGCAAAAAGATTTGCGGGTTCAGGAGTACAGATCTTTGAAATGCCATGGACAGGTGCAGAAATAATCAAGAAAGTGAATGGAATGCTCGGCTTTATAGCTACAGGACGAGAGTAAAGAATGCAGAAGTTATACTGCAGTTATGCAAAACTTTGCTTAGACATTTGGAGTCCTGAGAGCAGATCTAAGCATCACACCTTAGTAAGGGTATCTTTACCTTGGAGACAGTACAGTTTAAAGAATGATACCTAGACGCAGGAGTTAAGTTATGAGGTGAGATTTTGGGACAAATTGTAAGTTTGTTTGCTGAGCCAGGAGATTCACTCTCAGAAGCCTTGCCACTGTGCTAGGCAACATCACCAGTGAGCCTCCGCTGAAGCGCTGGTGCCCTGTCCTGCCCTCCATCCACGTGTCTTGGTCTGTGTATGGGGTTACACCACCCTCAGCTCCCCCCTCCTAGCAGTCAGCAAATAGGATCCAAATCGACTTTTGTCAATGGAGTCCCCGCCTGAATGCCAGGCCTCCAGGAACTCCCGTGCACATCCAATCCAGCCCATCCCAGGATAGATGCACGGTCCCAATCAAAATGGTGATAGATGGATTCAGGTAAGAGGTGATTGTGATGGGTCAGTGGGAAGGGTGGAGCAGACAGTTAGGAAGAAGATGGACAGGTAGGTCAGGTCAAGAGGGCGGTGCTGAGTCGAAGGGTTGGATCTGGGGTGGGGTGGGGGGGTTGGGGAGATTTAGAAATGAGTGAAGTCAATGTTGAGGCCATGTGTTGTGGGTTCCTGAGGTGGGAGATGAGCTTTTTTTCCTCCAGATTGTGGCTGTCCTTGTTTAGGCAGTGCAGGAGACCCAGAATGGATTGTCATTGGGGGAGTGGGAGGAGATGTTGGAATGTTTGACCATTAGAAGGTTTGGTTGGTTAGTGCGTATGGACCAGAGATGTTCCCTGAACTATTCCATGATTGTGATTCAGAAGGGTTTGAACTAGTTTGGCAAGGGGGATGGGAATCAGAGCCACATATCTGAGGGGGGGGGGGGGGGCAGATGCAGATGGGGCAGTGACAGGATGTAGTGAATCTATCAGGAAGGTTTCTCACACGATGAAACAAAGTGTGTCTACTTTAAAGCAAGGCATGTCAGAAATAAGAGTGAAGAACTTAGAGCATGGATCAGAACTTGGGGCTACGATGTTGTGGCCATAACGGAGACGTGGGTTTCACAGGGTCAGGAATGATTGCTAGATGTTCCAGGGTTTAGAACATTTAAAAAGAACAGGGAAGGTGGAAAAAGTGGAGGGGGTGTAGCATTGCTAATCAGAGAGTGCATCACAGTTATAGAAATGAAGGTTGTTGAGGAAGGTTTGTCTACTGAGTCAGTGTGGGTGGAAGTTAGGAACAGCAAGGGAACAGCTACCTCATTGGGGTTTTTCTACAGACCCCCTAACAGCAGTAGAGAGAATGAAGAATGCATAGGCTGGCAGATTCTGGAAAATTGCAGAGGTTATGGGTGATTTCAACTTTCCCAATATCGACTCGAACCTCCTAATGCAGATGGTATGGATGAAGCCGTTTTGTCAGGTGTGTTCAGGAAGGTTTCCTTACTCAGTATGTAGACAGGTTGATGAGGGGAGAGGCAATGAGCAGGGACAGGTGTCAGATTTCGCGGTGGTAGAACACTTTGGTGACAGTGATTATATCTGCCTCACATTTAGCATAGCCTTGGAGCGGGAAAGGAGCAGTTACCGAGGGAAAATATTTAATTGGGGAAAAGGAAATTATGACACTATCACACAGGAGTTGGAAGTACAGACTGGAAGCAATTGTTCCACAGAAAGAGCACAGCAGACATGTGGAGACTGTTTAAGGAACAGTTGTTGCGAGTGATGCACAAATCCGTCCCTCTGAGACGGGTGAGAAGGGGTAAGATTAAGGAGCCTTCGATGACGAGAACAGAGGACCTTCTTGTTGAAAGGAAGAAGGCAGCTTACGTAAGGTGGATGAAGGAAGGATCTAACACAGCTTTAGAGGATTATAAGCTTGCTAGAAAGAAACTCAGAAATGGACTGAGGAGAACCAGGAGGGGACACAAAAAAGGCTTGGCAGGAAGGATTAAGGAAAACCCAAAGGCATTTTACTCATACGTGAAGAATAAGAGAATGATCAGGGAGAAGGTAGGGCAAATCAGGGATAGAGTAGGGAACTTGTGCATGGAGTCTGAGCAGATAGGGGAAGCCCGAAATGAGTTTTTTGCTTCGGTTTCCACTAAGGAAAGGGACCTTGTTGTAAATGAAAACTTTGAGGAACTGGGATACTGTCTTGACCAGATCAAGATTGATGAAGTTGATGTGCTGGAAATTTTGGAAAACATTAAGATTGATAAGTCCCCAGGGTCAGACCAGATTTATCCCAGGCTGCTCTGGGAAGCGAGAAAGGAGGTTGTTAAGCCGCTGGCAAAGATCTTTGCCTCCTCACTCTCCACGGGAGACGTACCGGAGGATTGGAAGGAGGTGTATGTTGTTCCTCTTTTGAAGAAGTGTAATAGGGAAATCCCTGGCAATTATAGACCAGTGAGTCTTACGTCTGTGGTCAGGAAAGTTTTGGAAAGAATTCTGAGGCATAGGATTTATAACTATTTGGCAAAGCATAGTGTGATTAAAGGCAGTCAGCATGGCTTTGTGAGGGGCAGGTCATGCCTCACAAATCTTACTGAGTTCTTTGAGGAGGTGACCAGATAGGTTGATGAAGATCGAGCAGTCAATGTGGTTCATATGGACTTCAGCAAGGCATTTGATAAAGTTTCCCATAGTAGGCTCATTCTTAAAGTCAGGAAATATGGGATACAGGGAGATTTGGCTATCTGAATTCAGAAGTGGTTGGCTGACAGAAGGCAGAGAGTGGTTATAGATGGAAAGTATTCTGCCTGGAGGTCAGTGTTGAGTGGGGTCCTGCAGGGCTCTGTTCTTGGGCCTCTGCTCTTTGTAGTTCTTATAGATGACTCAGACGAGGAGGTTGAGGGGTGGGTTAGTAAATTTGCAGATGACACAAAGGTTGGAGGTGTCGTCGATAGTATCGAGGACTATTGCAAGCTGCAGGGCGACGTAGATAGGATGCAGAGCTGGGCTGAGAAATGGCAGATGGAGTTCAACCTGGATAAATACGAAGTGATGCACTTTGGAAGGTCGAACTTGAATGCTGAATATAGGATTAAAGACAGAATTCTTGGCAGTGTGGAGGAACAGAGGGATCTAGGTGTACAAGTACATAGATCCCTCAAAGTTGCCACCCAAGTGGATAGGGTTGTTAAGAAAGCATATGGTGTTTTGGCTTTCGTTAACAGGGGGATCGGGTTTAAGAGCCGTGAGGTTTTGCTGCAGCTCTACAAGTCCCTGGTAAGACACACTTGGAATATTATGTCCAGTTCTGGTCGCCCTACTATAGGAAAGATACAGAGGCTTTGGAGAGGGTGCAAAGAAGGTTTACCAGGATGCTGTCTGGACTGAAGGGCTTGTCTTATGAAGAAAGGTTGACTAAACTCGGACATTTCTCTCTGGAGAGAAGGAGGAAGAGAGGAGACCTGATCGTGGTATACAATATAATGAGAGGAATGGATAGAGTCAATAGCCACAGACATTTCCCCAGGGCAGGATTGACTGGTACGAGGGGTCATAGTTTTAAGTTATTAAGTTGGTATAGAGGCGACGTCAGAGGAAGGTTCTTTACACAGTTGCTAGTGGTGGTGGTGGTGGAATCAGAATCATTATGGACATTTAAGCCTCTGCTGGACATGCACATGGATAGCAGTGAGTTGAGGGGTGCGTAGGTTAAGTTATTTCATTTTACAGTAGGATTAACCTTCGGCACAACATCGTGGGCCAAAGGGCCTGTTCTGTGCTGTACTTTTCTATGTTCTATGTGTTTGCACGTGGCCTCTCTGATGTAGAGGAGACCACACCGAAAGCAACAGATACAGGAAACGATCTCCCTCACCCCATCCCAGACTCAAATCTCTGACTTGGCACCACCCTCTTGACCTCTACTACCTGCCCATCTTCCTTCCCACCTATCCGCTCCACTATTCCCACCAACCTATCACTATTACCTCCTACCTGCATCCATCTATCACCATCTCACCTATCTTTCCCCAGGATCAACTGCCCCCCTGAAGTATTTCTTAGCTCCCCTCCACAGTCCTGATGAAGGATCCTGCCCTTTCCCAGTGCCACACGTTATCGATTTTGAGACGCTGGTGTTGGTCTGGAGTGTACAAAGTTAAACATCACACAATACCAGGTTATAGTCTAACAGGTTTACTTGGAAGCACTAGCTTTCAGAGCGCTGATCCTTTGTTAGGAGGTTGTGGAGTATAAGATCATAGGACACAGAATTTATAGCAAACGTTTACAATGTGACGTAACTGAAATTATATATTGAAAAAGACCTGGATTGTTTGTTAAGCCTCTCATTTTTTAGAATGACCATGTTGGTTTCAGTTCTTTCATACATAAATCTCAAAATTATTTTGAAAAGTTACATTCTCAAGTGCACTTTAACAATTGGTGTCATGTCGACGTCAGGTATTGAAGGTGTTAACTCCCTGTGAAGCTGTCTGTTCGACAATGGTCAGACTGATTCTAATCTAAAAAACGGATTGACAGAATCTTACATGGATTCATGCAGTTTTTGAGCAAAGTAAAATGTAATTCTGCAAGTACAAATTCACCCCACAAACTGCTTTGGTGCTTTTACATCTTTCCATGATCTGCTTATAAATCTGCTCCTCTAATTTCTGTTGGCTATTGGGAGGCCAATAGAATGACCCCATCACAGTGATTGCACCTTTCTTATTCTTCAATTCCCATACTGGCTTGCTCAATAAGCCTTCCAAGATGTCCTCTCTTTGCGCAGCTGTGACATTATCCTGAATGAGTAAATCAACTCCCCCACCTCTTTTACGTCCCCTCCCCTTCAGCTGCCCATCCTGTCCTTTTCTCAACCAGGTTTCTGTGGTGGCTGCCACACTGCCCTCTCATGTACTAATCCAGGCTCTAAGCTTATCTGCCATATTTGTCATACACACTGCATTAAAATCTCTACATTTGAGGCTGCTAGACCCACAATGTTCATTAACCTGGTCCTGTCTGTTCTTCTGACTAGACTTCCTAATTTAGTCCCTCTCATTTAGTCATAGAGTTTTAGAGATGTACAGCATGGAAACAGACCCTTCAGTCCAACCTGTCCATGCCGACCAGATATCCCAACCCAATCTAGTCCCACCTGCCAGCACCCAGCCCATATCCCTCCAAACCCTTCCTATTCATATAGCCATCCACATGCCTCTTAAATGTTGCAATTGTACCAGCCTCCACCACATCATCTGGCAGCCCATTCCATTCACTTACCACCCACTGTGTGAAAAGATTGCCCGTTAGGTCTCTTTTATATCTTTCCCCTCTCACTCTAAACCTATGCCCTCTAGTTCTGGACTCCCCGACCCCAGGGAAAAGACTTTGACTATTTATCCTATCCATGCCCCTCATAATTTTGTAAACCTCTATAAGGTCACCCATCAGCCTCCGACGCTCCAAGGAAAATAGCCCCAGCCTGTTCAGCCTCTCCCTGGAGCTCAAATCCTCCAACCCTGTCAACATCCTTGTAAATCTTTTCTGAACCCTTTCAAGTTTCACAAATTCTTTCCGATAGGAAGGAGACCAAAATTGCACGCAATGTTCCAACAGTGGCCTACCCAATGTCCTGTAGAGCCGCAACATGACTCCCAACTCCTGTACTCAATACTCTGACCAATAAAGGAAAGCATACCAAACACCTTCTTCACTACCATACCTACCTGCGACTCCACTTTCAAGAAGCTATGAACCTGCACTCCAAGGTCTCTTTGTTCAGCAACACTCCCCAGGACCTTACCATTGAGTGTATAAGTCCTGCTAAGATTTGCTTTCCCAAAATGCAGCACCTCGCATTTATCTGAATTAAACTCCATCTGCCACTTCTCAGCCCATTGGCCCATCTGGTCCAGATCCTGTTGTAATCTGAGGTAACCCTCTTCGCCATCTGAAAAACAACCCTCCACCACCACCCTCTGTCTTCTACCTTTGAGCCAGTTCTGTATCCAAATGGCTAGTTCTCCCTGTATTCCATGAGATCTAACCTTGCTAATCAGTCTCCCATGGGGAACCTTGTCAAATGCCTTACTGAAGTCCATATAGATCACATCTACTGCTCTGCCCTCATCAATCTTCTTTGTTACTTCTTCAAAAAACTCAATCAATTTTGTGAGACATGATTTCCCATGCACAAAGCCATGTTGACTATCCTGAATCAGTCCTTGCCTTTCCAAATACATGTACATCCTGTCCCTCAGGATTCCCTCCAACAACTTGCCCACCACCAAGGTCAGGCTCACTGGTCTATAGTTCCCTGGCTTGTCCTTACCACCCTTCTTAAACAGTGGCACCACGTTTGCCAACCTCCAGCCTTCCGGCACCTCACCTGTGACTATCGATGATACAAATATCTCAGCAAGAGGCCCAGCAATCTCTTCTCTAGCTTCCCACAGAGTTCTCGGGTACACCTGATCAGGTCCTGGTGATTTATCCACCTTTAACCATTTCAAGACATCCAGCACTTCCTCCTCTGTAATCTGGACATTTTGCAAGATGGCACCATCTATTTCCCTACAGTCTATATTTTCCATATCCTTTTCCACAGTAAATGTTGATTCAAAATATTCATTTAGTATCTCCCCCATTTTCTGTGGCTCCACACAAAGGCCGTCTTGCTGATCTTTGAGGGGCCCTATTCTCTCCCTAGTTACCCTTTTGTCCTTAATATATTTGTAAAAACCCTTTGGATTCTCCTTAATTCTATTTGCCAAAGCTATCTCTTGTTCCCGTTTTGCCCTCCTGATTTCCCTCTTAAGTATACTCCTGTTTCCTTTCTACTCTTCTGAGGATTCACTCGATCGACCTGACACATGCTTCCTTCTTTTTCTGAATCAAACCCTCAATTTCTTTGGTCATCCAGCATTCCCTATACCTACCAGCCTTCCCTTTCGCCCTGACAGGAATATACTTTCTCTGGATTCTTGTTATCTCATTTCTGAAGGCTTGCCATTTTCCAGACGTCCCTTTACCTGTGAACATCTGCCTCCAATCAGCTTTCGAAAGTTCTTGCCTCATACCGTCAAAATTGGCCTTAGTCCAATTTAGAACTTCAACTTTTAGATCTGGTCTATCCTTTTCCATCACTATTTTAAAACGAATAGAATATGGTCGCTGACCCAAAGTGCTCCCCCACTGACACCTCAGTCACCTGCTCTGCCTTATTTTCCAAGAGTAGGTCAAGTATTGCACCTTCTCTCGTAGGTACATCCACATACTGAATCAGAAAATTGTCTTGTACACACTTAAGAAATTCCTCTCCATCTAAACCATTAACACTATTGCAGTCCCAGTCGATGTTTGGAAAGTTAAAATCCCCTACCATAACTATCCTATTATTCTTACAGATAGCTGAGATCTCCTTACAAGTTTATTTCTCAATTTCCCTCTGACTATTGGGAGGTCTATAATACAATCCCAATAAGGTGATCATTCCTTTCTTATTTCTCAGTTCCACCCAAATAACTTCCCTGGATGTGTTTCTGGGAATATCCTCCATCAGCACAGCTGTAATGCTATCCCTTATCAAAAATTCCACTCCCCCTCCTCCCTTTCTATCCTTTGTTGGTTTAAAACTTGTAGAATTATGGTCGCTGGCCCCAAAGTGCTCCCCCACTGACACCTCAGTCACCTGCCCTGCCTTATTTCCCAAGAGTAGGTCAAGTTTTGCACCTTCTCTAGTAGGTACATCCACATACTGAATCAGAAAATTGTCTTGTACACGCTTAAGAAATTCCTCTCCATCTCGACCCTTAACACTATAGCAGTACCAGTCTATGTTTGGAAAGTTAAAATCCCCTACCATAACCACCCTATTATTCTTACAGATAACTGAGATCTCCTTACAAATTTGTTCATCAATTTCCTGCTGACTATTAGGAGGTCTATAATACAATCCCAATAAGGTGATCATCTCTTTCTAATTTCTCAGTTCCACCCAAATAACTTCCCTGGATGTCTTTCCAGGAATATCCTCCCTCAGCACAGCTGTAATGCTATCCCTTATCAAAAATGCCACCCTCCCCCCGCCCACCTCCTCTCTTGCCCCCCTTTCTATCCTTCCTGTAGCACTTGTATCCTGGAACATGAAGCTGCCAGTCCTGACCTTCCCTGAGCCATGTTTCTGTAGTTGCTATGATATCCCAGTCCCATGTTCCTAACCATGCCCTGAGTTCATCTGCCTTCCCTGTTAGGCCCCTTGCATTGAAATAAATTATTATTTATTTATTAGTCCTACCTTGTCCCTGCCTGCCCTGACTGTTTGATTCACTTCTGTTCTCAGCTGTACCCGTCTCAGATCGATCTCTTTCCTCACTATCTCTCTGGGTTCCCCCCCCCCCACCTTACTAGTTTAAATCCTCCCAAGCAGTTCAAGCAAATCCCCCTGCCAGTATATTAGTCCCCTTCCAATTTAGGTGCAATCTGTCCTTCTTGTACAGGTCACATCTACTCCAAAATAGATTCCAATGATCCAAAAATATGAATCCTTCTCCCATACACCAGCTCCTCAGCCATGCATTCATGTGCTCTATCCTCCTATTCCTGTCCTCACTAGCTCGTAGCACTGGGAGTAATCCATATATTACTACCCTTGAGGACCTCCTTTTTAAATTTCTGCCTAACTCTCTGTAATCTTCCTTCAGAGTCTCAACCTTTTCCCTTCAATGTCGATGGTTCCAATGTGGACAATGACCTCTTGCTGGCCCCTCTCCCCCGTGAGAACATTCTACACCCTCTCTGAGACATCCTTGATCCTGGCACCAGGGAAACAACACACTGTTCTGCTTTATCGCTGCTAGCCACAGAATATGTCTGTCTGTACCTTGGACTACAGAATCTCCTAACACAATTGATCTCTTGGAAGCCGATGTACCCATCGTTGCATTAGAGCCAGTCTCAAGACCAGAAACTTGGCTGTTTGTGCTACGTTCCCCTGAGAATCCATCACCCCCTACATTTTCCAAAACAGCATACCTGTTTGAAATGGGTATATCCACAAAAGTCTCCTGCCCTTGGTGCTGACGTATCTCACCCTTCCTGGAATTAACCCATTTTTGTGACTGTATCTGAGACTTTCCCCCCCTTCCTATAACTGCCATCCATCACATACTGTTGCTGTTGCAAATTTCTCATCGCTTCTATTTGTCTCTCCAACCGAACCACTCGATCTGATAAGATTCGCATCCAACAGCATTTATGGCAAATATAATCCGCAGTAACCCTTAAACTCTTTTTAAACTCCCACACCTGACAAGAAGCACATATCACTGCAAAGGCCATTTTTGCTCCTTCACAATCTACAGACCCAGAAAATAACACCGTCTTATTCCTCTACAAACACTGCCCCAGGTTAAATTAATAGCTATGGCTTATATTTTATGTGTAATCAAGAGACTTATCTGCAAAAACATATAATCAAGAAAGAATCCACTATACTCACTACTGCAGCCTTTCTCTTGGACAGACTTAAAACAACAATTAACTTATCTGATTCTGTGCTGTAAACTTCGCCCAACAGTTCCTCCAAGATTAGTTGTGAATTTATAGGAAGATACAGCACAGAACAGGCCCTTTGGCCCTGGATGTTGTGCCGAGGATTAATCTTAATGTAAAATAATCCATCCATGAGCATGTCGAGCAGTCACTTAAATGTCTGTAATGACTCTGATTCCACTACCACCGCTAGCAATGCATTCCATGCACTCACAATTCTCTGTGTAAAGAATCTTTCTCTTAATTTCTTAAAACTATGACCCCTCGTACCAGTCAATCCTGCCCTGGGGAAACGTCTCTGGCTATTGACTCTATCTATTCCTCTCATTACCTTGTACACCTCGATCGGGTCTCCTCTCTTCCTCCTTCTCTCCAGAGAGAAAAGTCTGAGCTTATTCAACCTTTCTTCATAAGGCAAGCCGTCCAGTCCAGGCAGCATTCTGGTAAACCTTCGTTGCTCCCTCTCCAAAGCCTCTATATCTTTCTTATTGTAGGGTGACCTGAATCGGACATAATATTCCAAGTGTGGTCTCACCAGGGACTCATAGAGTTGGAGCAAAATCTTGCGGCTCTTAAACTCGATCCTCCTCTTAACGAAAGCCAAAACACCATCCGCTTTCATAACAACCCTATCCACTTGGATGACAACTGTAAGGGATCTATACACTTGAACACCAAGATCCCTCTGTTCCTCCACACTGCCAAGAATCCTGTCTTTAATCCTACATTCAGCATTCGAGTTCGACCTTCCAAAATGCATCACTTCGCATTTATCCAGGTTGAACTCCATCTGCCATTTCTCAGCCCAGCTCTGCATCCTGTCTATGTCACGCTGCAGCCTGCAGTAGCCCCCGATACTATTGACAACACCTCCAACCTTTGTGTCAGCTGCAAATTTACTAACCCACCCCTCAACCTCCTCATCCAAGTCATTGATAAAAACTACAAAGATCAGTCGCCCAGGAACAGAGCCCTACTCCATCCCACTCAACACTGTCCTCCAGGCAGAATACTTTCCATCTACAACCACTCTCTGCCTTCTGTCAGCCAGCCAATTCTGAATCCAGATAGCCAAATCTCCCTGTATTCCATACTTCCTGACTTTATGAATGAATCTACCATGGGGAACCTCATCAAATGCTGTGCTGAAGTCCAAATACACCACATTCACTGCTTGACCTTTGTCGACCTGTCTTGTCACCTCCTCAAAGAACTCAGTAAGATTTGTGAGGCATGACCTGCCCCTCACAAAGCCATGCTGACTGCCTTTAATCACACTATGCTTTGCCAAATAGTCACAAATCCTATCCCTCAGAATTCTTTCCACAACTTTCCTGACCACAGACATGAGACTGACTGGTCTGTAATTGCCAGGGATTTCCCTATTCCCCTCCTTCAATTCGCCTCCTTCCAATCCTCCGGTACGTCTCCCGTGGAGAGTGAGGAGGCAAATATCCTTTCCAGCGGCTTAGCAACCTCCTTTCTTGCTTCCCAGAGCAGCCTGGGATAAATCTGGTCTGACTCTGGGGACTTATCAATCTTAATGTTTTCCAAAGTTTCCAGCACACCAACTTCATCAATCTTGATCTGGTCAAGCCAGTATCCCAGCTCCTCTAAGTTTTCATTTACAACAAGGTCCTTTTCCTCAGTGAAAGCCGAAACAAAAAACTCATTTCGGGCTTCCCCTATCTGCTCAGACTCCACGCACAAGTTCCCTACGCTATCCCTGATCAGCCCTATCTTCTCCCTGATCATTCTCTTATTCTTCACGTATGAGTAAAATGCCTTTGGGTTCTCCCTAATCCTTCCTGCCAAGCCTTTTTATGTGCCCCCTCCTGGCTCTCCTCAGTCCATTTCTGAGCTCCTTTCTAGCAAGCCTGTAATCCTCTAAAGCTGTGCTAGATCCTTGCTTCCTCCACCTTACGTAAGCTGCTTTCTTCCTTTCGATGAGAAGCTCCTCTGTTCTCATCATCCAAGGTTCCTTAATCTTACCCCTTCTTACCTGTCTCAGAGGAACAAATTCGTGCATCACTCACAACAACTGCTCCTTAACAGTCTCCAAGTGTCTGCCGTGCCTTTTCTGTGGAATAATTGCTCCCAGTCTGTACCTCCCAACTCCTGCCTGATAGCGTCATAATTTCCTTTTCCCCAATTAAATATCTTCCCTTGGTAACTGCTCCTTTCACTCTCCAAGACTGTGCTAAATGTGAGGCAGTTGTGGTCACTGTCACCAAAGTGCTCTCCCACCGTGAGATCTGACACCTGTCCTGGCTCATTGCCGAGCACCAAATCCAAAATGACCCCTCCCCTCGTCGGTTTGTCTACATACTGAGTAAGGAAACCCTCCTGAACACACCTGACAAAAACGGCTCCATCCAAACCATCTGCACTTAGGAGGTTCCAGTTGATATTGGGAAAGTTGAAATCACCCATAACAACAATCCTGCTACATCTGCATTTTTCCAGAATCTGCCCGTCTATGAGATCTTCAATCTCCCTACTGCTATTAGGTGGTCTGTAGAAAACCCTCAATGAGGTGACTGTTTCCTTGCTGTTCCTAACTTCCACCCATACTGACTCAGTAGACAAACCTTCATCAACAACCTTTGTTTCTGTAATTGTCATACACTGTATGATTGGCAATTCTACACCCTCTCCTCTTTTTCTACCCTCCCTGTTCTTTTTAAACATTCTAAACCCTGGAACATCTAGCAACCATTCCTGCCCCTGTGAAGCCCACATCTGTTATGGCCACAACATCGTAGCTCCAAGTACTGATCCATGCTCTAAGTTCGTCATTCTTATCTCTGACACTCCTTGCATTCAAGCAGACACAATTTAGCCGATCGCTTTGTTTCATCGTGTGAGAAACCTTCCTGATAGATTCACGACATCCTGTCACTACTGCATCTGCAACTGCCCCCCTCTCAGACATGTGGCTCTGATTCCCAACCCCTGCCATCCTAGTTTAAACCCCCCCCAATCACATGAGCAAATCTCCCAGCCAGGACATTCATGTCCCTCCAGTTCAGGTGCAACCCATCCTTCGTGTACAGGTCCTACCTTCCCCAGAAGGTATCCCAATGGTCTAGATATCTAGGTTTCTTTAAACACTCCACAGGTTGAACTACTGCTTGAGTTGTCACCCCTCTGCCACTCTAGTTTAAACCTCCTGAGTGGCACTAGCAAACCTCACTGCAAGGATATTGGTACCCCTCCAGTTGAGATGCAATCCGTCTGTATATGTTCAATTTTCTCTGTAAGAAGTCCCAATGATCCAGATATTTGAATCCCTCCCTCCTATGCCAGCTCTTTACCATGCATTCCGCTGTATTATTTTCCTATTTCTGGCCTCATGAGCATGTTTCAAAGAGAATATTACTGAGATTACAACTTTGGAGGTCCTACTTTTCAACTTCCTTGCCAAGAAGGTTACCTTAAGAGTACAACAGGACCTTGATGTGCAGATGTGACAAGGAATGGCAGATGAAGTGCAAATTAGGGCAGGACTTATATGCTCAATGGTAAAGTCATGGGAAGTGTTGCTTAACAAAGAGATCTTGGAATGCATGTTCACAGTTCCTTGAAAATGGAGCCCCGGGTAGACAGGATAGTGAAGAAGACTTTTGGTATACTTAGTTTTATTGGTCAGTGCATTGAGTATAGGAGTTAGGAGGTCATGTGGCCACTGTGCAGGATATTGGTTAAGCCACTTTTGGAATACTATGTTCAATTCTGGTCTCCTTGTTATGCATTTCAAAGAGTTCAGAAAAGATTTACAAGCATGTTCCCAGGCATGGAGGGTTTGAGCTATAGAGAGAGGCTGAGGTCACTTTCCTGAGACTATTGGAGGCTGAGGGGTGACTTACAAAATTTATAAAATCATGAGGGGCAGAAATAGGGTGAACAGCCAAGGTCTTTTCCCCAGGATAGTGGAGTCTAAAACATGAGGACATAGTTTTAAGGTGAGAGGTGAAAGATTTAAAAGGAACCTAAGGGGCAACATTTTCATGCAGAGGGTGGTGTGTATGTGTGTGTGTATGGAATGAGCTACCAGAGGAAGTGGTGGAGTCTGGTACAATCGCAACATTTAAAAGCCATCCAAATGGGTATATGATTGGAAGGGTTTGGAGGTCATGGGCCAAGTGCTGGAAAATGGGACTAGATTAATTTAGGATATCTAATTGGCATGGACGAGTTGGACTGAAGGGTTTGTTTCCATGCTGTATAGCTCTACATATTCCTAAACTCATTTTGCATGGCCTCATCTCCCTTTCATTATAACATTATCAAACTCTGGCCGCTCACCCTCCTCTTTCAGAATATCTTGTGGTCACTCAGCGCTAATCCTTGACCCTAGTACCAGGAAGGCATCCTGGAGTCTCATTTTCTTGGCCACAGAAATGCCCCTGACACTGACTTTAGAGTCTCCTGTCGCTATCACTCACTTATACTTCACTATCAAGCCATTCCCCCCAACAGTATCCAAAATGGTTTATCTCTTTACAAGGGAGTGGCTCCAGGGGATTCCTTTACTGCTTGCCCATGCTTAGGAGCCCTCCTGATGGTGACCCAACTCTTGTCTGTGTTGCCCCTGCTGGTGGTGTGAGCAGCTCACTAAACATGCTATCCACAAATTTCTCAGCCTCACAGGTGCTCCATTGTGAATCTATCCGCAGCTTCATTTGCTCAATGCAACAAAACAAGTGACACAGCTGAACACATTTCTCACTATGAGCAACATGGTGGCTCAGTGGTAAGCACTACGACCTCCCAGCACCAGGAACCTGGGTTCAATTCCAGTCTTGGGCGACTGTGCTGGCCAGGTGAATTGGTTATGCTAAATTGCCCATACTGCTAGGTGCATTAGAGGAAAATGGGTCTGGATAGGTTACTCTTCAGAGGGTCGGTGCGAATCTGTTGAGCCATGTGGTTATTTTCCACACAGTAGGAATCTAATCTAATCCACACACATGATCATCATGGACATTGGAAATGGCCCTGATGTCCCACATATTACAGGAGGAGCTTTCCATGAGGCCAGGTTCTCCTCTCATTCTGACCTTTATCAACTGCATGCAACAGACCAGGAGCGAATTCCACAACCTTAAATGCTACTCACCAATATCTGATTTCTCACTCTTGTTGCCTATTTCTAAAGAAGTGCAATGAGAAAAATAAGTGCTTTAATCTCTATTTCCCTCCCGACATTACCCACTCAGTCTCTGGACCCGGTTCCTGAGCAGCGAAGTCTACATCCCTTTTTGAGCTGTGATGTCACATCTGGAGCTCCACCTCTAGATTCAGCTCTACTCCTGCTGCCACTATTCTGACTTGGTTAGAAGTCATATGACACCAGGTAATTGTCCAACAAGTACATTTGCAATTACAAGCTTTTGGAGCACAGCCCCTTGACGAAGAAGCCCATCTGATGAAGGGGCAGCAGTCCCAAAACTTGTGATTTCAAATAAACTTGCTGGATTATAACCTATTGCCATCTGACATTGTCCACCCCAGTCCAACACTGGCACCTCCACATCACCATTCTGACTGAGCCTGCTCCTCAGGTATTTATCCAGCAACCCCTGTCCCTGTTCACCTCAAGGTTCACTCTGCTTGTTGCCACTGCTCATGGATGAGCTGCTGAATTTGTTCAATATCTAATACAAAAACAGAAATTGCTATAAAAACTCAGCGGGTCTGGTAGCATCAGTGGAGAGAAAGCAGAGAACCTGTTCTGCCGAAGGGTCAAAGGAACCAAAATGTTAATTCTGCTCTCTCTTCCCAGATGCTGTGAGATCTGCTGAGTTTTTCCAGCAATTTATAGTTTTGTTTCTTACTTCCAGTATTCATGATTCTCTGGTTTCTCTGTTTGAAGGCTGTCCCTTTTAGCACAGTGGAGGCAACAGAATGAAGGAATGTATTCTCAATGTGACAGTGGGACTTTGTCTCCATAAGGATTGTGCAGTGGTCTCTCTTATTGATGCTGACATAGACAGATTAATGAAGATGAGCTCAAGTATGTTTTTCCCTCTTGTCTGTTCCCTCATCAACTGAGCATACCTATGATAGCAGCTATGTGCTTTAGAACTCAACCAGCTTGATCAGTGGTGGCTTTGCCAAGCCACAAATGGTGGTGGATATTGAAATCCTCCACCCAGAGAACATTTTGTGCCCTTGCCATGCTCAGCGCTTCCTCCAAGTGTTTTTCAACATGAAATTGCTGATTAACTAACGAGGGAGGATGGTATGTGGCAATAGACAGGAGGTTTCTTGCCCATGTGTATCCTGAAACCATGAGACTTTATGCTGTCTCGAGTCAATGTTCAGGACCTCAGGATAACTCCTTCTCAACTGTATGTCATTATGCTGCCACTTCTGTTGGACCTGTCCTGCTGCTGGGGCAAGACATATCAGGGATGGAGATGGCAGTGTCTGGGATATTATCCATGAAGTACAATTCCATGTATACGACTATGTCAGATTTTGACTTGACTCGTTTCTGAGTAGCTCCCCCAATTTTGACACAAGCGTCCGGAGCTTGGTAGGGAGGACATTGCGGGTTGTATGTATTTGCTGTTGTCATTTCCGGGGCCTGAATCAATGCTCATAGTTGGTCCAGTTTCAATACTTTATTGCTTTTTAAGAATTGCTGCAACGGAGTCGCTGGCGAGGCCATTTCATGGGGCAGTTAAGAGGCAACTCATGATTATCAAATTTTGAATTCTATATCTTTTATGGCACTATCTGATTGGTTGAGGTTTGAAATCAGGCCCTGAAATATGACATGGCTCCACTGATTATAGTTCAGCAATATAGTGATGGGAACCGGGTGGATCTCATTGACTATGGGATCCTTGATCAGGGTAATTAACCTGGTAAAAACAATGACTGCAGATGCTGGAAACCAGATTTTGGATCAGTGGTGCTGGAAGAGCACAGCAGTTCAGGCAGCATCCAACGAGTAGCGAAATCGACGTTTCGGGCAAAAGCCCTTCATCAGGAAAGTTGTTAACCTGGGTCAAACAATGAGCCCTAGGCAATAGATATAAACAGGAGCATGCATAGTAGCATTCGGCTTGTGACCACTGCCATCCAATGCATTCAAATGGTGGTGCACCAGCTGGAGAATACTCAGGAATCCCTTCTGCATATACCCCTGCTTGGACAGAATTTCATATTGGCCTCAGGATCCTATACTTCCTCCTGGGTATCTATGCCCCATAACTTGAGCCACCTCCGAAATATATGTTGTATGTCTTTTGGGAAGCAAAATGGTGGGCTATGGATAGACTGCTGCTGCATGCCATACACAGCTCTTTTGCTTCATCCATCACCCAGACACCTTGGCGTGCCCATTTACCTCTAGACAGTGGAGATCCCCAGTGAAGGTCTCTCTATGTGGGAGTATTCCCTCATTCCCTAGGGGTTCTGGGGTTAAGGGTGTTACATGTAGCAGTTCCCTATGATTGCAGATTGCAGCAGTTCACAGACTCCCAGCTTAAATCTTTGTTCTGTGGCACTGGATTGGTTGTAGTTGTTTGCACTCCCTTTTTAGTTATCTGAAGAATGTTTTCCTCTACTTTTTACTGCACTTCAGCCCCATGCTCCTAATCTTTGGGCACCCAAGGTGGAGGGGAGCAGACATGTCAGAGGATCTCTTTGTGGATCTGCTCCTGGGCCTGGTCAAGCTGGCCATTAACAGGTCGAGGCAGCATGCCCAGGAGGGGTCATTTCTGCCCACTGTCTAGCATCTTCAGTGGTTAGATTCAGGAACAGGTGTCCCTGGAAAGGGAGCACATGGCATCCACCAACACTCTCGATGTCTTTAGGGAGAGGTGGGCCCTATGGGGAAGGTGGAATGCTTTACTTTCTCCTCCAATTCTATCTTGATTTAGTCACTACCCTCACCCTTCACTTATATTCTCACTTCAGCATTACTCCGATCAGGCTTTGCTTGTTACTGGTTCCCTGGCCATATGGGTTTTTTTTTCCCTGGTTGTGGATAGATTGAGTAAAATTATTTGCACAATGCCAATCTTTACCAAGTCCTGAAACTGGGACACACACAACTTGGGGGAGTAGCAGTCGTGTGGGATAAACATAAAAAATCCCAGGAGATTCAGAATCTCCTTACTTCAGGAACTAACTCCGAGCTGGCCGGCCACAGCCAGCGTACTGTGCACATGTAAATAAATAAAGGGTGACTTGATAATAGATACCGGCCTCTGTATAGTTATTTCGCTGGTGACGAGAGAAATCAGTATATGGCTCAAGAAAATTTGCTTGCAACTATCATCTTGGAGTTGAGGTGAGCATTTCTCACATCTTGCCTTTATTTGGTTAAAGAATATTATTACCCCTAATTCTGAGATGCTATCGGTTTTATTCAGTTGTTAGAGAACCACCGCGATCTTTGCTGGGATTTTTGACGAGGTTGAGACGACAGGCAGAGACATGTAATTTTGAGTTAACCTTATGAGATGCTGAGAGACTGTCTGGTATGTGGGATTGATAACATAACCACGTAGAAGCGCTGACTAGTCGAAGTCCAACTGAACTGCCAATAGGCTTTGTCATTGGAAAACATGGCAAGTGGAGTATGGGAACTACAGAGCATTCCGATGGAAGTAGACTTCCTCACCTCTCCGCCTGAGCCTGGGGAATGCTCCACTTGAGTGAAGGCAATTGCAGAGCCTCACACAGGGCATATTCCTGGCAGAGGGACCCAAGGCCAGCCCACAGAAGAACCCCTCAGCGAAGTGGCTAAAAAGTTGTTCAGGATCTGGGCTGGCAAACCCTTGTAGTTGCTGGTGGTTTGCAGACTCACACAGTAAAGGAGTCCCACAAGAGCAGACTCGAGTCAGAACACTCATAGGCTGCTACCCAAGAAAGTGGACCCTGGAAAGTCCCTCTACATGTGGGTTGGAACAATTAATTGCTTAGTGACATCCAAATTGGAACAGCTTCAAATTAATGTTGGGTTAATTGGACATCCAGTTCTCATGGAGATCAATATTGGTGCAGCTATATCTTTGGTTGCAGGACCTGTCTTTAACAAGATTTGCTCAAGACCCCAACCTTAAATTTGCACAAGACCTCAGCCAGACTGAGAACATACATTGGGGAATCATTGCAGATCAAGGTTCCGGTCTCGTCTGAGAAGCAACTGGTGTGATTGCCAATGATGGTAGGAAAGTGGCTTAGGACTAAGCCTTTTTGGGCAGAATTGGTTGAGAAAGATTCACTTTGATTGGCTCAACATTTTTCGATTTGAAAATGGCTGCCTCAGTGATGTTCCAGTGAAAAGTCTATCTCAGTGAAGTTCAGTGAAGTACCCAGGAGTATTTCAGGAAGGGCTTGGGACTACCAAAGGGGCCAAAGTCACATTATATGTTGACCAGAAAATAATTCCATGATTTTGCAAGGCAAGTCCAGTGCCACCTGCTTTGCCTTGAAAGTAGAGGCTGAAACCAGGAGGTTGGAGAGCGAATAAATCATCAAACCAGTGCAGCTTGTGGAATGGGCAGCCTGACTGTTTGTGAAGCCTATTGGCTCGGTTCACCTGTGCAGGGATTTTACGTAAATAGTAAATTGCTTCTCGCCTACAGCCAATATAGCCAATCCCTCGATAGTGGACTTGTAGGCAAAATTGGCAGGGGGCTGTCCTTCACAAAGCTAGCCATGAGCCACACCTATCTGCAGCTGTGACTAGATGAGGAGTCCCAGATGTATGCCACAATTCATACCAATAAGGGTCTATAAGAATATACAAGACTGCTGTTTGGGGTATCAGCAGCCTGCAGCCTTTTTTAGTGGACTGTGTAGAACATTTTACAAGGGCCTCCCAGGTTGGATGACATGTTAATAACCAGGAATAAAGAGCACTCAAAGAATTTGGACATAATGCTTAAATGTTTCTCCCAAGCAGGTGTGCACCTTAGAAAGGAATGATGTGTGTTCCTGGTGCCGTAAGTGACCTACTTTGGTTACAGAATTGTCAAAACCAGGTTGCACCTATTGGAAGATAAAGTGAGGGCAATCAAAGGTGCCTCAGTTCCCACATCTGTACTGGAGCTTAGGTCTTTCCTTGGGTTAAAAAATTGTTACGGGAAATTCATACGCAACCTAGCCTCCATCTTGGCACTCATACACTGCTATTGAAAAAGGGTCAGCCTTGGAAATGGTTGCATAGCCAAGAAGTAGCCTTTACGGAAGTGAAAAGACAGCTATCATCATCTAAAGTGTTGGCCCACTATAATCCGAAGCAAGATGTGGTGACAGACATATAGAGTAATAGAGATGTACAACAAGGAAACAGACCCTTCGGTCCAACCCGTCGATGCCGACAAGCTATCCCAACCCAATCTAGTCCCACCTGCCAGCACCCAGCCCATATCCCTCCAAACCCTTCCTATTCATATACACATCCAAATGCCTCTTAAATGTTGCAATTGTACCAGCCTCCACCACTTCCTCTGGCAGCTCATTCCATACACGTACCACCCTCTGCGTGAAAAAGTTGCCCCTTAGGTCTCTTTTATATCTTTCCCCTCTCACCCTAAACCTATGCCCTCTAATTCTGGACTCCCTGACCCCAGGGAAAAGACTTTGTCTACTTATCCTATCCATGCCTCTCAATTTTGTAAAACTCTATAAGATCACCCCTCAGCCTCCGACACCAAGGAAAACAGCCCCAGCCTGTTCAGCCTCTCCCAGTAGCTCAGATCCTCCAACCCTGGCAACATCCTTGTAAATCTTTTCTGAACCCTTTCAAGTTTCACAACATCTTTCTGATAGGAAGACCAGAATTGCACGCAATATTCCAACTGTGGCCTAACCAATGTCCCATACAGCTGCAACATGACCTCCCAACTCCTGTACTCAATACTCTGACCAATAAAGGAAAGCACACCAAATGCCTTCTTCACTATCCTATCTACCTGCGAGTCTACTTTCAAGGAGCTCTGAACCTGCACTCCAAGGTCTCTTTGTTCAGCAACACTCCCTAGGACCTTACCATTAAGTGTATAAGTCCTGCTAAGATTTGCTTTCCCAAAATGCAGCATCTCGCATTTATCTGAATTAAACTCCATCTGCCACTTCTCAGCCCATTGGCCCATCTGGTCCAGATCTTGTTGCAATCTGAGGTAACCTTCTTCACTGTACACTACACCTCCAATTTTGGTGGGATCTGCAAACTTTCTAACTGTACCTCTTATGCTCGCATCCAAATCATTTATGTAGATGACAAAAAGTAGAGGACCCAGCACCGATCCTTGTGGCACTCCACTGGTCACAGGCCTCCAGTCTGAAAAACAACCCTCCACCGCCACCCTCTGTCTTCTACCTTTGAGCCAGTTCTGTACCCAAATGGCGAGTTCTCCCTGTATTCCATGGGATCTAACTTTGCTAATCAGTCTCCCATGGGGAACCTTGTTGAATGCCTTACTGAAGTCCATATAGATCGCATCTACTACTCTGCCCTCATCAATCTTCCTTGTTACTTCTTCAAAAAACTCAATCAAGTTTGTGAGACATAATTCCCATGCACAAAACCATGTTGACTATCCCGAATCAGTCTTTGCCTTTCCAAATACACTTACATCCTGTCCTTCAGAATTCCTTCCAACAACTTGCCCACCACCGAGGTCAGGCTCACCGGTCTATAGTTCCCTGGCTTGTCTTTATTGCCCTTCTTAAACAATATGATATGTGATATCTCTCCTTACGCGATCGGGGTTGTGTTGGCTCACCAGTGGCCCAATGGAGAGGAACAGCCGATTGTGTATGCTTCCTGGACTTTTCTGATGCCGAATGCAAATATGCCCAGTTGGAGAAGGAAGGTTTGGCGGTCGTTTTTGGTGTACATCTTTGGAATACTGCATACAGTCCTGGTCACATTACCAGAATGATGTGGATGCTTTGGAGAGGGTGCGCAGGTGGTTCACCAGGCTGTTGCCTGGTAGCTATGATGAGAGGTTGAGTAGATTAGAGTTATCTTTATCACAAAGAAAGAGATGGGGTGGGGGTAGGGGAGAAGGTGGGGAGCGTGATTGAGGTCTATGAAATCATGAGGGATATAGACAGGGTGGATAGCAAGAAGCTTTTTCCCAGAGTGGGGGGCTCGATTACTAGAAGTCACGAGTTCAAGGTGAGAGAGGAAAGGTTTAAGGGAGATATGCATGGAATGCTCTTTATGCAGAGGATGGTGAGTACCTGGAATGTGTTGCCAACAGAAGTGATGGAAGCAGGCATGATAGTGTTGCTGGAAAAGCACAGCAGGTCTGGCAGCATCAGAGGAGCAGGAGAACTGATGTTTTGGGCAAAAGCCTTTCTCCTGATCCTCGGATGCTGCCTGATGTGCTGTGCTTTGCCAGCACAACAATCTCGACTCTTATCTCCAGCATCTGCAGTCCTTACTGCATGTGCTCAATGTTCTGGACATCATGGATACTCATTCAAAGTGGTTGGACATGCATAAAGCCCATTCGGCAAACTCCGGGATCACAAGTGAAAAGATGCGAGCATCGCTCATGATACACTGACTCCCGGAAGTATTTGGACATTATTTACCAGCAGGGAATTTGAATATTTCCTAATGTCAAATGGAATTTGGCACATAAGCACAGCTCCATAACATCCATCGTCCAACGGTCTAGCGGAAACAGCAGTCCAAACCGTGAAGGCAGGCTTGAAGAAACAGCCTACAGCATCACCCGACATCAAACTGTCCTGGTTCCTGTTTGATTATAGGGCCATCCCCCACACAACAACAGGAATAGCTCTGTAAAGTTGCTGATAAACAGAAGACTCTGCACCAGGTTAAACCTGATATTCCCAAACCTAGTGGTGGGTGGTTGAAACAACAGCAGGAACGCTAATGTTGGCCACATGCCTCCTCTAATTGAGAGAGATAATTTAATTCAGAGGTCAAAGTTTGATACCGGAACCATGGAAATGGCCCTGTATAGGTACAAGTAAAAAATGAGGTCTGCAGATGCTGGAGATCACAGCTGAAAATGTGTTGCTGGTCAAAGCACAGCAGGCCAGGCAGCATCTCAGGAATAGAGAATTCGACGTTTCGAGCATAAGCCCTTCCTGATGAAGGGCTTATACTCGAAACGTCGAATTCTCTATTCCTGAGATGCTGCCTGGCCTGCTGTGCTTTGACCAGCAACACATTTTCAGCTGTATAGGTACAAGGTGAGTTGGATGTGAGATCAGGTCATGTGACTTTCAAAGTTTGGATAGATGAGGCAGTCTTGAACAAACATGTGGATCACCTGAAAACTGTTACCTTGCAAAAGGGGCATAAGTGAAACATACCTGGCCCCTCCAAACAACCAGAAGGTCTGTCAGAAACCATAAGTTGTCCTCGTCTATCCAGTGTCGAGAAAATCTCAGAGTCCAAAATGGATGTGGCCTCAATACTGTTACCACCAGGAACAGAAGGGGACTCTCTGGAGGCACTCCAGATGCATAATTCGGACTACAAACTGGTACACGCTGCCTATGTCAGAGGAATCAGACCTGGGGCGAACATGTGGCAGGAAAAGCTACAAGAGAATGACCAGACTCACATCGTTGGACATAGTGGGAAGGGATTTAGTGACTGGAACTAGGTGGGCCTTGTTGAATATGAGGTCTTTGATTGGGGTTATTAACCTGGGCCAATCAGGAAAGCTCTGGCTGAGCATATAACCAAGAGTCCTCCCCTTTCGCTCGGGGATCTGGGGTGGAGGGTGCTGCATGCAGCGGTCCCCTGCAACCGCAGATTGCGGTGGTTCACGGATTCCCAGCCCAACTGCTTGTTCTGTGGCTTTGTGGTGTCTGTGGATCACACGTATATTGGGTGTGGGCGTTTGCACTCCCTTTTTGATTTTCTTAAAAACCTTCTCCTCTGCTTTTGGTTGCACTTCAGTCCCACGCTCCTGATCTTCGGGCACCCGGTGCGGAGGAGGGAGGGCAGGTCTGAAGACCTCCTCGTGGGTCTGCTCCTGGGCCTGGCCAAACTGGCCATAAACAGGTCCAGGCAGCGGGCCGTGGAGGGGGTAGTTAGGGCCGACTGCCTGCCCCTCTTCCGCGGTTACGTTAGGGCCCGGGTGTCCTTGGAGAAGGAGCACGCGGTGTCCACCAACACCCTGGAGTTGTTCAGGGAGAGGTGGGCGCCGCAGGGAGTGGAGTGCATCATTTCCCCCTCCAACTCTATTTTGATTTAGTCCCTGCCCTCCCCTTCACTGTTTGTTCACACAGCATTGCCCTTTGATGTGAAGGGCACTGCTTGTCACAGGCCACTCGGGTGTTTTCCTACTTTTCCTGGTGGTGGAAATTGAATAAAGATTTGTACACCTTGTCTCTCACTGTGTCTCACAGCTGCACACACACACCATGGGTGCTGGGGTTAAAAATAATAAGCACTACCGCAGTTAGGCGGTAGTGTGGGGGTAAAAAGAAAAAAAAATAACCAAGAGTCCTCCCCTTTCGCTCGGGGATCTGGGGTGGAGGGTGCTGCATGCAGCGGTCCCCTGCAACCGCAGATTGCGGTGGTTCACGGATTCCCAGCCCAAAACTGCTTGTTCTGTGGCTTTGTGGTGTCTGTGGATCACACGTATATTGGGTGTGGGTGTTTGCACTCCCTTTTTGATTTTCTTAAAAACCTCTTCCTCTGCTTTTGGTTGCACTTCAGTCCCACGCTCCTGATCTTTGGGCACCTGGTATGGAGGAGGGAGGGCAGGTCTGACGACCTCCTCGTGGGTCTGCTCCTGGGCCTGGCCAAACTGGCCATAAACAGGTCCAGGCAGTGGGTCATGGAGGGGGTAGTTAGGGCCGACTGCCTGCCCCTCTTCTGCGGTTACGTTAGAGCCCGGGTGTCCTTGGAGAAGGAGCACACGGTCTCCACCAACACGCTGGAGTTGTTCAGGGAGAGGTGGGCACCGCAGGGAGTGGAGTGCATCATTTCCCCCTCCAACTCTATTTTGATTTAGTCCCTGCCCTCCCCTTCACTGTTTTGATCACACAGCATTGCCCTTTGATGTGAAGGGCACTGCTTGTCACAGGCCACTCGGGTGTTTTAAAAAAAAGTATAATCAGGAGATCTTTGATGTGAAGGGCACTGCTTGTCACTGGCCACTTGGGTGTTATCCTATTTTTCTGGTGGTGGAAATTAAATAAAGATTTGTTCTCTTTGTGTCTCTCACTGCGTCTCACACCTGCATACACACACTATGGTGCTGGGGAAAAAATAAGCACTACTGCAGTTGGCGGTAGAGTGGGGTTATATAAAAAAAGATGAAAAGAGAGAAAAAAAAGCATAAAAATAGGAAAAGAAAAAGTGAAAAAAAAGAAAAAAAATAAATAACCAAGAGTCCTCCCCTTTCGCTCAGGGATCTGGGGTGGAGGGTGCTGCATGCAGCGGTCCCCTGCAATCGCAGATTGCGGTGGTTCACGGATTCCCAGCCCAACTGCTTGTTCTGTGGCACTGTGGAGTCCGTGGACCACATGTATATTGGGTGTGGGCGTTTGCATTCCCTTTTTGATTTTCTTAAAAACCTCCTCCTCTGCTTTTGGTTGCACTTCAGTCCCACGCTCCTGATCTTTGGGCACCCGGTATGGAGGAGGGAGGGCAGGTCTGAAGACCTCCTCGTGGGTCTGCTCCTGGGCCTGGCCAAACTGGCCATAAACAGGTCCAGGCAGTGGGTCATGGAGGGGGTCGTTAGGGCCGACTGACTGCCCCTCTTCCACTGTTACATTAGAGCCCGGGTGTCCTTGGAGAAGGAGCACACGGTTTCCACCAACACCCTGGAGTTGTTCAGGGAGAGGTGGGTGCCGCAGGGAGTGGAGTGCATCATTTCCCCCTCCAACTCTATTTTGATTTAATCCCTGCCCTCCTCTTCATTGTTTGATCACACAGCATTGCCCTTTGATGTGAAGGGCACTGCTTGTCACTGGCCACTCAGGTGTTTCCTTTCTTCCTGGTGGTGGAAACTGAATAAAGATTCGTACACCTTGTGTCTCTCACTGTGTCTCACACCTGCAAAGACACAACATGGATGCTGGAGAAAAAATAAGCACTACTGCAGTTAGGCAGTAGTGTGGAAGTAAAAAAAAAGAAAAAGGAAAAAAAGAATAGCAATGTCAGACATCTCGTTGATGTGGTTCTGTTCGCCGAGCTGGAAGATTTTGCTGCAAACGTTTCGTTCCCTGGCTAGGGAACATCATCAGTGCTATTGGAGCCTCCTGTGAAGCGCTGCTTTGATGTTTCTTCCGGTATTTATAGTGGTTTGTTCTTGCCGCTTCCGGGTGTCAGTTTCAGCTGCAGTGATTTGTATGTGGGGTCCAGGTCCATGTGTCTGTTGATGGATGTTCTTGCCGTTTCCGGGTGTCAGTTTCAGCTGTAGTGGTTTGTATATTGGGTCCAGGTCCATGTGTCTGTTAATGGAGTTAGTGGATGAATGCCATGCCTCTAGGAATTCCCTGGCTGTTCTCTGTCTGGCTTGTCCTATGATGGTAGTGTTTTCCCAGTCAAATTCATGTTCCTGGTTGTCTGAGTGTATGGCTACTAGGGATAGTTGGTCGTGTCGTTTTGTGGCTAGTTGATGTTCATGGATGCGGATTGTTAGCTGTCTTCCTGTTTGTCCTATATAGTGTTTTGTGCAGTCCTTGCATGGTATTTTATAAACTACATTAGTTTGGCTCGTGCTGGCTATTGGGTCCTTTGTTCTAGTGAGTTGTTGTCTGAGTGTGGAAGTTGGCTTGTGTGCTGTTATGAGTCCTAAGGGTCGCAGTAGTCTGGCTGTCAGTTCTGAGACGCTCCTGACGTATGGTAGTGTGGCTAGTCCTTTTGGTTGTGGCATGTCCTCGTTCCGTGGTCTATCTCTTAGGCATCTGGTGATAAAGTTGCGTGGGTATCCGTTTTTGGCGAATACCTTGTATAGATGTTCCTCTTCCTCTTTTCGCAGTTCTGGTGTACTGCAGTGTGTTGTGGCTCTTTTGAATAGTGTCCTGATGCAGCTTCGTTTGTGTGTGTTGGGGTGGTTACTTTCATAGTTTAGGACTTGGTCTGTGTGTGTTGGTTTCCTGTGTACCCTTGTGGTGAATTCTCCGTTGGGTGTTCTCTCTACTAACACGTCTAGGAATGGGAGTTGGCTATCCTTTTCCTCTTCTCTCGTGAATCGTATTCCTGTGAGTGTGGCGTTGATGATTCGGTGTGTTTTTTCTATTTCTGTGTTTTTGATGATTACAAAGGTGTCATCTACGTATCTGATCCAGAGTTTGGGTTGGATTTGTGGTAGGGCTGTATGTTCTAACCTTTGCATAACTGCCTCTGCTATGAGTCCCGAGATTGGTGATCCCATGGGTGTTCCGTTGATTTGTTCGTATATCTGATTGTTGAATGCCTGAAAGCAACAACACCCCCAGATTCTATGGACAACCAAAGTACACAAACCAGACATCCCACTCAGACCCATAGTATCACTACCAGGGACACCAGCATACAAACTGGCCAAAGAACTGCAACAAAAACTGAAACACCTAGTCAGCGGATCCAAACACTCCATACAATCAATACAGGAATTCTTGGACATCATCAGGAATACACACATAGACAAAGAAGAAACCATGGTATCATTCGACGTGACGGCACTGTTCACATCAATTGACAAAACCCTAGCCAGAGAAACAACAGCCAACCTACTGGACATACATAACAGAACACAGGAGGCCGAACCCATCAACAAGGACGGCATACTTAAACTACTAGACCTGTGCCTCACCACACACTTTACATTCAACAATCAGATATACGAACAAATCAACGGAACACCCATGGGATCACCAATCTCGGGACTCATAGCAGAGGCAGTTATGCAAAGGTTAGAACATACAGCCCTACCACAAATCCAACCCAAACTCTGGATCAGATACGTAGATGACACCTTTGCAATCATCAAAAACACAAATAGAAAAAACACACCGAATCATCAACGCCACACTCACAGGAATACGATTCACGAGAGAAGAGGAAAAGGATAGCCAACTCCCATTCCTAGGCGTGTTAGTAGAGAGAACACCCAACGGAGAATTCACCACAAGGGTACACAGGAAACCAACACACACAGACCAAGTCCTAAACTATGAAAGTAACCACCCCAACACACACAAACGAAGCTGCATCAGGACACTATTCAAAAGAGCCACAACACACTGCAGTACACCAGAACTGCGAAAAGAGGAAGAGGAACATCTATACAAGGTATTCGCCAAAAACGGATACCCACGCAACTTTATCACCAGATGCCTAAGAGATAGACCACGGAACGAGGACATGCCACAACCAAAAGGACTAGCCACACTACCATACGTCAGGAGTGTCTCAGAACTGACAGCCAGACTACTGCGACCCTTAGGACTCATAACAGCACACAAGCCAACATCCACACTCAGACAACAACTCACTAGAACAAAGGACCCAATAGCCAGCACGAGCCAAACTAATGTAGTTTATAAAATACCATGCAAGGACTGCACAAAACACTATATAGGACAAACAGGAAGACAGCTAACAATCCGCATCCATGAACATCAGCTAGCCACAAAACGACACGACCAACTATCCCTAGTAGCCATACACTCAGACAACCAGGAACATGAATTTGACTGGGAAAACACTACCATCATAGGACAAGCCAGACAGAGAACAGCCAGGGAATTCCTAGGGGCATGGCATTCATCCACTAACTCCATTAACAGATACATGGACCTGGACCCAATATACAAACTACTACAGCTGAAACTGACACCTGTAAGCGGCAAGAACAAACCACTATAAATACCGGAAGAAACATCAAAGCAGCGCTTCACAGGAGGCTCCAATAGCACTGATAATGTTCCCTAGCCAGGGAACGAAACGTTTGCAGCAAAAACTTCCAGCTCGGCGAACAGAACCACAACAACGGACACCCGAGCTACAAATCTTCAACCAGACTTTAAACATCTCGTTGAAACAAAACTGGAATGTCAAAAGAAAAGAAAAAAAATTTAACCAAGAGTCCTCCCCTTTCGCTCGGGGATCTGGGGTGGAGGGTGCTGCACGCAGCGGTCCCCTGCAATCGCAGATTGCGGTGTTTCATGGACTCTCAGCCCAACTGCTTGTTCTTGGTTCTGTGGAGTCTGTGGTCCATGTACATGGGGTGTCTTTCACTGTGTCTTACACCTGCACATGCACAACATGGGTGCGGGGCGAAAATAAGCAGATAATGCATTTTGCTGGTAGTGTCGGGGTAAAAAAGGAAAAAAAAACAGGGGTGTAGAATGAGAGCCGGCTCTGGAAGAGCTGGACCAGTGTGTGGAAGGACTCTCCTTTGTAGAAAAGAGAAAAAAAAGAGAAAACAAAACAAAACAAAAAAAATCACAAAGAGGTTCCCCAGTGGATGTCTCCCTGTGCGGGAGTCCTCCCCTTTCGCTCGGGCATCTGGGGTGGAGGGTGCTGCATGTAGCAGTCCCCTGCAACCGCAGAGTACGGTGATTCACGGACTCCCAGCCCAATTGCTTGTTGTGTGGTGCTGTGGAGTCTGTGGACCACGTACATGAGGTGAGGAGTTTTGCTCTTCCTTTTTAGTTTTCTGGAAAACCTTCTCCTCTGCTTCTGGCTGCACTTCAGTCCCATGCTCCTAATCTTTGGGCACCCGGTGCGGAGGAAGAGGACCTCCTCATGGATCTGCTCCTGGGCCTGGCCAAACTGGCCATAAACAGGTCCAGGCAGCGGGCTGGGGAGGGGGGTTGTTAGGGCCGACTGCTTGCCCCTCTTCCGCGGTTATGTTAGAGCCTGGGTGTCTCTGGAGAAGGAGCACACAATGGAATACAAATAAAGAAAAAAAAGAGGAAAAAGAAATCCAAGAGATTTAGAATCTCCTCGATTCAGGGGACAGACTCTGAGCTGACTGGTAACAGCCAGTATACCATGCACAAGTAAATAAAGGATGATGTGGTGACAGGATACTGGTGTTGTGCAGTTATTTCAGTTTTATACTGAGTTCTCTGCTTGTTATCTTAAGTTCTTTTTACCCAATATCCCACTCAGTCTGATCCCATTCTCCCCCTCACTCCCATATCCTTTAGTAGCCCATACAATGTACATCATTGTGCCGACCAGTCACTGCACACTTAAATATCCTATTCAGGGTGAACTCACTCCCTGCTCACTTGCCTCACTTTTTAATATCCCATGCATCTAATTTCCCTCTCCTGCTCTCTTGAGATTACATCTGTGAAAACAGCTTTATTCTATATCCTAGCTTGTCCCAATATTTTCTGGGCGACTCACTTACACTGAAGGTCCACTGAATGACAGGAAGATAGATCTAAACGTTCAATTATAGTTTAGCAAATGTGTATTTAAATCTTACCTAATTTAATGATTGAGCCAAAAGAGGTGGTATTTCCAAATTTAACTGCAGTGAAAAATAAAAAAAAGAATGTTAAGGCTAGCATATAAAAGCTCAATAATGAACATCTATCAACTTATTGTTTACTCCTTAAGCTCTCCCCAAACCTTAACTTCTGTATAAAAAACAATTTTTTTCAAGCTAACATATGTTCTGAAGAAAGGTCACTGGACCCGATATGTTAACTCTGACTTCTCTCCACAGATGCTGCCAGACTTGCTGGCTTTTTCCAACAATTTCTGTTTTGCTACTGATTTCTTTTGGTTTTTTCCCAAAATATCTCCTGGGTGCCCGGATTACTGATCCAGCAAGTATATTACTGTGCAATAATCTCCCTTAGAAGCAACAAGGCAACAGCTATGCTTAGACTGATTACCTCATTGACCATAATCAGAATTGGACTGGCCATATAGATATGGGATTCAGGGAACTATATGTATCAAAAGAAGTGTCAGTGGACAGAAAACAGAGTAAAAAAATCACAGGGTCATTTTCATTATGCTAGGCTGTGATTAGTGGGTACCAGAGATCAATGTTTGCGCTGCACTTATTCAGAATATATATGGTTTCTGTGTGGTCATTAAATATAAATTTCCAAGTTTGTGAATGACAAGTGTATTTTGTGAAGAACGATGCTTTCAGGAGATTTGTAGATGTTAAGTGAATGGTGTAAAGATTTTTCTTTTTATTTTACTGAAATGGAGAAGAAAAACAACAAGACATTTTGGAAGGTATTACTACAGTTTTAAAAGCAAGCTACCAATATTTATTATAAGTACTGAAATAACTCTAGCAAGGATGGTATATATCACTCAGTCACCCTTTACTTAAACATGGAGAGACTGATCCAACTCCCTCAGAGCTAGCTCTCAGAGTCAACAGGATTTCTGACACTCCTGATTATACTTGCCAGCCAGGGCTCCCTGACTGGACAAGGTTAACAGCCCCAGTCAGGAAACTCATATTCTTTGAGTTGAGAGTGTGTGGTGCTGGAAATGTACAGCAGGTCATGCAGCATCTGAGCAGCAGGGGAATCGATGTTTCGGGCAGGAATCCTGATGAAGGGCTCCTGTCTGAAACGTTGGTTCTCCTGCTCCTCGGATGCTGCATGACCCACTGTGCTTTTCCAGCACCACACACTCTCAACTCAAAGAATATGAGTTTCCTGACTGGGGCTGTTAACCTTGTCCAGTCAGGGAGCCCTGGCTGGCAAGTATAATCAGGAGTGTCAGAAATCCTGTTGACTCTGAGAGCTAGCTCTGAGGGAGTTGGATCAGTCTCTCCATGTTTAAGTAAAGGGTGACTGAGTGATATATACCATCCTTGCTAGAGTTATTTCAGTACTTATAATAAATATTGGTAGCTTGCTTTTAAAACTGTAGTAATACCTTTACACACTTTTGACTCTGATCACCAGCGTCTACAGTCCTCACTTTCTCATATTCTTTGAGGTCCACCTGGTGACCTTGTCACAATCACTATATTTACATTCTTGCTCATGCAACCAGTGAGGAAAGGTTACTTGCAGACACATTGGCACTGGATGGGCAAGTACAAACTGAGATTCAGCCAGCAACAAGGGTGACTGGTCTATAGAAACTGGTTGGCAATGACAAAGGCCAATTGCTTGCAACACCTGTGTGATTGTCTCCATGTTTGCTGATTGGCTTGTTGGTATGAACAAAATGACTAGAAGCCTTTGGACTATTTGAAAAGGGCATGGCACTATTTACTCTGCAGTATAAAAAAAAACAGCCAACTTATTTTCTCTCACCAGTTACTGTAAGCTAGAGTTGAGGAACAGCAAATGATGGGAGCTGTGTACATGCCTCCTAGCAGTAGTCAGGATATGGGGCAGAAACAAAATTGGAGACAGAGCAGCCATGTAAGAAAGGGACAATTACAATAATCATAGAGACCTCAACATGCAGGTGGACAAGAAAACTCAGGTTGGCAGCAGATCCTAAGAAAAGTAAACAAGCACTTCTGGATTTGGTGATCGATGAAGACATAGTCTTAACTAGGAGCTTGAGGTGATGGTAACCTGGGGGGTCAGTGACCATGTGGCAGAGGGGTGAATGAAGTTAGACTCTCTTTCAGTGATATATTCTTTACTCTTTTTATTTGTAAACTACCCAACATGGTGTTGGAGTATGGTGACAGTTGAAGCTTTTCACTGTATTTTGCTGTATTATTCACTGTAAAACGCAAGTGACAATAAATCATTTCAATTCAAATTCACCCTGCAGTTTGACAGGGACAGCTGGAATCATATATAACTGTATATATTACTGGCTAACTGCAAAGATATGAGGGAGGAGCTGGCCAGAGTTGATTGGAAGGGGAGCCGAGCAGGGAAGACAGTGGAACAGCAATGGAAGGAGTTTCTCAAGATTTTGGAGATACAGCGGTAACTCATCCCAAGGAAGAAGAAACGTGAAGACGAAGGAAGGTGAAGCAATCATGGCTGACAAGAGAAGTCAGGAACAGCAGAAAAGAAAAAGTACACAATGTGGTGAAGATTAGTGGGAAGCCAGAGAACTGGGAAGCCTTTAGAAACTAGCAGACGAAAACAAAAAAGCAAGGTGGGGGTGGAGAGGGTGTGGATGAATTGTAATATGAGAGTATGATAAAGAGTAACGTAAAAGAAGAAATTGCAGAGGAACTCAATAGAGACTTTACCTCAGACTTGATATGGACCAGGCCAGACCCCCTCAAAATATTTCAAGAAAGGACTCTAACTTTACTAGTTGTTTTAAGCAGGTGTACAATGGATATTCCAGGAGTGATGCAGCTGGTCAAACTACTTACTTTTAAGCAAATTAGAATTTATCTGAAGATTACTGAATGAAATGCAAACAAAAGAGAAAAGAATATAGAATAACAACTATTTAAAATCCCAATTGACTCTATCGTAACTTAATGACACTTTTCCAAATGTCTGCAACAATCCCCATAAACATCCTCTTGACAAAATGGGAAAATCAGACACAGGTTCTTACAGAAGAGAGAGATGGCAGAGTGATTCAGCATGGAACACCTTTTTCCATCTATCTATTTCTTTGACCAACAGCCTCATAAAACTGACTGCTTGCTAAAACCAAACCAAACCTAAACTAGAGATAAGCTGAACTGTGAGAACTGGCTACTCCACTTATATGGTCCAAGTGCTTTTTTAAAACTGTGAGGCAGCAGTGCTAACCACTGTGCCACTGTGCCGCCCACAGTTGATACAGATTTGACCTTTTTTTGCCGCTTTGTGCTGATCCAATAGCTGTTGTTGAGGATAGATCAAGCAGAGATTTGAACTAGGTGGATCTTATTGATTATGAAGGATTGTTAACCTGTGCCAGTCAGGAAGGCCTAACTGACAGGGGATGATCTCGTAGCATTGCACTTTGATGTGAAGGCCACTGCTTGTAACTGGCCACTTGGGTGTTTCCGTTCTTCCTGGTGGTGGAAGTTGAATAAAGATTTCACTGTCTCACACCTGCACACACACAATGTAAGAAAAAGAAGAAAAAATAAACAGGAGTGTCAAGCATCATTTTGGCTCTGAGGGAGCTGGATCAGTGTGGAGTGAAGGACTCTGCTCTTTAAAGAGAAGAGGAGACTGATTTTTGTTATAAATAAATAAATAAACAGGGGATTCTGAGAATTTCTTGACTTCAGGGACTGACTCTGAGCTGGCTGGCCACACAGCCAGCATGATACTGCTTTTATTTGGTAACTGATTCCTGAACTGGCTGAACATACAACAACTTTGTTGCCATTATTCCTATTTGGGGACTGATTTCTGAGCTATCTGGCTACAAAGCCAGTGTACACTGTTATATTTCAGTTCTCAATAGGGAAATTTTATTTTACATTTCACTGGAGAGTTGCAGCCTATGTGTTAATCTTTTAGTTTTTTTTATTGAGCAAGGATAACGATGATTTTGTGACAGGGCTTGGCCTTTGCACTGCGGTTTTGAGTGTTACATTTTCTTTTTTCATGCGTTATCACCTTTTTGTATTTGGACTGAGTCCCTGTGTGTCAACTGCACCTTTACAAACGAACTGTATCTTTGTGTGTGGGCCTGGGCCTCTGGAAATGGACTAGGCCTCGGTAGAGACCTAACACCTTTGTGTGCTGGGAGGTGTGCATTTGTTACCTTCTGGAGTAGACTCTGCATTTGGGGATGTACTTTGTTTTGGTAATGGACTCAGTTTTGATGGCCAGTTTTAACACTTGCATTGTGTCTTGCGTGTCCTGAATCTGAAAGGCCTTACCGTGAGCTGGACAGTGCGTAGGATGCTCTGAAAACTGTCACCCCAAGAGCCAGAGGGTGGTTAGACAATCCCGTGAACTGGACGGTGATTAGGCTGTTCCAAGAGCTAGAAGATGGGTAGGCTGTCCTGAGCACTGTTGTCCCAAGGAGGGAACAGGACAGGCTGTCCTAAAGGTGACCAGAAGGTGCATCAGGGCAGACTGAGAACTGGATTGTGGGTAGGGGGTAGGTCGAGGGCCGGAAGGTGGGTAGGCCGAGCTGAGCACCATTGTCCTGAGGAAGGAACTAGACGAACTATCCTAGATGTGGCTGGAAGGTGGACTGAAGGCTGGTCGGTGTATAGGGGTAGACCGAGAGCCAGAAGCCAGGTTGGCCATCCTAAATGCAGTCGCCCCTGGAAGGTACCAGGACGGACTGTCCTAGAGATAGCCAGAAAGCAAGAATTGGACAGTGTGTAGCGGTGGGCTCGGAAGCCGGAAGGTGGGTAGGCTGTCCTGATCACTGTTGTGGGACAGACTGTCCTTGAGGTGACTGGAAGATGCACAGAACTGGAAGGGGCATAGAGGTGGGCTGCCTTTGCATGGCTGAAAGGTGGGGGTCTGGACATTTGCAGGTTTAGCAGGGGTGTCTGTATCATACACACTGTTCTTATCGTTCAGCTGATCAGATTGTTTTGTACAGGTCTGCGTCAACTGTTTCCTCTTTGTTATGTTACAGTGGAATTTGGGGTTTGTCTGCATTTACCTGTGAATTGATTGTATGGTGGGGTTTGGGGTTTGGCTTTACTGCCCCTTTCCTATGTAATTTGCTGTTTATTGTAAACTGCTGATAATTGTTCACTGTTGACTGTTTGTACGTTTGTACAGTTTAATTAAAAAACCCAGGAGATAGGAATAGCTTTCGTTCAGGCAACTGATTCTAAGCAGGCTGGCCACAGCCAGCGTACAAGTAAACGCTGGGCGATCATAAGACATAGGAGCAGAAACTGGGCTATTCAGCCCATCAAGTCTGCTCCACTAATCAATCACCTTTGATACTCAAGAACCTCTCTATCTCAATCTTAAATATACTCATTGAAGATCTAGATCCCTCAAGAGGGGCCTCTTGGTTCAAGATTGGTCAAAAGAATCAACAGAATACGGTCCGTACAAAAGCAAGAGTCATTAGTTTATTGAATTAAGGCACCTTGACGCAATTCTGTCCAGCAACACAGAGATTAAAGCTTAGGTGTTCTATGGTGAAGTCACGCAATTACATTTGAAAATTTCTATGTTTTTTAAGAGACATTAAATGAAGATATAGACCTGCTTTGCAGGGCCTCTCGGTCTTGGGATCCGTCAAAAGAATCACGAGGAGTACGGTCTGTTTAAAGTAAGGTTACCAGTTTAATAAATGAAAGCAGCCTGGGGCAGAAATGCCCAGCAACACAGAGGTTAAAAGCTTCTGTGTTCCATGGAGAAATGGTGCAATTACATTTGAAAATTACACATTATTTATATATTTTTTAAGAGATAGTACAGCCTTAATTACAAGAAAAGACCAATCACATTTTATAACGTGACATGATTGGAGTGAACCTCTTAGATCTCAGAAACTCCGATTCAGTTGGATTGGCATTATTTAAATTGGCACTTAAATTGGTCTGTGAGGTAAGGAAGTTTGCTTAAAGATGGGTAATCACATAGATAAAACGGAAGATCCGTCTTCACCGTTAATAAAAATATGTGAGAAGTTTCTGGACAAATCCAAAGCCTTTAAAAAACTTTCTTCCACCTTAAATAAAACATTAGGTGAAGGGCAGTGGCCACTCGGTGTCCCTAAAAGTATTCAATTGATCAAATCAGCCCAGCAAATGCTTTGGCAAAGGAACAAGAATTCCAAGACAAAGGAACTAATTAAGCTGTGGTGACAATATTGTGATGAAACTCATAAAGAATCTGTTTTGTGTTCATGACAGGATAATGCCTCTAAATTGGAAATTGAACTAGCTGCTGATGGTACATGAAATCTATTGAAGTCCTCAAAAATGAATATGCTCGAGCAAAACAGCAACAGAAACAAAAGGAGAAGTCACGAGTGGCCGGTAAGCAAACACCTGTCCCCCCACCCCCACTCCAGTTCACTGACCCTGTTGCTTTGAACACTCGCAGTCAGCAAAGATTAAAATAGCACAGCTCCTCTAATAAACAATTCATGCAGCAATTAGAAACCCCTTTAAATTCCTCTTCTGAAAATGTTCCATGTAAGGGAACTACTAAACCCACAAGCTGCTGCTCCGAACACCACTATCAGTGTTTATTGCCCTTGGAAGCCCCATGAAATTATTTCCATCCACAGTAATTCACCAGACCGCCACAATGCTCCGCAGCAGTTCGTTGATTTTTTTAAACACCACAATTAAAGTTTATGATTGTAATTCAAAAGACCTTTGGGCACTTCTTCAGCAAGTACTTACCCGCTCTGAATATGTCCGTTTTATTGAACACATTAATCATGACAATTTTACTGCTTTCACTAATGCTGTAGTCCAGGAACAGCGGCGATAACATTCTCGCTGCTGCATCTGCTTTATTAGTAAAGCCTATTGACTTTACTCGTATCCTTGAACTTTGCCCCAGAAATAAGGAGTCTGCTGAGGATTTTTTAGAATGTTATAGAGAATGTTATGAGCCCTATTCCGGTGATCGGGATTGGAATTTAAATGCTATTAATGCTCAGTATAATTCTATGCTATTATACTGCTGCCACCCTCTGTAGTCACAGCAGTCAAAACAAACAACCTAAACTGGGTTGAGACCACACCTAATCAACTCCATCGTTATATTAGATCCTTGTACAATCAGCAAAGTGAAGACAGACCACCAATCCATGTAAAATCAGAATTTGTAGTCCAAGAGGAGCCACCTCAACAACTACCCGTGCGCCAGAGTAGTGGCCCTGCACCCATTCGAGGCTGCAGTCGTGGGTATGGCAAAGGGACTCCCGCTAGACATCTGTCCCTGGCCTGTTTTAATTGTAACAGCCTACATTACTGGGCTTGTGACCGCCCGACTCGAAACTGCCTTATTTGCGGCAGTACCCTCCACTGGATCTCTAATTGCCCTAGAGGGCCCACACAGGGGAATCAAGGAACTTTTCATGTGATTTACCCTCAGAACCCCTATGAAACTTGGGGTAAACCTTCTGATAACAGTCATCCTCCACCACAAGCAAGAGGCAAAGGACAAATCACCAGTTTTTCAAAAAATAATCTCTTTTCCCCAGTCAAACCTTCAATGGTTAGTTACTCATTCGTCTTTGTTGTTCATTGTACCTGTCATATTTGTTCAGCTTGGCTTGTCTTGCTTTGCTGCTTTTTGTTTGTTTTGGTGATTGTTCTTGTTAATGAAATATGGAGTGTGACCATTGTTCTTGATGTGTTAAAAAGATAAGGCTAGCCAGCGTTACAATTCGTGTGTGTGTGTGTGTGAGAAAAAGAGCCTTTGTGAGTTGGTTTGAATGCACGTTTGTTTGTTGGTGAGGGAATGTTTGTGCTTTGTTCCCTGAAGCACGAGACCCAGGACTACTTTGAATCTGATTTGCATTTTGGAAATTTAACATGATTTCTTTTAAGGTTAAGCATCCTTCAATGATTATGAAATAAAATATTAACTCCTGTTATTTTTACTGGTCGTGACCGCGTTACTGTCAGTTTCTAGTTAATCTCTTTTATCCTTACATGAAAGCCAACCTTACTCGATTTCAAATCAGTTTAATACGGAGGGAGACAACATTATAAGCTTTTTTTTGTTTCAGACTCATTTGTTTCCACTTAATTTTAAGACTGCTGTGTTCCATTGGTGATTATTGGTAAGGCCAGTTGTAGTCTTATTGAGGGAATGACGATTGAAGTTTTAATTTAACATCAGGTTGTGATAAATCATGTAACAAAATTAATATCCTGTGGTTAATAACTTTGGATTCGGCCATTATTCATGCATTAGAATAGTCAAAACCTTTTAGAGTCAGAGATGTACAGCATGGAAACAGACCCTTTGGTCCAACCCGTCCACACCGACCAGATATCCCAACCCAATCTAGTCTCACCTGCCAACACCCGGCTCATATCCCTCCAAACCCTTCCTATTCATATACCCATCCAAATACCTTTTAAATGTTGCAATTGTACCAGCCTCCACCAGTTCATCAGGCAGCTCATTCCATACACATAGAACATAGAAAAATACAGCGCAGTACAGGCCCTTCGGCCCTCGATGTTGCGCCGACCGAATCCTACCTAACCTACACTAGCCCAATAACCTCCGTATGCTTATCCAATGCCCGCTTAAATGACCATAAAGAGGGAGAGTTCACCACTGCTACTGGCAGGGCATTCCATGAACTCACAACCCGCGGAGTAAAGAATCTACCCCTAACATCTGTCCTATACCTACCACCCCTTAATTTAAAGCTGTGTCCCCTAGTAACAGCTGACTCCATTAACAGAAAAAGGTTCTCAGTGTCTACCCTATCTAAACCCCTAATCATCTTGTACACCTCTATCAAATCTCCCCTAAACCTTCTTTTCTCCAATGAGAACAGCCCCAAGTGCCTCAGCCTTTCCTCATACGATCTTCCTACCATACCAGGCAACATCCTGGTAAACCTCCTCTGCACTCGTTCCAATGCCTCCACATCCTTCCTATAGTATGGCGACCAAAACTGCACACAATACTCCAGATGAGGCCGCACCAGAGTCTTATACAACTGCAACATGACCTCAGGACTCTGGAACTCAATTCAGATTACCTGTATTACCCAGGTACTCCAGGAACACTATTTTCACTTACTGTTCCTGTCCAATTACCTGGCAATGGGACTTGAATTCTCCTGTTAAAAGTTCAGTTTCTCCTGACTCCAAAATCTCTTTGCACTCCAGACTTCTGAACTTTCTCCCCGTGCAGAAAATAGTCCATGCCTCTATTTTTCTTACCAAGGTGCATGACCTCACATTTGCCCATGCTGTCCTCCATCTTCCGCTTCTTTACCGACTCTCCTAACCTGTCCAAATGCTTCTGCAGCCTCTCCGTCTCCTCAGTGCTAGCTGTCCCTCCACCTATCTTCATATCTGTCAACTTAGCCAGAATGCTCTCAGTTCCTTGATTTAGATCGTTAATGTAGAAAGTGAAAAGTTGTGGTCCCAACACTGACCCTTGCAGAACATCACTTGTCACTGGCTGCCACCCTGAGAAGGACTCTTTTAGAGTCATAGAGATGTACAGCACAGAAACAGACCCTTTGGTCCAACATGTCCATGCCGACCAGATATCCCAACCCAATAGAACATAGAACATGGAACAATACAGCACAGAACAGGCCCTTCAGCCCACAATGTTGTGCCGAACATTTGTCAATAGACAATAGACAACAGGCAATAGGTGCAGGAGTAGGCCATTCAGCCCTTCGAGCCTGCACCGCCATTCAATATGATCATGGCTGATCATTCCTAATCAGTAGCCTCTTCCTGCCTTATCTCCATAACCCTTGATTCCACTATCCTTGAGAGCTCTATCCAACTCTTTCTTAAATGAATCCAGAGACTGGGCCTCCACTGCCCGCTGGGGCAGAGCATTCCACACAGCCACCACTCTCTGGGTGAAGATGTTTCTCCTCATCTCTGTCCTAAATGGTCTACCCCGTATTTTTAAGCTGTGTCCTCTGGTTCGGCACTCACCCATCAGCGGAAACATGTTTCCTGCTGCCAGAGTGTCCAATCCTTTCATAATCTTATTTGTCTCAATCAGATACCCTCTCAGTCTTCTAAACTCAAGGGTATACAAGCCCAATCGCTTCAGTCTTTCAGAGTAAGGTAATCCTGCCATTCCAGGAATTGACCTCGTGAACCTCCGCTGCACTCCCTCAATAGCCAGAATGTCTTCCCTCAAATTTGGAGACCAGAACTGCACACAGTACTCCAGGTGTGGTCTCACCAGGGCCCTGTGCAACTGCAGAAGCACCTCTTTGCTTCTATACTCAATCCCTCTTGTTATGAAGGCCAGCATGCTGTTAGCCTTCTTCACTACCCGCTGTACCTGCATGCTTGCCTTCATTGACTGGTGTACAAGAACACCCAGATCTCTCTGTACTGCCCCTTTACCTAAATTGATTCCATTGAGGTAGTAATCTGCCTTCCTGTTCTTGCCACCAAAGTGGATAACCATACATTTATCGACATTATACTGCATCTGCCATCCATCTGACCACTCACCTAACCTGTCCAGGGCACCCTGTAATCTCCTAACATCTTCATCACATTTCACCCTGCCTCCCAGCTTTGTATCATCAGCAACCACATCCCGCACCTCCACACTCAGACCACATCCTTCCAACCGTAACAAGGACAGAACGCCCCTGGTGCTCACCTTCCACCCTACAAACCTTCGCATAAACCAAATCATCCGCCGACATTTCCGCCACCTCCAAAAAGACCCCACCACCAGGGATATATTTCCCTCCCCATCCCTTTCCGCCTTCCGCAAAGACAGTTCCCTCTGTGACTACCTGGTCAGGTCCACGCCCCCCCTACAACCCACCCTCCCATCCTGGCACTTTCCGCTGCCACCGCAGGAACTGTAAAACCTGTGCCCACACCTCCTCCCTCACCTCTATTCAAGGCCCTAAAGGAGCCTTCCACATCCATCAAAGTTTTACCTGCACATCCACTAATATCATTTATTGTATCCGTTGCTCCCGATGCGGTCTCCTGTACATTGGGGAGACTGGGCGCCTCCTAGCAGAGCGCTTTAGGGAACATCTCCGGGATACCCGCACCAATCAACCACACCGCCCCGTGGCCCAACATTTCAACTCCCCCTCCCGCTCTGCCGAGGACATAGAGGTCCTGGGCCTCCTTCACCGCCGCTCCCTCACCACCAGACGCCTGGAGGGAGAACGCCTCATCTTCTGCCTTGGAACACTTCAACCCCAGGGCATCAATGTGGACTTCAACAGCTTCCTCATTTCCCCTTCCCCTCAGCCTAGTTTCAAACTTCCAGCTCAGCACTGTCCCCATGACTTGTCCAGACTTGTCCGACCTGCCTAGCTCCTTTTCCACCTATCCACTCCACCCCCTCCTCCCTGACCTATCACCTTCATCTCCTCCTCCACTCACCCATTGTACACTATACTACTCTCTCCCCACCCCCCACCCTCCTCTAGCTTATCTCTCCACCCTCCCGGCTCACTGCCTTTATTCCTGATGAAGGGCTTTTGCCCGAAACGTTGATTTTGCTGTTCCTCGGATGCTGCCTGAACTGCTGTGCTCTTCCAGCACCACTGATCCAGAATCTGGTTTCCAGCATCTGCAGTCATTGTTTTCACCTAGCAAATTTGCTAATGTTATTGCTGATACCATCTTCTATATCATTAACATATATTGTAAAAAGCTGCGGTCCCAGCACAGATCCCTGCGGTACCCCATTGGTCATTTCCTGCCATTCCAAAATGGAGCAGTTTATCACTACCCTTTGTTTCCTATCAGCCAAACAACTTTCAATCCAATCTAGGACTTTGTCCCCAATACCATGCTCCCTAATTTTACTCACTAACCTCCTGTGTGGGACTTCATCAAAAGCTTTCTGGAAGTCCAGGTACACTACATCTACTGGATCTCCCTCGTCCATCTTCAGAGTTACATCCTCAAAAAATTCAAGAAGATTAGTCAAGCATGATTTCCCCTTCATAAATCCATGCTGACCCTGTCCTCTCCTGTTACTACTATCCAGATGTGCCGTAATTTCATCCTTTATAATAGACTCCAGCATCTTTCCCACCACTGAGGTCAGACTAACTGGTCTATAATTTCCTGCTTTCTCTCTCCCACCTTTCTTAAAAAGTGGTATAACATTAGCCATCCTTTAAGCTATAACATTGTCCTAGCTTCAGCACCTATCCATGTACCTATCCAATTGCCGTTTAAAGGTTACCAATGATTCTGACTCTGCCACTCCCACAGGCAGCGCATTCCATGCCCCCAATACTCTCTGGGTAAAGAACCTAACCCTGACATCCCCCTATACCTTCCACCCTTCACCTTAAATTTATGTCCCCTTGTAACACTCTGTTGTACCCGGGAAAAAAGTCTCTGACAGTCTACTCTATCTATTTCCCTGATCATCTTATAAACCTCTATCAAGTCACCCCTCATCTTTCGCCGTTCCAATGAGAAAAGGCCTAGCACTCTCAAACTTTGCCTATTTATTCTATCCATGTCCCTCATAATTTTGTAAACCTCTAAAAGGTCACCCCTCAGCCTCTGATGCTCCAGGGAAAACAGCCCCAGCCTGTTCAGCCTCTCCCTGTAAGTTCAAATCTTCCAACCCTGGCAACACCCTTGTAAATCTTTTCTGAACTCTTTTAAGTTTCACAACAACTTTCCGATAGGAAGGAGACCAGAACTGCACACAAGATTCCAACAGTGGCCTAACCAATATCCCGTACAGCCACAACATGACCTCCCAACTCCTGTACTCAATACTCTGACCAAGAGAGGAAAGCATACCAAACGCCTTCTTCACTATCTACCTGCAACTTCACTTTCAAGGAGCTATGAACCTGCACTCCAAGGTCTCTTTGTTCAGCAACACTCCCTCTGACCTTAAGTGTATAAGTCCTGATAAGATTTGCTTTCCCAAAATGCAACACCTCACATTTATCTCAATTAAACTCCATCTGCCACTCCCCAGCCTATTGGCCCATCTGATCATAATCCCAATGTAATCCGAGGTAACCTTCTTCACTGTCCATTACACCTCCAATTTTGGTGTCATCTGCAAACTTACTAACTGTACCTCTTAAGCTCCCATCCAAATCATTTGTATAAATGATGAAAAGTAGAGGACCCAGCACTGATCCTTGTGGCATTCCACTGGTCACAGGCCTCCAATCTGAAAAGCAACCCTCCACCACCACCTTCTGTCATCTACCTTTGAGCCAGTTCTGTATCCAAATGGCTAGTCCTCCCTGTATTCCATGAGATGTAACCTTGCTAACCAGTCCCGTGGGGAATTTTGTCGAACGCCTTACTGAAGTCCATATAGACCATGTCTACTGCTATGCCCTCCATCTGCCACTTCTCAGCCCATTGCCCCATCTGATCAAGATCCCGTTGTACTCTGAGGCAATCTTCTTTGCTGTCCACTACATCTCCAATTTTGGTGTCAGCTGCAAACGTTCTTACTATAACTCCTATATTCAAATCATTTATGTAAATGACAAAACATTGAGGACCCAGTACCGATCCTGTTGCACTCCACTGGTCACAGGCCTCCGGTGTGAAAAGGAACCCTCTACCACCACCCTCCGTCTTCTGCCAGCGAGCCAGTTCTGTATCCAAATGGCTAGTTCTCCCTGTATTCCATGAGAGCTAACTTTGCTAACTAGACTCCCATGGGGAATCTTGTTGAATGCCTTACTGAAGTCCATATAGATCATGTCCACCACTTGGCTCTCATTAATCCTCTTTGTTATTTCTTTAAAAAAACTCAATCAAATTTATGAGACATTATTTCTCACGCACAAAGCCATGTTGACTATCTCTAATCAGTCCTTGCCTTTCCAAATATGTGTAAATTCTGTCCCTCAGGATTCCCTCTAACAACTGGCCTACCACAAATGTCAGGCACCCCAGTCTATAGTTCCCTGGCTTTTCCTTACACTTTTTGTAAATAGTGGCACCACGTTAGCCAATCTGCAGTCTTCCATAATGATATATAATTTTCTATTTAATGCCATTCCCAACATCACACCTATAGTTTGGAGGTCTATATTCAACAAATACTAGTTGTTTCTGACATTGGTATTTCTTAGCTCTTTTCTTACATATCTATAAGGACATGGATAGCAGATGCTTGGGAATGCTACCACTTACAAGTTACTCTCTAAGCTAATAACCATCCTGACTTGGAAACACATCGTCATTCCTTCAGAGTTGCTGGGTTAAAATTCTAGAACTCCCTCCCTAAAAGCACTGTGGGTGTCCATAAAACTCAAGAAATGCAACATTTCAAAAATCAATCACCAGTCTCTTTTCAAGGAAAATTGAAACTGCTAGCTCACAACCCTTGGTCAATCAAGAAGATAAGACCTGAATGTTTGGCTTCTGTCCATCACATACATGCTGAATAACTGAAACTTGGTAATGGATAATTATTGTAAAGTTAAAGATGCCTATATGTGTTGTTGGGATTTGAAATATTCTAATAGAATAAATGAGGTATTCCTGAAAGCCAGCATGCCTTTGTTACGGGGTGATTAAAAAACCTTTGGACCAGAGCCAAAGAACGATACAGATGCCCTGGGTGGAATCTCAGCTGAAGATGACACATGTTCTGAGATGTGGGATGTGGGCAGACCAGCATTTATTTCCTGACCCGAATTGTCCTTGAGAAGGTGACTTCACAAACCACTGTAGTCTGTGTGCCATAAGTTGACCCACAATGGCCTTAGGAAGGGAAATGGAAGAGGACATAAGGAGAATAAGAAGAAACATTTAAACAAGTAGTCACAACAGAGAGTTTACAAAGAAGGAGAACATGTACCTTGTAAGGGGCCAGATGCTGGTGTTCTATGGCTCGGTACCAGGCCACCTTTAAAAATAAGCCGAGTTCCAACAGGTTCTCCTGTAAAAAGGATTGAAAGTACCACGAGATTATCAACCATGTTGCAAGTAATTTCACCTGGTGCTCATAGGCTTATCATAACAGGATGTCTTGGAAACCTACCTTGTTGACCGAAATTTTAAAAAAGATGCAAAATAAAACAAGGAAATAAAATAAACAATTCAGGAAAACTAAAATAGCAGGGTGTGAAAAAAATGTCAGAATCGTCCACTCTAAGGTGTAAACACACATTGATCAGATTCTCCCACACAACACGATGCAACGCATCACACTGTCCTACAGTGCAGGGAGAACACACGACAAAATAAGACACATTCTCAACCAGGAACAGCTTCTCCCTATCTACACTGTTGAGCCCATTCATGATTTCAAAAGCTCTGTCAAATATCCTCTCAGCATACAAAAAACAAAGAACTGTAGATGCTGGAAATCTGAAACAAAAACAGAAATTCTGGAGAAACTCAGGGTGTTCAGCAGCATTGACGGAGAGAAAGCAAAATCAACATTTTGGATGCAGTGATCCTTCTTCAGACTCCTGGTAACAATTTTCTGGCAATCAGTCCCATTACTAACCAATAATCCTACTTTATTCTTTACCAATGATTTTATACTTTTCTATGCAACTGAACCCACACTCCATTATTTATTTTGAAACTCTATCTACAGGTTGGTTATGTGATTCAACAGGCCTCTGGTACCAGCACTGTACTGGTGCCATGAATTCAAACTCATTTTTCCCACAACAAGTCACTGAGTCACGCTTTGACTTCTTCAATCTTGTTGGCCCTGTGCCCATTTAGACAATAGACAATAGGTGCAGGAGTAGGCCATTCAGCCCTTTGAGACTGCACCGCCATTCAATATGATCATGGCTAATCATTCCTAACCAGTATCCTGTTCCTGCCTTATTTCCAAATTCTAGGACTCCCTCCCTAAAAGCACTGTGGGTGTCCATAAAACTCAAGAAATGCAACATTTTAAAAATCAAACACCAGTCTCTTTTCAAGGAAAATTGAAACTGCTAGCTCACAACCCTTGGTCAATCAAGAAGATAAGACCTGAATGTTTGGCTTCTGTCCATCACATACATGCTGAATAACTGAAATTTGGTAATGGATAATTATTGTAAAGTTAAAGATGCCTATATGTGTTGTTGGGATTTGAAATATTCTAATAGAATAAATGAGGTATTCCTGAAAGCCAGCATGCCTTTGTTACGGGATGATTAAAAAACCTTTGGACCAGAGCCTTGGTTCCACTATCTTTGAGAGTTTTATCCAACTCTTTCTTAAATGAATCCAGAGACTGGGCCTCCACTGCCCTCTGGGGCAGAGCATTCCACACAGCCACCACACTCAGAGTGAAGAAGTTTCTCCTCATCTCTGTCCTAAATGGTCTACCCCGTATTTTTAAGCTGTGTCCTCTGGTTCGGCACTCACCCATCAGCGGAAACATGTTTCCTGCTGCCAGAGTGTCCAATCCTTTAATAATCTATACGTCTCAATCAGATCCCGTCTCAGTCTTCTAAACTCAAGGGTATACAAGCCCAATCGCTTCAGTCTTTCAGAGTAAGGTAATCCTGCCATTCCAGGAATTGACCTCGTGAACCTCCGCTGCACTCCCTCAATAGCCAGAATGTCTTTCCTCAAATTTGGAGACCAGAACTGCACACAGTACTCCAGGTGTGGTCTCACCAGGGCCCTGTACAGCTGCTTCTATTCCTCTTGTTCTGAAGGCCAGCATGCTATTAGCCTTCTTCACTACCTGCTGTACCTGCATGCTTACCTTCATTGACTGGTGTACAAGAACACCCAGATCTCTCTGTACTGCCCCTTTACCTAAATTGATTCCATTGAGGTAGTAATCTGCCTTCCTGTTCTTGCCACCAAAGTGGATAACCACACATTTATCCACATTAAACTGCTTCTGCCATCCATCTGACCACTCACCTAACCTGTCCAGGTCACCCTGTAATCTCCTAACATCCTCATCACATCCATTTAGCTTATGGATCAGATAGCAATCTGGAGGTTATTATCCTTTTGGTTCTGCTTTTTAATTTAGAGATTGTGAGTGCTGCAGATGCTGGAAAGTCAGAGTTGATAAAAGGTGGAATGGGAAAAAGCACAGCAGATTAAGTAGCATTGGGAGAGTAAGAGAGTTGACATTTTGGGCAGGACTGTTCATCAAGATTTTTAATTTAGCTCCTAACGGGAAGGTTTGTAGCTCAGGTTGAGGTTCCAAATGTAAGTTTGCTCACTGAGCTAGAAGGTTCATTTTCAGACTTTTTGTCACCATACTAGGTAACATCATCAGTGAGCCTCTGGTGAAGTATCGGTTTCTCAGCAACAAACCCAAACAAGCAACAAAATGTGCCCAGAAACCCTAGCCACTCTCCCCTGCATCAAAGACATCTTGGAAATGACTGCCAGACTACTCAGACCCTTTGGCATCATGGTGGCCCACAAACCCACTAACACACACTAAAACAGCAGCTAAAGAACTTAAAAGACCCTATACAGACAACAACAAAGCTTGCAAGAACTGTAATAACACTACATTGGACAAACAGCAGAAAACTAGCCACCAGGATACATGAACACCAACTAGCCACAAAAAGGCATGACCCACTATCACTACTATTCTTACATATAGATGAGGAAGGACACCACTCTGATTGGGACAACACATTCATCCTAGGACAAGCCAAACAGAGACACACACGAGAATTCCTGGAAGCATGGCATTCCAATCTGAACTTTATCAACAAACACAATGGCTTGGACCCCATCTACTACACACTGAGAAAAAAAACAGGGAATGACATCACCAGCACAGGAAATGACATTGCCAACCCAAGGAAACCTAAATACATAAATAAGAAGTGGGACATAAAACAAGTGCATCACTAGAGGCTCCCTGATGATGTTACCTAGTATGGTTACGAAACGTCTGAAAATGAACCTTCCAGCTCAGCGAGCAAACTTACATCCAATTTAGCTCCTAGCTGCTCATATTCCCTCAATAGAAACTCTTTCACCTTATTTATGCCCCTTATTATTTTATAAACGTCCATAAGACCATCTCTCAACTTTCTATGGTCCAGTGAATAAAGACTATTAACTTAATTCCACTTTAGTTTGCAATCTATAAATCCATGTCTTATTTTGACTTTAATCGGAAAACAATCAGAATGGCTAGAAGGGAGAAATACTTACCAATCACTTACCTGTGATATGAGGACTGCTGTGGCCTACCTCGCAGCCCACTAAAAGAGATCCTGATCTCCCTATTGCCTGTCACTTTAACATGTCACACAGTTCCCTGGCCAACACCTCTGTCTGAGACTTGCTGCAGTGCTCCAGCAAAGCTCAGTGCAAGCTGGAAGAACACCACCTCACTTTCAACAAGGGGACCCTGCAGCCCAATGGACTCAATATCAAGTTCAATAATTTTACAGCGGAGCTTTTCCAGCAACTTCTGTTTTTGTTTCTGAGTTACTGCTCTTGCGCTTTGGTCTGCTCCTGCCCCCAATGATCTGTGGATATTATTTGGAAAACAAGACAAAACAAACCCAATAACCTTGGTTCACTGACCTCCCACCTTCACAAAACTCTGAAGTTCAACATTTTGCAGATTGCATCATTGTTAGCCACGGGTGAGGTCCCAGAAGACTGGGGTGGTGGTGAATATTGTGCCCTTATTCAAAAAGGGCTGCAAAGAAAAACCTGGGAACTATAGACCAGTAAACCTAATATCTAGGTTGGTATGTAGCTTGAGAAGACTTTGAGGGAGAAGATATACATGCATTTGGAAAGACAAAGATTTGATTAGAAGAAGTCAGCATGGCTTTTTGCATTTGAGGTCGTGCCGCACAAATTTGTTAGAGTCCTTTGATGAAGCGGCCAGTCAGGTTGATGAGAGCAGAGCAGTTGTTGAAATGGATTTCAGTAAGGCCTTTGATAAGGATCCACATGGTAGGATACTCTGGAAGGTGAGATTGCATGGATCCAGGGGGTGCTGGAAAATTGGATACACAATTGGTTTGATGGTATGAAGCAGAGGGTGATAGTGTAAGGATGCTTGTTGGATGGGAGTCCTTTGACTAGAGAAATGCCTTAGGGGTTGGTGCTGGGCCCATTGCTATTTGTTATCTATACCAATGATTTGGATGAGAATACAAAAGGCATGATTAGGAAGTTTGCTGATGACACTAAAATAGATGATATCGTGGATAGTGAGGCAAGTTATCAGAACTTGCAGCAGGACATTGATTAGCTGGGGAAGTGGACCAATATATGACAAATGGAGTTTAATATTGATAAGGTCTTGCATTTTGGAAAGCCATATCAAGGTAGGAGTTTCATGGTGAATGGTAGGACCTTCAGGAGTGTAGTTGAACAGGGGGACCTTCGTGTTCAGGTGCATGGTTCTCTGAAAGTGGAGACAAAGATAGACAAGGCAGCAAAGACAACTTTTGGCACACTGGCCTTCATCAATCAGGGCACTGAGTATAGAAGTTGGGAAGTTATGTTGCAGTTGAATAGGATGTTGGTGAGACTATACCTGGAGTACTGTGTTCAGTTTTGGTCACCTTGTAATAGGAAGAATGTTATTAAACTGGAAAGAATACTGAAGAAATTTACAAGGACATTACCAGGACTCAAAGGTCTCAGTTATAGGGAAAGGTTGGACAAGCTAGGATTTTCTTTCTTTATATGTAGGAGACTTGGGGTGGGAGGGGTGGTGTTGGTGGTTTATAAGATGTAATAAGTTGTAGAAGCATATAAGAGTGGAGAAGTTCATAAGATCATGATAGGGTGAATGAACCTAGTCTTGTTCCCAGAGTTGGTGAATCAAGGAGTAGAGGGTATCAGTTTAAGGTGCCCGAAACGTCGAATTTCCTGTTCCTTGGATGCTGCCTGACCTGCTGTGCTTTAACCAGCAACACATTTTCAGCTCTGATCTCCAGCATCTGCAGACCTCACTTTTTACTCATATGCATAAGAGAACTTACTTGATCGTTGGGGATCTATTTCTGGGGAATAAAGTGGGGCAAGTAAATCATGTTCCAGTTGGAGTATGTTTTAGGAGCAATAATCATGATATAATTTGATTTAGTTCTGGAAAAAAGCAAGAACATTACAATGTGAAATTATTCATCTGAAAGAGAGCTAATTTCAGTAAGCCAGAAAGACATCTGATTAAGAGTGCAATCACAGAGTCATAGAATCCTACAGCACGGAAACAGGTTCTTTAGCCCAAACTGGTCCATGCTGACCAAGATGTCTATCTAAACCCATTTCCCCACATTTGGCTCATATTCTTCTGAACATTTCCTGTCAATGCATTTGTCCAAATGTCTTTTAAATGTTGTTATAGGACCCACCTCAACCACTTCCACTGGCAGCTCATTCCACATACTCACCACCATGTTTGTAAAAATGTTGTACCTCAGGTTCCCTTTTATTCTTTCCCCTCTCACCTTAAACTGATACCCTCTAACTGAAACCACCAACACCACCCCTCCCACCCCAAGTCTCCTACATGATAAAGAAAGAAAATCCTAGCTTGTCCAACCTGATGAACCAGCAACACATTTTCATCTCTTATGCATATGTCAGAAATTCCTGTGTTTAGATTTGTTAGTGTAGAGACAATGACTGAAATAGCCTCCTTCTAAGCTGGAGCAATTATTTGGCCAACTAATTTCCACAATTATCTTATTTCCTTACCTTTGCCTCGACTTGCAGTTGTTGTCTTCATAGACTTCTTCTTTGAACTTGAGCCACTTCTAATAACTGATTGAAAAAAGCATAAAACACACAAACTGCTATTAAACAGTCGCAAAGCCACAAAGATCAACGAGAGTATTTCTCCAGTGAGCCATGGCTACATGTGCTCAATTTTGAAGGAAGGTTCTCTAATTCCTAATTTAGCAGGAGCCATACTCCTTAAACAACATCAAAGAATAAAATTCTGGTCACTGACATTTCAGTAGCTTGACCAAGTCAAGTCACCAACTTGCTCCTGATGAAAGATAAAAGGATGCCAACAGACATTTCTTTCTCCTTGAGCAATGGGATAGGAGTGGAGAAATAACAATTGGAATACTTGCTTTCCTTCTGTTATGCAGCTGACAGTCCATTTTTATGCTGGTGGCAGACAAAGCTTTCATTATCTCCTGCACTGGCCTCAGAACCACAAGTATGATATTTATTCTTTCATGGGTTGTAGATGTTGCAGGTAAACAATTAAGAATCAGTTATATTGGGTGGGTTTGGAGTCACATGTAGATCATAGCAGATAAGCATAGCTGATTTATTTCTCGAAAGTGCGTGAGTGAACCAGATGGGATTTTTAGAACAATCATTGATAGTTTCATGATCATCACTGGGGAGATTACTTTCAATTTCAGGAATTTAATAGAAAGAAAAACACAGGAAACCAGCAAAATTCTAAGTCATAAGATTCCGGCAATTCCTGATCTCTGTCTGCTCTTCATAGACATATGTTCCTGCTGGATAGCTGCAAATCCAGTTCATTGCAGAACTGAAAGTAATACATCTTGGGATTCCAACAACAACTGCAATCTGTTTCTGTTTTAAGATGTAATTAGTGATAGAATGTTGCAGAAACATAATTGTTGAGATTGAGTGTAATTTCTCTAACTCATGTGTCTGTAAAACCTGCGTCAGAAAACAGATTGAGACTTTGTTTTGTTCTGTGTTTTAAGATGATCATTACCGACTTCTACAGTTAAGTAAATTGGTTTGTTTTTCTTCTTTTGTGCAATAAACTTCTGTTCTGTTGTTAATGAAAATCTATAGTCTTGTGTGATATATCTCAGTACTAATGACCACACTGGCTAAAAACATACATGATCTATCAAGCCATGTTTCATTCTGAAATCTGACTTGTTCAATTGTACCTTCACCTGGGATCATAACCAATGGGGATCTTTTCTGGGAGTTGCATTCATTGAAATTAGGAGAAGTATTTTGTCCTTATAGAATACAAAGATTACAAAAGAGACCCTTCGATCCATCAAGTCTGTACTGTCAAAAATACAACTACTTATACTAGACACAAAATAAAGAACTGTGGATGCTGGAAATATGAAACAAAAACAAAAAATGTTGGAGAAACCCAACAGGTCTGGCAGGATCAAAAATGTCAAAGATTACTGGGACAAGGCAAGAGATTGGAGTTGAGAAACACCCAGCCATAATGAGTCAGGCAGGCAGAGCAGACTCAACAGGTCAAATGGCCTAATTCTGCAAAGTCAATTTTTGGAAATTAAATGGGAGTTGGATTACCATTGTAGGAATGTATGAGGAATTCTTGGAAGGACATCAGGTATTAAAACACTTGACAGTGCCAAAAGAACATTACTTCTTAGAATTTATTAAGAAGGGAAAAATGACTGAACAGTCAAGAACATTCTTCTTGATAATTGATAAAGAGAATCTGACTAAGGGATGGGTTGATCAAGTAGTACTGCCTTTATATTTCAAGTCAAAGAGATTAAACAATAAAAGTATTTAGGGGGACTGGAGCAGTCACTAATGTTGGCTAATCAGACAATATGGCTTCCCAAAAGGTTAATGACAAAGAAAACTTTAACCAGAGTTAAATGCTAAGGTTAAAACCAGTCCCACTACACAGAGTTGGATGGAAAAGTTGGACCGAAGAGTATCTTGGTAAACAAAGATATAACAAAGAGTTATTTGAAATATTTAAGTAAGGGAAAACTAAGACAGCTAGCAGATAATTTGAATTTGAATTAGATTTAGAATTCAATTTTATTGTCATATGTACCCAAGTAGGAGTAGAGTGAAAAGTGAACAATGTGGCCATTCCTGGTCCCATCTTAGAGACAAACACTGTTGGATGCGAATCTTATCAGAGCAAATGGATCAGGTGAAGAGACAGTTAGAAAATCTTAGTTACAAAATCTTAGGTACAAAGGAGAAAATTAAGTTCAACATTAAAGTCCTTCTTAGTATAAAGTCAAGAAATATAGAAATAAAATTAAAGGTTTTCAACATTGTCATCTTTCTTAAGTTCTTAGCTGTGTTGGGCTCGCACTCCTCTCCTCCCTGTTGCTGTAGATACTGGGAGACCTCAGACTGCCAAAAATTGTTGATTGAACAATGAAACATATCGCCACATGGGCACTGGTTCAATGAGTAGCAATCAAATCCTGAGTATCAGAACAAAATATGACAATTGATTCATGCGATTCAAATGGCAGTTTGTTCAGTTAATACAGGGAGTTCTCCTATAATGCAATAATTGCATTACAATGCAATGCCATGTTACAGAAAATTATGCAATACAAACAATGGAGCCTATGGGAAAAACAGGATTCAGGGCAAACCACCAAAATTCCAGTAAAAATAGCAACAAAAATAGTAGTTAGCCTAAAACAAATGATAGCACATAAGGGTGGCACGGTGGCACAGCGGTTAGCACTGCTGCCTCACAGCACCAAAGACCCGGGTTCAATTCCTGCTTCAGGTGACTGTCTGTGTGGAGTTTGCATATTCTCCCTGTGTCTGTGTGGGTTTGCTCTGGTTCCCTCCCACAGTCCAAAGATGTGTGGGTCAGGTGAATTGGCCCTGGTAAATTGCCTGTAGTGTTAGGTAAGGGGTAAATGTAGGGGTATGGGTGGGTTGTGTGTTGGTGTGGACTTGTTGGGCTGAAGGGCCTGTTTCCACACTGTAAGTAATCTAAGCACAGTCTAAATCAATTTTGTCCTGTAACAACTGATCTGTTCTATGGGACTGTTTAGTGCAATTCATCAGAATCTTCAACTGATTGAAGAAAACGATTCTGGGTAATCCAAGATGGAGGACGGGAAAACTTTCTGGCTGTAAGAGCTGCTCGTTTTTTGAGGTATTGTAGGTGTGAGAGAGAGAGAGAGAGAGAGAGAGAGAGAGAATGAGAACCAGAACCAGAACCACACTTTGAGTTCATGCATTGCTGGACATTGGAGTTCATCTGGGAAAATTAACAAACAGTGAAATTCACAACTAATCTTGGAGAAACCTGTTTGGGCGACGTTCACAGCACAGATAAGTTAATTGTTGTTTTAAGTGTGTCCAGCAGAAAGGCTGCAGTAGTGAGTATAGTGGCTTCTTTCTTGATTATAGGTTTTTGGAGATATGTCTCTTGACTAAACTTAAAATATAAGCCATAACTGCTAATTTAATCTGGGCAGTGTTTTGTAGAGGAATAAGACGGTGTAATTTTCTGGGTCAGTAGATTGTGAATGAGCAAAAATGGCCTTTAGTACAGTGATATGTACTTCTTGTCAGATGTGGGAGTTTAAAGAGAGTTTAATGGTTACTGCGGATTATATCTGCCATAAATGCTGTTGGATGCGAATTTTACCAGAGCAAATGGATCGGGTAAAGAGACAGTTAGAAGCGAAGAGGAATTAGCAACAGCAACAATATGTGATGGATGGCAGTTATAGGAAGGGGAGAAAATCTCAGATACAGTCACACAGATGGGTTAACTCCAGGTAAGGTAAGAGAGGTAAGCAGCTAGTGCAGGAGTCTTTTGTGGATATACCTATTCAATCAGGTATGCCATTTTGGAAAATGTACAGGGGTGATAGATTCTCAGGGGGACGTAGCACGAACAGCCAAGTTTCTGGGATTGAGATTGGCTCTAATGCAACAAGGGATACGTCGGCTTCCAAGCGATCAATTGTGTGAGGTGATTCTGTAGTCCAAGGTACAGACAGATGTTTCTGCGGCCAGCAGAGAAAAAGCAGAATAGTGTGTCACCTCCCTGTGCCAGGATCAAGGATGTCTCAGAGAGGGTGTAGAATGTTCTCATGGGGGAGGTCATTGTCCACTTTGGAACCAACGACATAGGAAGGGAAAAGGTTGAGATTCTGAAGGGAGATTACAGAGAGTTAGGCAGAAATTTAAAAAGGAGGTCCTCGAGAGTAGTATAATCTAATTACTCCCAGAAATACGAGCTAATGAGGGCAGGAATAGGAGGATAGAGCAGATGAATGCATGGCTGAGGAGCTGGTGTATGGGAGAAGGATTCACATTTTTGGATCATTGGAATCTCTTTTGGGGTAGAAGTGACCTGTACAAGAAGGATGACTGAGATGTGGGGAGCACTTTGGGGCCAGCGACCATAATTCTATTAAATTTAAAATAGTGATGGAAAAGGATAGACCACATCTAAAAGTTGAAGTTCTAAATTGGAGAAAGGCCAATTTTAATGGTATTAGGCAAGAACTTTCGAAAACTGATTGGGGGCAGATGTTTGCAGGTAAAGCGACAGCTGGAAAATGGGAAGCCTTCAGAAATGAAGGCATGGTGGCTCAGTGGATAGCACTGCTGCCTCACAGCACCAGGTTCCTGGGTTCGATTCCCGCCTGTCAGTGTGGAGTTTGCACATTCTCCCTGTGTCTGTGTGGGTTTCCTCCAGGTGCTCTGGTTTCCTCCCACAGTCCAAAGATGTGCAGGTCAGGTGAATTGGCCATACTAAATTGCCCAGTGTATTAGTCAGAGTTAAATATAGGGTAGGGGAATGGGTTTGGATGGGTTTCCCTTTGGAGGGACGGTGTGGACTTGTTGGGCCGAAGGGCCTGTTTCCACACTGTAGAGAATCTAATCGAAAATTAGATAACGAGAATCCTGAAAAACTATTTTCCTGTCAGGGTGAAAGGAAAGGCTGGTAGGTATAGGGAATGCTGGATGACTAAAGAAATTGAGGGTTTGATTAAGAAAAAGAAGGAAGTGTATGTAAGGTATAGACAGGATAGGTCGAGTGAATCCTTAGAAGAGTATAAAGGAATTAGGAGTATACACACCGGGCAATTTAGAATGGCCAATTCACCCGACATGCACATCTTTGGACTGTGGGAGGAAACCGGAGCACCTGGAGGAAACCCACACAGATACAGGGAATTAGGAAATCAGAAGGGCAAAAAGGGGACATGAGATAGCTTTGGCATATAAAATTAAGGAGAATCCAAAGGGTTTTTACAAATATATGAAGGACAAAAGGGTGACTAGGGAGAGAATAGTGCCCCTCAAAGATCAGCAAAGCGACCTGTGAGTGGAGCCGCAAAAAATGAGGGAGATACTAAATGAGTATTTTGCATCAGCATTTACTGTGGAAAATCATGTCTCAAAAACTTGATTGAGTTTTTTGAAGAAGTAACAAAGAGGATTGATATGGATATAGTGGTAGGTGTGATCTATATGGACTTCAGTAAGGCATTCGACAAGGTTCCCCATGGGAGACTGATTAGCAAGGTTAGATCTCGTGGAATACAAGATATAGAACTGGCTCAAAGGTAGAAGACAAAGGGTAGTGGTTGAGGGTTGTTTTTCAGACTGGAGGCCTGTGACCAGTGGAGTGCCACAAGGATCGGAGCTGGGTCCTCTACTTCTTGTCATTTACATAAATGATTTGGATGCAAGGATAAGAGGTACAGTTGGTAAGTTTGCAGATGTCACCAAAATTGAAGGTGTAGTGGACAACGAAGAAGGTTACCTCAGATTACAACAGGATATTGACCAGATGGGCCAATGGGCTGAGAAGTGGCAGATGGAGTTTAATTCAGATAAATGCGAGGTGCTGTATTTTGTGAAAGCAAATCTTCGCAGGAAGTATACACTTAACGATAAGGTCCGAGGGAATGTTGCTCAACAAAGAGACCTTGGAGTGCAGGTTCATAGCTCATTGAAAGTGGAGTTGCAGGTAGATAGTGAAGAAAGCGTTTGGTATGCTTTCCTCTCTTGGTCAGAGTATTGAGTACAGGAGCTGGGAGGTCATGTTGCGGCTATACGGGATATTGGTTAGGCCACTGTTGGAATCTTGTGTGCAATTCTGGTCTCCTTCCTATCGGAAAGTTGTTGTGAAACTTAAAAGAGTTCAGAAAAGATTTACAAGGGTGTTGCCAGGGTTGGAAGATTTGAACTTACAGGGAGAGGCTGAACAGGCTGGGGCTGTTTTTCCTGGAGCGTTGGAGGTTGAGGGGTGACCTTTTAGAGGTTTACAAAATTATGAGGGGCATGGATAAGATAAATAGACAAAGTCTTTTCCCTGGGGTCGGGGAGTCCAGAACTATAGGGCATAGGTTTAGGGTGAGAGGGGAAAGATATAAAAGAGACCTAAAGGGCAACTTTTTCACACAGATGGTGGTATGGGTATGGAATGAGCTGCCAGAGGAAGCGGTGGAGGCTGGTACAATTGCAACATTTTAAGAGGCATCTGGATGGGTATGTGAATAGGAAGGGTTTGGCGGGATATGGGCCGGGTGCTGGCAGGTGGGACTAGATTGAGTTGGGATATCTGGTCGGCATAGACGGGTTGGACCGAACGATCTGTTTCCATGCTGTACATCTCTATGACTCTATACCTTCCTTTCCTAGCCCCACCCCACTGCCTTTCCCAGCCCCTCTCCGTCCCTTTCACTCCTCTCTGCCACCAACTGAATTCATTCCTCACATTGACCAACCAGGTCATACCCTCTATTTGTCTTCACCTATTCCCACATCACCACCCTTGCCTCACCACCTCCTTTATTTGCAGCTTCCCCTGCACCTACACCCAGTCCTGAAGAAAGGTTACACCTGAAACATCAACTTCCCCTCCACCTGATGCTGCCTGGCCTGCTGCGTTCTTCCAGCCTCTTGCCTGTGTACCTCTGAAAAACTTGACAAACTGACATTTGGTGAAAGAAATTAAGATTCAGCCTTGATCCATCAAGGCAAGTTTCATTCTGGGATCTAACTTGTGCCATTTTACCATTGGATTGGATCAAAAGACTGGCAAGAATGTAGTGCAGCCAGCAAGTATAAATACCAATTGAGATAATCATAGAGTCATAGAGATGTACAGCACGGAAACAGACCCTTCGGTTCAACCCGTCCACGCCGACCAGGTATCCCAACCCAATCTAGTCCCACTTGCCAGCACCTAGCCCATATCCTTCCAATCCCATCCTATTCATATATCCATCCAAATGCCTCTTAAATGTTGCAACTGTACCAGCCTCTACCACTTCCTCTGGTAGCTCATTCCATACCCATACCACCCTCTGTGTGAAAAAGTTGCCCCTTTCCAACATGACCTCCATTACCACGATGAACCAATCAGCAAATTGAAAATACAACCCCTCATCTTTTGCCTGGGCAGCCTACAGCCCCGGAGGACTCAACATTGAGTTCTCCAATTTCAAACAGCCTCCCTTCCCATCCCCCGACTCCCTTCCCACCCCTCCCCCAATTCCTTTTCCAGCCCCTCCCCAACTCCTTTTCCAGCCCCTCCCTCTCCCTTTCACTCCTCCTTGCCACCAACAGTATTCATTCCTCCCATTGACCAATCAGGTCGAACCCTCTGCCTGTCTTCACCTATCCTCATTTCACCACCTTGTCCCTGCATATCTTTTATCTTCAGCGCCTTCTACATCCATCCCCAGTCCTGAAGAAGGGTTACACTTGAAACATCAATTTCTCCACTTCATGATGCTGTCTGGCTGGCTGTGTTCTTCCAGTCTCCAGTCTACTTTAGATTCCAGCATCAGCAAGTTTTTTTTGTCTCTGATCAAGTTTTTCGGAGATTTCACATCATGATGGTTGGGATGTCTATCTTCTTATTTTACAAAAGAATAACTCGAGAGATAACAGGGCCCCTCAAGGATTGAAGTGAACATGTACGTGTGGAACCGCAGGAGATGGGCGAGGTCATCAATGAATATTTTTCCTCTGTGCTTACCGTAGAGAAAAACATGAAGACTTGGGAACTTGGGGAAGTTCGTGGTTATGTTTTGAAGTCAGTCCATGTCACAGAAGAGGAAGAGTTGGACATATTAGAATGTATGAAGATAGATAATCTCCTGGTCTTTTTGACTTTAACTCTCCAGCATCTGCAAACTGGATACACAGTTGGTTTGATGGTCGGAAGCGGAGGGTAATAATGGAAGAATGCTTGTTGGATTGGTGGCCTGTGACGACGAGTGGAGTGCCTCAGAGAGCAGAGCTGGGTCCATTGCTACTTGTTATCTACATCACTGAACTGGATGAGAATGTACAAGCAAGATTAGTACATTTGCAGGTGACAGTGATCATGGACAATGAGGAAGGTTATCAGAAATTACAGAAGGACCTTGATCAACTGGGGAGGTTGGCTGAGAAATGTCAAATGGAGTTTAATATAGATTAGTGTGAGGTCTTGCATTTGGAAAGTCAAATCAAGGTAAGAATTTCAGGATGAATGGTAGGGCTTTAAGAAGTGCTTTAAGAGAGGGATCTTGGAGTTCAGGTGCACAGTTCTCTGAAAATGGAGTCACATGTGGACAGGACAGTGAAGAAGGCTTTTGGCACACTGGCCTTCATCACGCAGGCATTGAGTATAGAAGTTGGGAAGGTATGTTACTTATACAGGATGTTGGTGAGGCCACACTTGGAGTGTTGTGTCCAGTTTTCATGATTTGGAGATGCCGGTGTTGGGCTGGGGTGTACAAAGTTAAAAATCACACAACACCAGGTTATAGTCCTACCGGTTTAATTGGAAGCACACTAGCTTTCGGAGCGCTGCTCCTTCACAACCACCTGATGAAGGAGCGTCGCTCCGAAAGCTAGTGTGCTTCCAATTAAACCTGTTTGACTATAACCTGGTGTTGGGTGATTTTTAACTGTGTTCAGTTTTGGTCACCTTGCTCTCGGAAGAATATTATTAATCTGGAAAGAGTGCAGAAGAAATTTACAAAGATGTTGCGAGGACTAAAGGGTCTGAGTAATAGGGGTGGATTGGACAAGTAGGATGTTTTTCTTTAGAGCATCGGAGACTGAGGGGAGGATCTTAAGAAGTCTATAAGATCATGAGAGGCATGGAAAGGATGAATGCAGCAACTCACACTTACCTAAACTCTGTCTGCCACTCCTAGACCCATCGGCCCATCTGATCAAGATCCCAATTTTGGTACCATCTGCAAACTTACGAACCAACATTAGAGAGCAGTTATAATGGGAGACGTCAGTTACTTTGTTACTGCTTCATGCTCCTGTCTGGACATTGAAAAATTTGTTCATTTTGCCTCCAATTTTCACCCTTCTCTAACTTTCACATCGTCCATTTCTGACACTTCCTTTCCATAGCTTTACTGTCTGTCTCTATTTCCAGGAATATGTTCACTGCCATCCACTACAAAGCCACTGACTCCTATAAATGCCTTCACTACAGCTCATTATACACCAATCTGGAAGGACTCCATCCCATTCTCCCAGTTTCTTTGCCTATGTCATATCTATTCAGATGATGTCACCTTCCAAAACAGTGCTGCTGATATGGCTTGCTTCTTCCATAATCGTGGTTTCCCACTCACTGTGGTTGACAAGACCCTCAACCACATCCAATTTATCACTCTTGTCCCTTCCTATCACTCACAACAGAATGATCAGATCCCACTTGTCCTCACTTTTCACTCCACCACCCTCTGCATTCAAAGGATCATTGTCTATGATTTCAGACAACTCCAGCTGAATGCCATCATCAAACACATCTTACCCTCACTCCCCATTTGCATTTCATCGGGCTCTTTCCCTCTGAGATACCCTAGACCATTCATCTATCACTAAAACCACCCTCTCTTCCCACGGCACCTTCCCCTGTAACTGCAAAAGTGAAACACCTGCCCCTTCACCTGCTCCCTGCTCAACACTCAAGGACCTAAACTGTCTTTCCAGATGAAGCAGCATTTCACCTGTACATCATATTGCCTACACTACATTGGAGAAACCAAATGCAGACTGGCTGACTGCTCTGCAGAATACATCTGGCCCGGGTGCAAGCATGACCCCGATATTCCCGTAGCTGGTCATTTGAACATAGCATCCTGCTCACATGCCCACTTGTCTGTCCTCGACATGCTGCAATACTCCAGAGAATCTAGTTAATAAGGTAACCTAGTTAATAAGGTAAGGTTCATTCTAAACTTCCTCGATTGAATATAAGCTTGTTATGAATTTTATAGCAACTGCAACTAAGCTTTCGACTGAGTTTAGAAGACTGAGAGGGGATCTGAATGAGACATATAAGAATATGAAAGGATCGGACACTCTGGAGGCAGGAAACATGTTTCCGCTGATTGGTCAGTACCGAACCAGAGGACACAGCTTAAAAATATGGGGTAGACCATTTAGGACAGAGATGAGGAGAAACTTCTTCACCCAGAGAGTGGTGGCTGTGTGGAATGCTCTGCCCCATAGGGCAGTGGAGGCCCAGTCTCTGGATTCATTTAAGAAAGAGTTGGATAGAGCTCTCAAGGATAGTGGAATCAAGGGTTATGGAGATAAGGCAGGAACAGGATACTGATTAAGGATGATCAGCCATGATCATATTGAATGGTCGTGCAGGCTTGAAGGGCAGAATGGCCTACTCCTGCACCTATTGTCTATTATCTGTTGGATGAACTACGGATCATTCGGGAGGCTGAGGGGGTAATTGAGAGGAGTTACCGGGAGTTGGTCACTCCTAAGGCTCAGGACAAGGATAGTTGGGTTACAGTTAGGGGGAGGAAAGGTGACAGACAGACAGTGCAGAGATCCCCTGTGGATATTCCCCTCAGCAATAAGTATACCGTTTTGGATACTGCTGGGGGGGGATGACCTACCAGAGGAAAGCCATAGCAGTCAGTTCCCTGGCACTGAGCCTGACACTGTGGCAAAGAAGAGAAGAGGGCAGAATAGAAAAGTACTTGTGGTAGGGGACTCGATTGTTAGGGGAATCGACAGGAGATTTTGTGGTCAGGATCGGGATTGCCGGAAGGTATGTTGCCTTCCTGGTGCCAGGGTCCAGGACGTCTCCAATCGGGTCTAAAAGGGGAGGGCGAACAGCCAGAAACCGTGTTACATATTGGCACTAATGATATAGCCAGGAAAAGGATCCAAGATATAAAAAGTGATTTCAGGGAGTTAGGATGGAAGCTGCAAAGCAGGACGAACAGAGTAGTGTTCTCTAGTTTACTACCGGTGCCACGAGATAGCGAGGCGAGGAACAGGGAACGGGCTCAGCTTAATACGTGACTGCACAGCTGGTGTAGGAGGGAGGGCTTCAGATATGTAGATAATTGGGATGCCTTCTGGGCAAGGCGGGATCTGTACAAGAAGGACAGGTTACATTTGAACTGGAAGGGGACCAATGTCCTGGGTGGAAGGTTTGCTTGAATAGTTTGAGAGGGTTTAAACTAGTGTGGCAGGGGGTAGGAACCTGAGCTGTATACCGGAGGTGAGAGTTGATGCAGATGAGGCGATAGCAAGAGGTGGACCAGCTAGTGGGAAGGATTTTCCTGGGAAGGAACTAAGGGATCAGTTAAAGTGTGTTTGCTTTAACGCAAGGAGTATCAGGAATAAAAGTGATGAACTTAGAGCATGGATCAGTACCTGGTGCTATGATGTTGTGGCCATAACAGAGACATGGGTTTCTCAGGGGCAGGAATCGTTGCTGGATGTTCCAGGGTTTAGAGCATTTAAAAAGAATAGGGAGGGGGGAAAAGAGGAGAGGGTGTAGCACTACTAATCAGAGAGGGCATCACAGCTACAGAAGCTTCCATTGTCAAGGAAGATCTGCCTACCGAGTCAGTTGGGTGGAAATTAGGAACAGCAAGGGAGCAGTCACCTCGTTAGGGGTTTACTACAGGCCCCCCAATAGCAGGGAGATGGAAGAAAGCATAGGTTGGCAGATTTTGGAAAAGTGTGGACGTAGTAGGGTTGTTGTAATGGGTGACTTTAACTTTACCAATATTGATTGGAACCTCCTTCAAGCAGAAGATTTGAATGGAGCTGTTTTTGTAAGGTGTGTTCAGGAGGATTTCCTAACTCAGTACGTTGACAGGCCGACGAGGGGAGAGGCCATTCTAGACTTGGTGCTCGGAAACGAGCCGGGGCAGGTATCAGACCTTGTGGTGATAGTGACTACAATTGCCTCACATTCTACATAGCTATGGAGAAGGAGAGGATTAGGCAAAATGGGAGGATATTTAATTGGAGAAGAGGAAACTATAATGCGATTAGACGTGAGTTAGGAAGCATGGATTGGGAGCAATTGTTCCATGGTAAAGGCACTATAGACATGTGGAGACTGTTTAAGGAACAGTTGTTGCGAGTGATGAATAAATATGTCCCTCTGAGACAGGCAAGAAGGGGTAAGATAAAGGAACCTTGGATGATGAGAGCGGTGGAGCATCTCGTCAAAAGGAAGAAGGTAGCTTACATAAGGTGGAGGAAGCTAGGGTCAAGCTCAGCTCTAGAGGATTACAGGCAGGTGAGGAAGGAGCTCAAAAATGGTCTGAGGAGAGCCAGGAGGGGGCACGAGAAAGGCTTGGCAGAACGGATTAGGGAGAACACAAATGCATTTTACACTTATGTGAGGAATAAGAGAATGGTCAAAGAAAGACTAGGGCCGATCAGGGATAGCATCGGGAACTTGTGTGTGGAGGTAGGGGAAACCCTAAATGAGTTTTTTGCTTCTGTCTTTATGAAAGAAACGAACTTTGTAGTGAATGAAACCTTTGAAGAGCAGGTGTGCATGCTGGAATGGATAGAGATAGAGAAAGCTGATGTGCTGAAAATTTTGTCAAACATTAAGATTGACAAGTCGCCAGGCCCGGACCAGATTTGTCCTCGTCTGTTTTAGGAAACGAGAAATGCAATTGCTTCGCCACTTGCGAAGATCTTTGCATCCTCGCTCTCCACTGGAGTCGTACCTGAGGACTGGAGAGAGGCAAATGTAATTCCTCTCTTCAAGAAAGGAAATAGGGAATTCCCCGCAATTACAGACCAGTAAGTCTCAAGTCTGTTGTCTGCAAGGTGTTAGAAAGGATTCTGAGGGATAGGATTTATGACCATCTGGAAGAGCACGGCTTGATTAAATGCAGTCAACACGGCTTTGTGAGGGGCAGGTCATGCCTCACAAACCTTATCAAGTTGTTTGAGGATGTGACTAGAAAGGTTGATGAGGGTCGAGCTGTGGATGTGCTGTATATGGACTTCTGCAAGGCATTTGATAAGGTTCCCCATGGTAGGCTCATTCAGAAGGTCAGGAGGAATGGGATACAGGGGAACTTAGCTGTCTGGATACAGAATTGGCTGCCCAACAGAAGACAGCGAGGGCAGTAGAAGGAAAATATTCTGCCCAGAAGTCTGTGGTGAGTGGAGTTCCGCAGGGCTCTGTCCTTGGGCCTCTATTGTTTGTAATTTTTATTAATGACTTAGATGAGGGGATTGAAGGATGGGTCAGCAAATTTGCAGACGACACAAAGTTTGGAGGTGTTGTTGACAGTATAGAGGGCTGTTGTAGGCTGCAGCGGGACATTGACAGGATGCAGAGATGGGCTGAGAGGTGGCAAATGCAGTTCAACCTGGATAAATGCGAGGTGATGCATTTTGGAAGGTCGAATTTGAAAGCCGAGCACAGGATCAAAGATAGGATTCTTGGCAGTGTGGAGGAACAGAGCGATCTTGGTGTGCAGGTACTTAGATCCCTTAAAATAGCCACCCAAGTGGACAGGGTTGTTAAGAAAACATACGGTGTTTTGGCTTTCAGTAACAAGGGGATTGAGTTTAAGAGTTGTGAGATCTTGTTGCAGCTCTATAAAACTTTGGTTAGACCACACTTGGAATACTGCATCCAGTTCTGGTTGCCCTATTATAGGAAAAATGTGGATGCTTTGGAGAGGGTTCAGAGGAGGTTTACCAGGATGCTGCCTGGAATGGAGGGCTTATCTCATGAGGAGAGGTTGACTGAGCTCGGACTTTTTTCATTGGAGAAAAGGAGGAGGAGAGGGGACCTAATTGAGGTAAATAAGATATTGAGAGGCATAGATAGAATCGATAGCCAGAGACTATTTCCCAGGATAGAAATGGCTAACACAAGGGGTCATAGTTTTAAGCTGGTTGGAGGAAAGTATACAGGGGATGTCAGAGGCAGGTTCTTTACACAGAGTTGTGAGAGCATGGAATGCATTGCTAGCAGCAGTTGTGGAGGCAAGGTCATTGGGGACATTTAAGAGACTCCTGGACATGCATATGGTCACAGAAATTTGAGGGTGCACACATGAGGATCAATGGTCAGCACAACATCGTGGGCTGAAGGGCCTGTTCTGTGCTGTACCGTTCTATGTTTAATCACAGAGCAAACTGGAAGAACAACATCTCATCTTCAGACTAGGCACTTCAGAACTTACTGGACTTCATACTGAGTTCACTACCTTCATATTTTGAACCAATCCCATTTCTTTTAGCTTTACTTATTTCATTTTCTGTCACCATATCGTCTTTTCCCACCCCCCACCCCACCCCAGCGGAACTGTCGGTTTGTTCAAGTCTGGCAGTTGGACACACCGTAAGACCACATTGGAACAGAAATTAGGTCATTCAGCTCATCAAGTCTGCTCCACTATTCAATCATGGCTGACAAGTTTCTCAAGCTCATTCTCACTATCTCCCCATAACTTCTTGATCTCCTTGATACTCAATAATTTATTTAACCCAGTCTTAAATACACTCAATAACCTGAACTCCACAGTCTTGTATGGCAATGAATTCCATAGATTCACCACTCTGTCGCTGAAGAAGTTTCTCATTATCTCCATTTTGAAGGGTCCCAGTCTGTCAACAAAAACATCTTCCCAAAATCCAGTCTGTCCAGGCCATTTAGTATTTTGTAAGTTTCAATTAGATCCCCCCTCATTCTTCTAAACTCCATTGAGTATCATCCCAGAGTCCTCAAACGTTCCTCATTTGTTCAGCCTTTCATTACTGGGATCATTCTCATGAACCTCCTCAGGACTCGCTCCAGGGCAGTACATCCTGCATGAGGGCCTCAAAATTGCACACAATAATCTACATATATTCTGACCAGAGCCTTGTGAAGTCTCAGAAGTATATCCCTGCTTTTATATTCTAGTCCTCTTAAAATAAATGCCATCATTGCATTGCTTACCTAACTACCGACTCAATCTGCAAGGTTACCTTCAAGGAAACCTGGACTAGGACTCTCAAGTCCCTTTGCACTTCAGATTTCTGAATTTTCTCACCATTTAGAAAATGATCTCTGCCTCTATTCTTCCTACCAAAGTGCGTGACCTCACACTTTCTTAAATTGTACTCCATCTGCCACTTCTTTGTCCGTTCTCCTAACCTGTCCAAATCCTTCTGCAGCCTTCCCACCTCCTCAATGCTACTTGTCCCTCCACCTATTTTTGTATCATCTGCAAACTTAGCCAGAATGCTCTCAGTTTCTTCATTTAGATCATTAATGTATAAAGTGAAAAGATGTGGTCCCAACTGACCCTTGCAAAACACCATCGTGGCTGCCATCCCGAGAAGGACTCTTTTATCCCGATTCTCTGCTTTCTGCCAGACAGCCAATCTGGCATTCTCACAATCCGATCACTTAATCTGAACAATCAGCACTTTTCTCCCCCAGCATTATAACACCTCCCATTCTCACCCCATCTCCCACTATTGCATAAATGGTGTTCCCTCCACACTTCCCCTCAGCTTTGATGAAGAGTCATCTAGACTCATAACATTAGCTTGCTCTCTCTCCCTGGATGCTGCCTGACCCACTGTGATCTCCAGCATTTGTTGTTTTCAGTGCACATTCCAGCATCTGCAGTAATTTGCTCCTCAATAATTGAGCACCTACTCCCATTCCTTACCTCCATCCACAAACACCACGACTTGTCATCACATGGGCTGCTACTATAAACAACCCATTGTCTGTCATTGACAATCCCCATTAGCAGACTGACTCTTACCCAATCCTTTGTCTGGCCAACTATTTTTCTCTCTCTCTGGGCTACTTATTGTTAACTCCAACTTGATCCATTCTCTAGCATAAATACCAATCTCTTCCTAGAAGGACACTGCTTATCACTGACCACTGGGGTGCTTCTTTTCATCCTGGTGGTGGAATATGAATAAAGGCTTCTGCATTTGTTTCCTCACTGTGTCCTACACCTGCAAGCATACGACAAGGGTATTGGGGAAAAATAAGCATTGCCACTGTTTGATAGTAATGTGGAGGTTTGGAAAAAAAGAAGAAAAAACACAAATAGGAGATTTAGAATTTTCTCAGTTCAGGGAACTGACTCTGAACTGGCTGCTGACAGCCAGTTTGGTATTGTAGTTTTTTTGTTTATGCTTTTGTTTTTATTAAAAAACGTTTCCTTTCAGTTCTGAAGAAGGCTCACTGGACCAGAAATATTAAATCTGCCTTACCTGCTGAGTTTTTCCAGCAATTTTTGATTTTCTTTTTGATTTCCATATTCACAGTTCTTTGGTTTTTTTATTTAAAGGAGCAGAAATGTTGTTCAGAGACCAAAAAAATGATTTACAGACAGAGGTAAGGGGCATAACTGATGTGTTGCATTAATATTTTACATTTGTCTTAACAAAAAATGAGGATGCTGCCCAGACCATGGTGACCAAGGAAGGAATGCTGTCAAGAGAAGGTTCTAATGAAATAATAAGGAAGAAGTCTTGAATAAATTGCTGGGAGTTAGAAGTTAACAACGTACCAGGTCTAAATGAGATGCATCCAAGGAATTTGAAGGGACTGAGGGTAGAAATTGCAGTTACTGGCCATAATCATTCAGTCATTCCCGGACTAAGGGGAATTGTTGACATCATGGCCTTGTTCAAAAAAGGTTGTAAAAACAATCCCAACAATTACAGACCAGTCCGTTTAACTTTGGTGGTGCATAACGTTTGGACCTGACCATTCAGGATAGAATCAGCAGCCTCACGGAGAAAAGAAAGTTGATTGAGAAGCATCAACACAGATTCTTCAAGGGGAAGTCATGAAGAGGTAATGGAAAGGGTTGATTAGGATAATGTTGTTGAAGTGGTATGTATGGATTTACAGATAGCACTTCATACAGTGCAAAAGTTATAGATGATGGTATAAAAGGGTCAGTCGTCTTGAAGGGCTTATGCCCGAAATGTCGATTCTCCTGCTCCTCGAATGCTTTCTGACCTGCTGTGCTTTCCCAGCAACACATCCTTGAGTCTGATCTCCAGCATCTGCAGTCCTGATTTTTTCCTGTCTCACCAGCAGTCACACTGTCCTGCCCCTGATTTCAGATCAATTTTGAAATAAGTCAGAAGGCAAATGGTGAGGATGATGCAAAGAGTCTACAGAGGGATAGACAGTTTAAATGAGTGGGAGCAAAACTTTGAAGATAGAAGAGGTGTGGGAAAATGCACTTTGGTCAGATGATTAAAGGAACTGAATATTATTTGAATACAGAACGACTACAGAGAGCTATGGAACAAAGGAATTTATGACTTCGCATCCATGAATCACAAAAAAACTAGCATTCAAATTCAGCAACTTATAGGGAAGACAAATAGAATGCTAGCCTTCATTTCAAAGGGATAGAATATAAAAGTTAGGAGGTTTCTCTGGAAGTATACAAGGCTCTAGTCAGACCACAGCTGAATACTGTGAACACTTTAGGCCCTTCATCTAATGAAAGATATATTGACATTGCAGACAGTCCAGAGAACATTCACTTGGCTGATAACAGAAATGGAGGGACTATCGCATGAGGAAAGGTTGAGTCGATTGAGCCTGTACTCATTGGAATTTAGAAGAATAAGAGGTGACTTTATTGAAACATACAAGATTTTGTGGCAAGTCAATGGAGTGGATGTGGAAAATTGTTTCCCTTTGAGAGAGAGTCCAGGGCCAGAGGACATAATCTCAGAATAAGGGGTTGCACATGTAAACAGAGATGAGGAGGAATTTCTTCTTATAAATTCATTCACAGATTCATAGAGCACAGAAAAGGTCATTTGGCTCATCGGTCCTTTGAGTTTACACCAATAATAACTACCATTAAAGATGTGCTAATCCCAATTTTCTGCACTTGTCCCACATCTTTGAATGTTATGATATTTGAAGTGCTCATCCAAATATTTTTTTAAAGGTTGTAAGGTTCCCAGCCTCCGTTATCGTCCCAGGCAGTGCACTACAGATTCTCACCACCTACTGAGTGAAAACGATTTTTCCTCAAATCCCCTCTGAATCTCCTATGTCCCAATGTGATTGACCCTTCAACCAAGGGGAACAGCTGCTCTCTATTTATTCTGCCGTGCACCTCATAATCTTATATATCCCAGTCATGCCTCCCTCAGCCTTCTCTGTTCTAAAGAAAAGAATCTAAGCCTATCTAGTCTCTCCTTATAGCTCAGTTTCTTCATCCCAGGCAACATCCTGGTGAACTTCTTTTGTACTCCTTCTACTGTTATCACATACTTCCTGTAGAAAGGAGATCAGAACTGCACACAATACTCCACTTGTAGCCTGATCAATGCTCTATAAAACTCCAACATTGCCTCCTTACTCTTATGATGTATACCATGACCGATGAATGTAGGTGTCCCACATGCCTTCTTAACTATCCTATTCACATGGCCTGCTGATTTCAGGGATCTTTGATTAATTTCCTCAAGATCCTCTGTTCCTCTACGCTGCCCAGTGTCCTGCCATTCATTAAATATGCCCACACCTTGTTTCTTCTTCCAAAGTGCATCACCTCGCACTAATTAGGGTTAAATAGCATCTGCTACTGCTCTGCCCATCGGACCAACCCATCTGTAACTTCCTTTAATCTACAACCATCTTCTTTGCTATTAACTAATTGATGTCATCTGCACATTTGCTTACATTCCTCCCACATTTTCATCAATATCATTTGTGGATATAACCATCAGTAATAGTCCCAGTACTGATCCTTGTGGCCTCCATTAACTCTCCTCCAGTCACTCAAACTGTATTCTACCACTGCCCTTTGTGACCTGTTACTAAGCCAGTTTCTGATCCATCTCATCATGTTTCCATCAATTCCATGCGCTTCAACCTTCTCAATCAATCTCCCATTGGGACCTCATCAAAAGCTTTGCTAAAATCTATATAAACTACATCAACTGAACTTCCCTCATCCACACACTTGATCGCATTTTTGAAAAATTCGAACAAATTTGTTCGGCATGACCTCACTCTGACAAAGCCATGCTGACTATCCCTAACTAATCCATACCTGTCCAAGTGGGTATTAATTCGCTCCTTCAGAATTTTCTCCAACAGTTTCCCTACCACTGACGTGAGACTCACTGATCTGTAATTTCCTGGTGCACCTCTACCATCTTACTTAAAATGTGGAACCACATTAGCCTTTCTCCAGTCATCTGGCACTTCCCCTGTGGCCAGAAAGCAATTAAACATTTGTGACAGAGCCCCTGCAATTTCTTGCCTTGCCTCCCACAGCAGCCAATTCATCTAGGCCAGGAGATTTGTCTGTGTATAAGCCCAACAGAGCCTCTAACACCTCCCCATTTCCTATATCAAACTGCAAGTTCCTCACAGTCCTTATTCCTGAATTCTGTACCTATATTCTCCTTTTCCAGAATAAAGACCAAAGAGAAACAATCATTTAACTCCCTTCCAATATCCTGCGGCTTCACATACAGATAGTCCCTTTGCTTAACTTCTTCTTTTAATGTATTTATAAAATATATTAGGATTCTCCCTGATTCCTACTTACAACGCCTTTCTCGTGTCTCCTTTTTGCTTTTCCAATTGGTTTCTTAAGTTCCCTCCTGCACTTCCTTTTTTCCTCTACGGATATTGAATTTTCGGAATTCTTTGTCACAGAGAGATGTTGAATTTGGGTTATGATATGTATACAATGTTGACAGAGACAAATTTTTAATAAGAAGGGAATCAAGGGTTATGAAGAAAAGGCAGGAAAGTGGAATTGAATACGATCAGATCAGCCATTATCTCACTCAATGACAGAGCAGATTCGATGAGATAAAAGGCCTACGTCTGCTCCTTTTTCACACAGTCTATTCAAGTGTGTTATATGCAGAAGGTCTTTGGCTTGATAGCTGCATCTTGTTAGTACTGAACATCATTAATGAGTTATTTTTAATTTTGAAATGTATTTTTGGTGAACTGTCCTGATGAATTCAAGATGAAAAGCTTCAGCAAAATGCATCTTTTTGTATTTCTGATCATGGATATTCTGGCTCTGGAGTTTTCCTCATCTCTTGTCTTGGCCCGAACAAGTAAAATTGCAAGGATGGGTTTCATAGATGATACAGTCTTAGAATCTTGGAGTTCAATTTTGATTGAATGTTTCGAGGTGACGAAGGGTATCGATGAGGGTAGAGCCGTGGATGTTGTTTATGTGGATTTTAATAAGGCTCTTGACAAGGTTCCTCGTGGTAGACTCATCCAAAAGTTTATGGTGGATGGGATCTATGGTGAATTGTCCATGTGGATTCAGAATTGGCATAGAAGACATAAGGTAGTGGTGGAAGGGTGTTCTTCTGGCTGGAGGTCTGTGGCTAGTGGTGTTCCACAGGGATCCGTAATGGGACCTCTGCTGTTTGTGAAATGACTTGGATGAAAATGTGAATGCAGACAATACAAAGATCGGCAGAGTTGTGAATAGTGTAGAAGATTGTTAAAGGATACAGCAAGATATAAATCAGTTGCATATATGGGTGGAGATAGAGTTTAATGCAGGTAAGTAGGAGGTGCTGCACCTTGGGAGATCAAATGTTAAGGAAAAGTACACAGTTTATGACAGAACTCTGAACAGCATTGATGCACAAAAGGATCTTGGGTTTCACGTCCATAGCTCCTTGAAAATAGCCAAGCAAGTACATATAAAGAAGGTGTACGGAATGATTGCCTTTTTTGGTTGTGGAATTGAAAACAACAGTCAGGATGTCATGTTGCAGCTTTACAAGATTTTGGTTAGGCCAGACTGAGAATACTGCATTCAATTCTGGTTGTCACACTACAGGAAGGATGCGGAGGCATTGGAGAGGGTGCAGAAGAGGTTTACCAAGATGCTACCTGGATTACAGGGTTTCAGATAAACGGAGAGGCTAGAAAAGCTCAGAATGTATTCTCTTGAGCATTAAAGGTTAAGGGAAGTCTATAAAATTATAAGATGCACAGATAGGGTTGACAGTCAGAATCCTTTGAAATGTCAACTACAAGAGGGCATTTAAGATTAGAGGGGAAACATTCAAAACAGACATGAGGGGCAAGGCTTTTTTAACACAGAGTAGTAGGAGTCTTGAACGCATTGCCGGGGTGGTGGTGGAGGCAGATACAATAGGGGCATTAAAGGGAATTTTAGATATGTACATGAATATTCAAGAAATGCAGTGATATGGACCAATGACAGGCATGATGGATTAGTTTCATTTGGTGTCATGTTTGGCATAATATTGTGGGCTGAAGGACCCGTTCCTATGCTGCCAGAATTCTGTATTCTCTGTAGCATGGAAATAGACCCTTGAGTCCAACTTGTCTATTGTGACCACATATCCGAAATTGATCTAGACTCATTTGATTTTACATTGCTGTAAATGTTTAGATGAAAGGATGATTTTATTGAAGGACTGGAAAGGAACTTATGCAGGAGAATGAGGATCCAGTAGAATATATAGTCTTTTTTTTATTATTCATTCACAGGATGTGGTGTCACTGGCCAGGCCAACATTTATTACCCATCTCCAATTGCATTAAGTGTCAACCACATTGCTGTGGCTCTGCAGTCACAGGAAGGCCAGACTAGGTAAGGATGGCAGTTTCTTTCCCTGAAGAACATTTGTGAACTGGATGGGGTTTTCTTGATAATTGACAATACTTTCATGGTCATCATTAGATTCTTAATTCCAGATATTTATTAAATTCAAATTCCATCATCTGCTGTGGCAGGATTTGAACACAGGTCTCCAGAATATAGCCGGTGTTTTTGAGTTTAGCAATAATACCCCAAAGTTGTCACCTCCCTAAACAGGACCACACGAAATAGAAACAGGAATCAGTCATTCAGACCCCTTGAGGCTGCTCTGCCATTAAATGGGATGATGTATCTGCTGTCCTTGTCCTTTTAGTACCTGTTTGGCAGGTACTACCTAAAGACCTTGAGTAAATTTTTGCAGTTCGTCTCACAGATCCCACACCATGCTGTTATGTGATGGATATATTGAACTTTTGGGATGTGGTTCCAAGCAACTGGGCTGCTTTATCCTGGATGATGCCGAGGTTCTTGAGTGTTGTTGGAATTACACTCATCCAGATAAGTAGAGATCATTCCTTCAAACACGTAACTTGTGCCTTGTTGATGGTGGACAGATTTTGAGGAGCCAGGATGAGTTGCTTATAGTAGAATCTCTAGGCTTTGATCTTTTGTAATCATAGTAATTACTTGGCTGGGAGAAAGTGAGGATTGCAGATGCTGGAGATCAGAGCTGAAAATGTATTGCTGGAAAAGCGCAGCAGGTCAGGCAGCATCCAAGGAGCAGGAGAATCGACGTTTCGGGCATGAGCCCTTCTTCAGGAATCCTTCTTCAGGAAGGGCTCATGCCCAAAACGTTGATTCTCCTGCTCCTTGGATGCTGCCTGACCTGCTGCGCTTTTCCAGCAACACATTTTCAGCTATTTACTTGGCTGCCCAATTCTGTTTCTAATCACTAGGGTTTTCTGATTTGCGTAGTGATTAGAGGAAGGAGGGTGTGTCAATGAATAGGACAGGTACAGCAAGTGGAAAAGGATATGGAAGATACAGAAAGTAGCAAAATAGATGGTGATACCTTGCAAAAATGTCCATATTACAGAGGAGGAAGTGCTAGATGTCTTGAAACATATAAAGGTGGATAAATCCCCAGAACCTGATTAGGTGGATGCTAGAACTCTATGGGAAGCTAGAGAAGTGATTGCTGAGCCTCTTGCTGAGATATTTGTATCATCAATAGTCACAGGTGAGGTGCCGGAAGACTGGAGGTTGGCAAACGTGGTGCCACTGCTTAAGAAGGGTGGTAAGGACAAGCCAGGAAACTATTGACTAGTGAGTCTGGTGTCAGTGGTGGGCAAGTTGTTGGAGGGAATCCTGAGGGACAGGATGTACATGTATTTGGAAAGGCAAGGGCTGATTAGGGATAGTCAACATGGCTTTGTGTGTGGGAAATTATGTCTCACAAACTTGATTGAGTTTTGTGAAGAAATAACAAAGAGAATTGATGAGGGCAGAGCAGTAGGTGTGATCTATAAGGACTTGAGTAAGGGGTTCGACAAAATTCCCTATAGGAGATGGTTAGCAAGGTTAGATCTCATGTAAGGATAGCAAAGATGATTCTCGATAGGAGAGAGAGAGGCAGAGTAGTTGTCATGGGGGACTTCAACTATCCAAATATTGACTGGGATCACTACAGTACGAGTACGACAGATGGTTCAGTTTTTGTCCAGTGTGTGCAGGGGAGGCTTCCTGACACAGTATGTAGACAGGTCTACAAGGGGCGAAGCCACTTCAGATTTAGTACTGGGTACGAGTCTGGCCAGATGTTAGATTTGGAAGGAGGTGAGCACTTTGGAGACAGTGATCACAATTCTGTCAGGTTTACTTTAGTGATGGAAAGAGATAGGTGTATTCCACCAAGCAAGAGTTACAGCTGAGGAAGGGAAATTACAATGCAATTAGGAAAGGCTTAGGAAGCACAGAATGGGGAAGGAAACTGCAGGGGATGAGCACATTAAAAATGTGGATCTTATTCAAGGAAAAGCTCCTGTGTGTCCTAGATAAGTATGTACCTATCAGGCAGGGAGGAAGATATAGAACGCGTGAGCCGTGGTTTACTAAGGAGGACGAACGATCAGTCCTCAGCAAAGGACTCGACTTCATTCCACTCCGTCGACGCATCAATGAATTTAATACACACCGTGACGTTGAACACTTCTTCCGCTGCCTCCGAGCTTACTTTCACAATCAGGACTCCCGCCCACCTTCCAAGGACCCCTTCGCCCACCTCCAACACACTGCATCCACCTGGACACCCCGCGCTGGCCTATTACCTGCCCTTGACCTCTTCATTTCCAACAGCCGCCGGGACATTAACCGCCTCAACCTGTCTATTCCCCTGCCCCACTCCAAGCTCTCACCCTCACAACGCGCAGCCCTCCAATCCCTCTGCTCCAATCCCAACCTCACCATCAAGCCAGCAAATAAAGGGGGCACAGTGGTAGTTTGGTGTACTGACCTCTACACCACTGAAGCCAAATGCCAACTCGAGGACACCTCTGCCTACCGGCCCCTCGACCATGACCCCACCCCCGCCATTACCAAACCATCATCTCCCAGACCATACAGAACCTCATCACCTCAGGAGATCTCCCACCCACAGCTTCCAACCTCATAGTCCGGGAACCCCGCACTGCCTGGTTCTACCTCCTTCCAAGATCCACAAGCCTGACCACCCTGGCCGACCCATTGTCTCAGCATGCTCCTGTCCCACTGAACTCATCTCTACCTACCTCAACACTGTCCTATCCCCCCTAGTCCAGGAACTCCCCACATACGTTCGAGACACCACCCACGCTCTCCACCTCCTCCAAGACTTCCGTTTCCCTGGCCCCAATGCCTCATCTTCACCATGGATATCCAATCCCTCTACACCTCCATCCGCCATGACCAGGGCCTCCAAGCCCTCCGTTTTTTCCTCTCCCGACGTCCCCAACAGTACCCTTCCACCGACTCTCTCATTCGTTTGGCCGAACTGGTCCTCACCTTTAACAATTTCTCCTTCGAATCCTCCCAATTCCTCCAGACCAAAAGGGTAGCCATGGGCACACGTATGGGCCCCAGCTACGCCTGTCTCTTTGTTGGCTACGTGGAACAGTCCATCTTCCGTAGTTACACTAGCACCACTCCCCACCTCTTCCTCTGCTACATTGATGACTGCATTGGTGCCACCTCGTGCTCCCGTGAGGAGGTTGAGCAATTCATCAACTTCACCAACACATTCCGCCCTGACCTTAAATTTACCTGGACCATCTCTGACACCTCCCTCCCCTTCCTGGACCCCTCCATCTCCATTAATGACGACCGACTTGACACTGACATTTTTTACAAACCCACCGACTCCCACAGCTACCTGGATTACACCTCTTCCCACCCTACCTCTTGCAAAAATGCCATCCTGTATTCCCAATTCCTCCGCCTCTGCCGTATCTGCTCCCAGGAGGACCAGTTCCACCATAGAACACACCAGACTGCCTCTTTCTTTAGAGTCTGCAATTTCCCTTCCCACGTGGTTAAAGGTGCCCTCAACGCATCTCATCCACATCCTGCACCTTCGCCCTCAGACCCCACCCCTCCAACCGTAACAAGGACAGAACGCCCCTGGTGCTCACCTTCCACCCGACAAACTTTCGCATAAACCAAATCATGTGCCGACATTTCCGCCACCTCCAAAAAGACCCCACCATCAGGGATATATTTCCCTCCCCACCTCTTTCCACCTTCTGCAAAGAACGTTCCCTCCGTGTCTACCTGGTCAGGTCCACGCCCCCCTACGACCCACCCTCCCATCCTGGCACCTTCCCCTGCCACCGTAGGAACTGCAAAACCTGCCCCCACACCTCCTCCCTCACCTCCATCCTAGGCCCTAAAGGAGCCTTCCACATCCATCAAAGTTTTACCTGCACACCCACGAATATCATTTATTGTATCCATTGCTCCCGATGCGGTCTCCTCTACATTGGGGAGACTGGACGCCTCATAACAGAGCACTTTAGGGAACATCTCCGGGACATGTGCACCAATCAACCACACCGCCCTGTGGCCCAACATTTCAACTCCCCCTCCCACTCTGCCGAGGACTTGGAGGTCCTGGGCTTCCTTCACCGGCGCTCCCTCACCACCAGACACCTGGAAGAAGAATGCCTCATCTTCTGCCTCAGAACACTTCAACCCCAGGGCATCAATGTGGACTTCAACAGTTTCCTCATTTCCCCTTCCCCCACCTCACCCTAGTTCCAAACTTCTAGCTCAGCACTGTCCCCATGACTTGTCTGGACTTGTCCGACCTGCCTAGCTCCTTTTCCACCTATCCACTCCATCCTCCCCCCGCCCTCAACCTATCACCTTCATCCCCTCCCCCACTCACCCTATTGTGCTCTATGCTACTTTCTCCCCACCCCCACCCTCCTCTAGCTTATCTCTCCACGCTTCAGGCTCTCTGCCTTTATTTCTGATGAAGGGCTTTTGCCTGAAACGTTGATTTTACTTTCCTCGGATGCTGCCTGAACTGCTGTGTTCTTCCAGCACCACTAATCCAGAATAAGGAAGTGGAATCCCTGGTCAAGAAGAAGGAGGCTTATGTTGGGACAAAATGTGAAAACTCAGTTAGGGCACTTGAGGGTTACAAGGAACTCAGGAAAGACCTAAAAAGAGAGCTCAGAAGAGCCAGGAGGGGACATGAGAAGTCGTTGACAGATAGGATCAGGGTTCACCCTAAGGCTTTCCATAGGTATGTCAGGAATAAAAGAATGATGAGAGTAAGATTAGGGCCAATCAAGGCCCTAATAGTGGGAAGTTGTGTGTGGAGTTAGAGGAGATAGGGGAAGAACTAAATAAATATTTTTCGACAGTGTTCACTATAGAAAATGAAAATGTTGTCAAGGAAGATACAGAGATACTTGCATCTAGACTAGAAGAGATTGAGGTTCACAAGGAAGAGGAATTAGAAATACTGCAGAGTCTGAAAATAGACAAGTCCCCTGGGCCGGATGGCATCTATCCTAGGATCCTCTGGGAAACAAGGGAAGAGATTGCCGAGCCTTTGGCATTGATCTTCAAATCATCATTGTCTACAAGAACAGTGCCTGAGGACTGGAGGATAGCAAATGTGGTTCCCTTGTTCAAAAGGAGTAGTAGAGACAGCCCTGGTAATTACAGACCAGTGAGTCTCACTTCAGTTGTCGGTAAAGTGTTGGAAAAGATTAGAAGAGATAGGATTTATAACCATCTAGAAAAGAATAATCTGATCAGGGACAGTCAGCACGATTTTGTGAAGGGTAGGTTGTGCCTAACGAATCTTATTGAGTTTTTGACAAGTGACCAAACAGGTAGATGAGAGTAAACCAGTTGATGTGGTGTATATGGATTTCAGCAAGGCATTTGATAAGGTTCCCCACAGTAGGCTATTATACAAAATGCAGAGGAATAGGATTGTGGGAGATATAGCAGTTTGGATCAGTAATTGGCTTGCTGAAAGAAAACAGAGGGTTGTAGTTGATGGAACATATTCATCTTGGTGTCCAGTTACTTGCGGCATACCGCAAGGGTCAGTGTTGGGTCCACTGCTGTTCGTCATTTTTATAAATGACCTGGATGAGGGCTTAGAAGGGTGGGTTAGTAAATTTGCAGATGGGACTAAGGTCGGTGGAGTTGTGGATAGTGATGAAGGATGTAGTAGGTTGGAGAGAGACATAGATAGGATGCAGAGCTGGGCTGAGAGGTGGCAAATGGAGTTTAATATGGACAAGTGTGAGGTGATACATTTTGGACAGAATAATTGGAATGCAAAGTACTGGGCTAATGTTAAGATTCTTGGGAGTGCAGATGAGCAGAGAGATTTCGGTGTCCATATACACAGATCCCCGAAAGTTGCCATCCAGATTGACAGGGTTGTTAAGAAGGCAAACAGTGTTTTGGCCGTTTTTCTTAGAGGAATTGATTTCCGGAACCAGGAGGTTATGCTGCAGCTGTACAAAGCTCTGGTACAGCCACACGTGGAGTATTGTGTACAGTTCTGGTCACCGCATTATAAGAAGGATGTGGAAGCTTTGGAATGGGTGCAGAGGAGATTTACTAGAATGTTGCCTGGTATGGAAGGAATGTCTTCCAAGGAAAGGCTGAGGGCCTTGAGGCTGTACCGCAGGGATCAGTACTGGGACCGCAGCTTTTTACAATATATGTTAATGATATAGAAGATGGTATTAGCAATAACATTAGCAAATTTGCTGATGATATTAAGCTGGGTGCAGGGTGAAATGTGATGAGGATGTTAGGAGATTACAGGGTGACCTGGACAAGTTAGGTGAGTGGTCAGATGCATGGCAGATGCAGTTTAATGTCGATAAATGTATGGTTATCAACTTTGGTGGCAACAACAGGAAGGCAGATTACTACCTCAACTCGAATTAATTTAGGTAAAGGGGCAGTACAGAGAGATCTGGGTGTTCTTGTACACCAGTCAATGAAGGTAAGCAAGCAGGTACAGCAGATAGTGAAGAAGGCTAATAGCATGCTGGCCTTCATAACAAGAGGAATTGAGTATAGAAGCACAGAGGTCTTCTGCAGCTGTACAGGGGCCTGGTGAGACCACACCTGGAGTACTGTGTGCAGTTCTGGTCTCCAAATTTGAGAAAAGACATTCTGGCTATTGAGGGAGTGCAGCGTAGGTTCACAAGGTCAATTCCTGGAATGGCGGGATTACCTTACGCTGAAAGACTGGAGTGACTGGGCTTGTATACCCTTGAGTTTAGAAGACTGAGAGGGTATCTGATTGAGACATATAAGATTATTTAAAGGATTGGACACTCTGGAGGCAGGAAGCATGTTTCCGTTGATGGGTGAGTGCCGGACCAGAGGACACAGCTTAAAAATGCGGGATAGACCATTTAGGACAGAGATGAGGAGAAACTTCTTCACCCAGAGAGTGGTGGCTGTGTGGAATGCTCTGCCCCAGAGGGCAGTGGAGGTCCAGTCTCTGGATTAATTGAAGAAAGAGTTGGATAGAGCTCTCAAGGATAGTGGAATCAAGGGTTATGGATATAAGGCAGGAACAGGATACTGATTAAGGATGATCAGCCATGATCATATTGAATAGTGGTGCAGGCTTGAAGGGCAGAATGGCCTACTCCTGCACCTATTGTCTACTGGGACTCATCCTAGTGAATCTCCTCTGAATGCCCTCTCATGATCAATATCTTTCTTTAAATAAGAGGACCAAAACTGCTCACAGTCTTCTTGATGTGGTCTCATTAGCACAGTTGTGGTAAGACTTCCCTATTCTTATACTCCAATCTGCTTAAATAAGAATCGATAAAGTGTGGTGCGAGAAAAGGCAACATCCGAGGAGCAAGAGAATCAATTTTTCAGGCTTAACCCTTCATCAAATACCGTCCAATCAGTCAACTCCCCATCAGCAATAAAGTGATGGAAGGGGTCATCAACAGAGCTACCAAGCAGCACCTGCTCAGCAATAACCTGCTCAGTGACACCCAGTTTGGGTTTCGCAAGGGTCACTCAGCTCCTGACCTCATTATAGCCTTGGGTCAAACATGAACAGAAGAGCTGAACTCCAGTGGTGAGGTGAAAGTGACATCAAGGCTACAGTTGACTGAGTATGGCATCAAGGAGCCTTGGCAAAACTGGTATCAATGGGTATTAAGAGCAAACACTCCACTGGTTGGAGTCATACCTGATGCAAAGGAAGATGGTCGTGGTTGTGAAGGGTCAGTCATCTCAGCTCTAGGACATCTCTGCAGGAATCCCTCAGGATAGTGTCGTCGGCCCAAAAATCTTCAGCTACTTCATCAAAGGTCAGAAGTGGGGATGTTTGCCAACGATTGTACAATGGTCAGCACCATTCGTGACTCCTCAGATAATGAAACAGTCTGTGCTCAAATGCAACAAGATCTGGACAATATCTAGACTTGGGCTGTGAAATGGCAAATAATATTTGTGCCACACAAATGCCAGAAAATGACCATCACCAATAAGAGACACTCTAACCACTGCCCCCTGACATTCAATGGAAAAACCATCACTGAAGTTCCCACTGTCAACATCCTTGGAGTTATCATTGATCAGAAACTCAACTGGACTCACCAAATAAACACAGTGGTTACAACAGCAGGTCACAGACTCTGGATACTGTAGCAAATAACTCACCTCCTGACACCTCAAAGTATAACCACCATCTACAAGGCACAAGTCAGGAGTGTGATGGAATACTCCACGCTTGCCTGAATGGGTGCAACAACAACACTCAAGAAGCTTGACACCATCCAGGATAAGACAACCTGCTTGATTGGCACCACATCTACAAACATTTAATCCGTCCACCACTGGGGCTCAGTAGCAAAAGTGTGTACTATCTACAAGATGCACTGCAGAAATTCATCAAAGATCCTTAGACAGCACTTTCCAAACCCACGATCACTGCCATACAAAAGGACAAGGGAAGCAGTTACTTGGGAACACCACCACTTGCAAATGCCCTCCAAGCCATTCACCACCCTGACTTGGAATTATACCATCATTCCTTCACAGTCATTGGGCCAAAATCCTGGAATTCCCTCCCCACCGGCATTGTGGGTCAACCCACAGCAAGTGGACTGCAGCGATTCAAGAAGCCAGCTCACTATGACCTTCTCAAGGGCAAATAGGGATGGGCTATCAATGCTGGCCAGTCAGCGACGCTCAAGTCCCACAAATGAATAAAAAAAAACTCAGTCCTGATGCAGAGTTATGCCTGAAACATCATCTCTCTTTTTCCTGAGATGCTGTCTGCCCTGCTGTGCCTTTTCCAGCATCACACTTTACCATCTCTGACTCTCCAGCATCTGCAGTCCTCACTATCTCCCCTTGAAATAAGGGCCAACGTTTCATTAACCTTCCTGATTACCTGTTATGACCATGTGCAGCTTTCTGTGTTTCATGCACAAGTTCCCCCAAGTGCCTTTGTGTTGTAGCTTTCTCCCATTTAAATAATACTGTTCTTTTGTTCTCTCCCAAAATGAAACACTTCACATTTTCCCACATTATATTCCATTTAACAACTTTTTTGCCCACTAACTTCACCTGTCGATAAAGTAAACTGTTTGTATCCACTTTGCAAATCTGGCCAGAGTACACTTGCTTCCTTCCTCCAAGCCATCAATATATATTGTAAACAGTTGAAGTCCCCAGCACTGATCCCTGTGAAGCCTCACTATTCACAAGTCAACAATCTGAAGAAGTCCCTCATCTCCACTAGCTTTTTCCTGCCAAGTAGTCAATTCCCTATCCACGTTAATTTAGCACCTTATCTAATGATTTAGCCTTTTGTGAGGTACCTTGTCGAAAGACTTCTGAAAGTTCAAATGCAACACATCTTTCCCTTGATTATTGAGACTTCCTTGAACAACTCGAAAAAATTAGACACAATTTCTCTTCATGAAGCTGATTTGAAGGAACATGCAATTGCTTACTGAACAGAAATAAATCTTGAGGCATTTGATTTTACTTTGTGTCAAACTAGGCTTGAACACAGAACAGTAAAAAGTGAGGTCTGCAGATGCTGGAGATCAGAGCTGAAAATGTGTTGCTGGTTAAAGCGCAGCAGGTCAGGCAGCATCCAAGGAACAGGAAATTTGACGTTTCATTCCTGATGAAGGGCTTTTGCCCGAAACGTCGAATTTCCTGTTCCTTGGATGCTGCCTGACCTGCTGCGCTTTAACCAGCAACACATTTTCAGCTTTGAACACAGAACAGTACAGTAAGGAACAATCCCTTCAGCCTACCACATGTGTGCTAACAGTAATGCCAGTTTAAACTATTCCATCCGTCTACACAAGCTCCGTATCCCATTATTCCTTGCTATTCATGTTTCTGTTTGAAGCCTCTTAAAATTGCTATTGTCTCTGCTTTCACTACATTTCCTGGCAGCACATTCTAGGTACCTAACACCATCCCCTGCTCACCTTTAATCTATGCCCCCAGGCATTTGGCATTTCCACTCGAAGAAACAGACTCTGACTATACACCCTATGCATGCCTCTCACAATTCTACAGACTTTGATCAGGTCACCCATCAGCCTGAGGCGCTCTCGTGGAAACAATCCAAGTTTGTCCAACCTCTCCTTAGAGCTAATAATCCTCCAATCCAGACAATATCCTGGTAAACACCTTTTGCAGCCTCTCCAAAGCCACCTTCTGATAGTATGTTAAACAGAAGTGCACACAAAGCTCAAAATGTGGTTCTAATTGAAGTTCCTGGAGATGTCAAAAAACATTTGCAGTTTTCTTACTGTTTCCTGCACCAGTTGTTCTTGCTTTGGGATGGATGTACTTGCTTTCAATAATTCGAGGAGTTGGTTTTATATTTTCAGCATCAATCATTTCTCCTGTAAAATGCAAGAAGATAAGAAAACATTGAATTAAAAAGATAGCATGATTTTAACGTGAAAGGGAGGAGGTTTAGTGGGGGTTCAAGGAATACATTTTTCATCCAGACGTTGGTGGGGATCTCAGGTGTTGAGGTGGGAAACATCACAGCCTTTAAGAAGTACTTGGATGAGCAGTTGAAATGTCATAACATTCAAATCTATGGGCTGTGTGCTGGAAAGCAGGATTTAGAGGATTTTTGACAATAAAGATTCAATGGGCTGAAAGGGCTCTTTTGTACTTATTTTCTCCATTCACAGGCCTGACCAACAATTATTGCTCATTCTAATTGCCCAGAAGACAGTTCAGAGTCAACCATGTTGTTGTCAGTCTGGGGTTGCATGTAGGCCAGACCACACAATGATGGCAGTTTCCTTCCTTAAAGGACATTCATGAACCAGATGGGTCTTACGGCAAACCAGCATATTGACCATGGTTTAATGGTTTAGACTCGTGATTCCACACTTTTGTTGAATTCAAATTGCATCATCTGCCATGGTGAAATTTGAATATGACACTGGGTGCAGCAATAATACCACTATGCCATTACCTCCCTTTATGATTCAATGAACACAAAGCTGCACTATACACACAGCTCCACTCAGGCTCTCCATAATTCCCTATATCTGCTTGGATGCATGATGACTGATAAAACAATAAAAAGTGAGTCCTAAACCAGAGGACGCAGCTTAAAAATAAAGGGTAGGCCATTTAGGACAGAGATGAGGAGAAACTTCTTCACCCAGAGAGTGGTGGCTGTGTGGAATGCTCTGCCCCAGAGGGCAGTGGAGGCCCAGTCTCTGGATTTGTTTAAGAAAGAGTTGGATAGAGCTCTCAAGGATAGTGGAATCAAGGGTTATGGAGATAAGGCAGGAACAGGATACTGATTGAGGATGATCAGCCATGATCATAATGAATGGCGGTGCAGGCTTGAAGGGCAGAATGGCCTACTCCTGCACCTATTGTCTATTGAAAATGCAGAGAAGCTAAGTGTGAAGTCATTCACTTTGGTAGGAGTAACAAGAAGATGGATTACTGGGCTAATGGTAGGCTACTTGCTAGTGTGGATGAGCAGAGAGATCTTGGTGTCCATGTACACAGATCTCTGAAAGTTGCCACCCAGGTAAATAGTGCTGTGAAGAAGGCATATGGTGTACTGGGCTTTATTGGTAGAGGAATTGAGTTCCAGAGTCCTGAGGTCATGTTGCAGTTGTATAAGACTCTGGTGCGGCCTCATCTGGAGTATTGTGTGCAGTTTTGGTCGCCATACTATAGGAAGGATGTGGAGGCACTGGAACGAGTGCAGAGGAGGTTTACCAGGATGTTGCCTGGTATGGTAGGAAGATCGTATGAGGAAAGGCTGAGGCACTTGGGGCTGTTCTCATTGGAGAAAAGAAGGTTTAGGGGAGATTTGATAGAGGTGTACAAGATGATTAGGGGTTTAGATAGGGTTGACAGTGAGAACCTTTTTCCGCTAATGGAGTCAGCTGTTACTAGGGGACACAGCTTTAAATTAAGGGGTGGTAGGTATAGGACAGATGTTAGGGGTAGATTCTTTACTCAGCGGGTTGTGAGTTCATGGAATGCCCTGCCAGTAGCAGTGGTGAACTCTCCCTCTTTATGGTCATTTAAGCGGGCATTGGATAAGCATATGGAGGTTATTGGGCTAGTGTAGGTTAGGTAGGATTCGGTCGGCGCAACATCGAGGGCCAAAGAGCCTGTACTGCGCTGTATTTTTCTATGTTCTATGTTCTAGAATATGGGCCAAACCTGCAAATAATGGAGCTTCTTCCCCATATATAGGCCACCATTAGCAATTTAGTGTTCAGACTACAACAATGCTCTAGCCATGTTTCCATCAGTGTACTTCCACCAATAGAAGTCTATCATGATTCTCTTCAAAGCCCACATACTTTCAATCCATTAAGAAAAGCAAAGGTCCAAAATCAAACCCTTGGGAACCCCATTGCAATCCTTAAATAAAACCAAGTACACATGCACAGTAAACAAGACCAAAATGAGAAAACGTGGCTCTTTGAGCCTGCTTCTCCGTTCACTATGATCGTGGCTGATCATCCACCCTTGCATCCTGATCTGCTTTCTCTTCACATGCTTTGATGCCCTTACCGCAAAGAACAATACCAAACCTTTCTAGAACACTTCCAATATTTTGGCCTCAACCACTTTCTGTGTGAGTGAATTCTACAGATTTGCCACTCTCTGGTTGAACCAATTCTTCCTCATCTCAGTCCTAAATGGCCTACTCCTCAGACTGTGAACCGTGGTTGCAGACTCCTTGATCATGAGGAACACCTTTCCTGGTCTTGCCCTGTCTAGTCCTACTAGAATGTTATAGGTTTCTATGAGAACTCGCACCCTGCCAAACTTTATTCTTCTAAACTCTCATCAACAAAATCCTAACTGATCCAATCTCTCTTAAGTCATCAGTCCTGCCATTCCAGGACTCGGTCTACTGAACTTTTCATGCATTTTCTCCGATCTTTCCTCAGATTAGGAGACCACACTGAACATAGATGTGTTCCAGAGATGGTTTCACCAAGGCCCGTTACAATTGCTCCTGTCATGTTGCAGGTGATTTTAACTTCTTCCCAATACCTGGCTCTGACAATGTTGTAGTCAAGTAGGTGATAGTGTTTGAAGCACGGGTGCTGCCACATTGTCTTGTGATGATGAGGAGGTTGTGTATGCTGCATTTGGACAGGAAAAGATCAACAAGTCCGACTGTGGGAACCACAGGGGTATTTCCCTGCTTTCAACCATTGGAAAAGTCACTGCTGAGGCCCTCCTCAACTGTCTCCTCCCAGTAACTGAGGAACTTCTCCCTGAATTGCAGTGTGGCTTCCGGGCCCATAGGGGAATTATTGATTTCACTGCATGACAGCTGCAGGAGAAATGCAGAGAAAACAAGGACCCCCTGGAATGTCCTTCTTGGTCCTTATAAAGGCCATTGACACCAGGAAGCATCATGGAGCATCCTTTGGCTGTACCACAAAGTTTGTCACCATCTTTCACCAGCCACAATGACATGGAAATCGTGGTAATGGCAAATGGCTCTACCACCAACCCATTCCCCCTTTGGGCAGGTCTCAAGCAGGATTGTGCCATTGCCCTAACATTGTTCTCGATCTACCTTGCTGCTGACAAGCTGCTGCTGGAGTGGAGTTAACTGACAGAACCTGCGGGAAATTGTTCAACCTCTGCCACCTCCAAGCCAGAACCAAACTCACCCCAACAGTGTCATTGAACTACAGTATGCAGATGATGCTTGTCCATGTCCATGGACTCCAAACCATTGTCAGTACCTTTACAGAGGCACATGATAATATGAGCTCATCATGAACATTTACAAGACAGACGTCCTCCACCAGCCTGACCTGGCATTGTATAGCAAACTCCTGATCATAAAGTTGCACGTGTGCTCCAGATTTCCGAAAGCTTTCCCCCATTTAGAAAACAATCTATGCCTTCAATCTTCCCACCAAAGTTCATAATCTCACGCTTTGCCATATTGTATTCCATCTGCCACTTCTTTGCCTACTCTCGTGGCCTTTGCAAGTCCTTTTGCATGTTCCCTGCTCCCTCCACCCTACCTGTCCTTCCACCAATGTTTGGGCCACCTGCAAATTTAGCACCAATGCCCTGAGTTCCTCTGTCCAGATTGTTAAAGTATGATGTAAATAATTGTGCTGCCACAATGATCTTTGTGGAACTCCACTTATCACTGACCCATTTATCCCTACTCTGCCTTCTGCCAGTCAATCTTCTGTCCATGCCAGTAACATGTCCCTAACATAAGCGCTCTTGTCTGTTGTGCAGTGTCCTGTGCGAAAATTTGTCAAAAGGCTTCTAGGAATACAAACAGATGACATCCATTAGTTCTTCTTTGTCTAACTTACTCGTTACCTCTTCAGAGAATCCTACCAGATGAAGCTGAGCTGACTCAGCCCTATTTTACTTTCTTACCTTACTTTATCTGTTGCCCATGTCCTTAAATAAATGACTGTGGTCATGGGTTTTGAAGCTACTTGTAACCATGTCACTGTCATGGCTGTAAGATGATACCTATTAACCTCTTAAGCCATCAATCATTTATTTTGTTCTGAATAAATGTGCATTTATGTGTTAACTTTAACTTTTTACCATTTTTAATTCTCCTTTAATAACATGCAATATGAAGGATAGAAAGGAAGACAAGAGAGGAGGGGGACTAGCGTTTTTGATAAGGGATATCATTACAGTTGTATTTCAGGAGGATATTCCAGAGAATACATCCAGGGAAGTTATCTGGGTGGACTTGAGAAATTAGAAAGGGATGATCACCTCATTGGGATTGTATGACAGATCCCCCAAATGTCAGTGGAATATTGACAAAAAAAATGTGTAATGAGATCTCAGTAATCTGTAAGAATAATAAGGTAGGGGATTTAAACTTTCCAAACATAGACTGCTGTCTCACAGCACCAGGGACCTGGGTTCAATTCCCGCCTCGGGTGACTGTCTGTGTGGAGTTTGCACATTCTCCCCAAGTCTGTGTAGGTTTCCTCCGGGTGCTCTGGTTTCCTCCCACAATTCAAAGATGTGTAGGTCAGGTGAATTGGCCTTACTAAATTGCCCGTAGTGTTAGGTGAATTAGTCAGGAGAAATAGGCCTGGGTGGGTTACTCTTCGGAGGGTTGGTGTGGACTTGTTGGACCAAAGGGCCTGTTTCCACACTATAAGAAAATTAATTTAAAAATTGTGAGGCACTGCTGCTTCACAGCACCAGGGACCCAGGTTCAATTCCAGCCTCGGATATTGTCTGTGTGGAGTTTGCACATTCTCCCGTGTCCGCGTGGGTTTCCTCCCACAGTCCAAAGATGTGCAGGCCATAGTGTTCAGGGATATTGGTCAGAGGGAAATGGATCTGGGTGGGTTACACTTCGGAAGGTTGTTGTGGACTTGTTTGGCCAAAGGGCCTGTTTCCACACTGTAGGGAATCTAACCTCATCTAATTATGATCTTATACACTTTCATAAGATTTCCCGCTCAGTCACCTATGCTCCAAGGAAGAAAGTCCTAGCTTGTCCAATCTCTCCCTCTAACTCAGACTCGAGTCCAGGCAACATCTTATGAATTTCTTCTGCAAACTTTCCAGTTTAATAACATCCTTCCTATAACAAGGTGACCAAACTGAACACAATACTCCAAATGCGGCCTCACCAACATCCTGTACAGCTGCAACATAACTTCCCAACTTCTGTACTCAATGTCCTGACTGGTGAAGGCCAGTGTGCCAAAAGCTTTCCTTACTGCCCAGTTTTCCTGTGACTCCACTTTCAGAAAACTGTGCACCTGAACTCCAAGGTTTCTCTGTTCCACTACACTCCTTAAGATCCTACCATTTACCATGAAACTCCTAGCTTGACTTGACTTTCCAAAATGCAAGACCTCACACTTATTTACATTAAACTCGATTTGCCATTTCTCAACCAACTTCCCTAGATGATCAAGGTCCTGCTGCAATTTATGATAACCTTCCTCACTGTCCATGATAGCACCTATATAAGTGTCATCTGCAAACTGACTAATCATGTTTTGTACATTCTCAGCCATATCACTGATATAGATAACAAACAGCAATGGGCCAGCACCGACCCCTGAGGTACTCCACTATTCACAGGCCTCCAGTCTGTCAAGCATTACCCTCTGTTTCCCACTATCAAGCCAATTATGTCTCCAATTTTCCAACTTTCCCTGAGTTCCATGCATTCTAACTTTCCAGAACAACCTACCATGTGCAGTCTAATCAAAGGCTTTACTGAAATCCATATAGACCAAGTCTACCGTCCTGCTCTCATCAACCTTCCTCGTCACTTCATTAAAATAACTCTAATAAACTTCTAAGGCATGATCTCTCACACACAAAGCCATGCTGATGATTTCTAATCAAACCCTGTATTTCCAAAGGCAGTATATCTTATCTCTCAGAATATTCTCATGTAACTTATCCACCACAGATGTTAAGCTTACTGGTCTATATTTGCCAGGTTTGTCTTTGCAGCCCTTTTTGACTAAGGTCACAACATTTGTTACCCTCTATTCTTCAGTAACTTACCATGGATAACAATGGTACAAAAATATCATCCAAGGCCCCTGTAATTTCTTCTTTAGCTTCTTGCAGGGTTCTTGGATCTATCTGGTCAGGTTCAGAATATTTATATACTTTTGTACCTTCTAATACATCCAATACCTCCTCTACTGTGATATGGACCGTACCCAAGATATGACGACTAACTTCCCCAAGTTCCCAAGTCTTCATGTCTTTCTCCACAGTAAATACAGAGGAGAAATATTCATTGAGGACCTTGTCCCTCTCCAGTAGTTCCACACATATCTTCCTCAAGGGGTCCTATTCTCCCTCCAGTTTTCTTTTTCCTTTAATATGCTTAAAGAACCTCTTTGGATTCACTCTAATCTTCTCTGCAAAGGCTATTTGCCCCCTTCTCGCCTTCCTAATTTCCTTCTTCAATAAACACCTGTATCTCCCACATATCAACAGGGATTTCTTTGATCCCAGCCGCCTGTACCTGGGCCATGCCTTCTCCTTTTTTTCTGGTCAACGCATCAATATCTCTTGTCATCCATGGTGCCCTATTCCTGCCAACTTTGCCTTTCACCCTCACAGGAACATATAGACCTAGAACTCTAGCTATCTCACTTTTAAAGGCCTCTCTCTTGTCAGAGGTCCCTTTGCCTGCAAACAAACTACTCCAATCAACTCCTGCAAGTTCCTGTTTAATTACGTCAAAATTAGTCTTGCCCCAATTGAGAACTTGAACCTGTGGACCAGTTTTGTCCTTCCCCTTAACTCTTTTAAAATTAACAGAACGATGGCCATTGGTCACAAAGTGCTCCCTCGATCATCTGTCCGGCCCTATTTCCCAAGTGTAGATTGAGTTTTGTCCCTTTCTGAGTAGGGCCCTCTATATACGGCTTAAAGAAACTTTCCTAAACACACTTGACAAATTCCACCCATCTAAGCCCTTAATGCACTATCAGTTCCAGTCTACATGTGGAAAATTAAAATCCCTTATTATGACAACCCTATTGTCCTAGAAAGTGAAGTCGCAGGTAGATAGTATAGTGAAGAAAGTGTTTGGTATGCTTTCTTTTATTGGTTAGCGTATTGAGTACAGGAGTTGGGAGGTCATGTTGAGGCTGTACAGGAAATTGGTTAGGCCACTGTTGGAATATTGCGTACAATTCTGGTCTCCTTCCTATCGGAAAGTTGTTGTAAAACTTGAATAGGTTCAAAAAAGATTTACAAGGATGTTGCCAGAGTTGGAGGATTTGAGCTACAGGGTGAGATTGAATAGGCTAAAACTTTTCCCTGGAGCGTTGGAGGCTGAGGAGTGACCTTATAGAGGTTTATAAAATCATGAGGGGCATGGATAGGATAGATAGACAAAGTCTTTTCCCTGGGGTGGGGGAGTTCAAACTAGAGGGCATAGGTTTAGGGCGAGAGGGGATAGCTATAAAACAGACCTAAGGGGCAACCTTTTCATGTAGAGGGTGGTATGTAGATGGAATGAGCTGCCAGAGGATGTGGTTGGAAGCGAGTACAATTGCAACATTTAAAAGGCATTTGGATGGGTATATGAATAGGAAGGGTTTGGAGGGATATGGGCAGGGTGCTAGTAGGTGGGACTCGATTGGGTTGGGATATCTGGTTGGCATGGATATGTTGGTCCAAAAGGTCTGTTTCCATGCTGTGCATCCCCATGACTCTACTTCATCTGTGACTACTGCTTTGGCTCAGTCCACTCTGAAGTAAATTCCCAGATATATTCATTTCGTTTCTATCACACTCCCACTTTAAATCAAATTTCCAGATGGAAGGAGCTTGGTAATTTGATCAGGATCAAGAAGCGAAGAGATTGTAACTCCAATGAATCACGATCAGTACCGCAGAAGAGCATCTTGCTTTTAAAGACATCTGTCAGACTCTTACCTGGTTGCTGAGAAAGCGATGGTGCACTGTCTACACTGCTGCCTTGTCCAGTTAAGGTGCAGTTAGGGGGGGCCCAGCCAGGATCGCAGTGACATTGGTCATTATTATTACATACCTAATAAATGAAATGGTACAAAATGTAAATTATCTCTTTAATAGGGGAATCCAACCATTGAGCTTCAATGTAAACACCCAATTACATGCAGGTACTAAAGCTGGTAGTATTAAAGATACATTATTAAATTGCTTTTTATATTACAGACATTCACAGTATATTATATTATGGTGAGGGTTCATAATATATGATTACTGCTTGAGAATTTGGACAAATGATCTGTATTGCAAAGAACACATTTTTTGGATTGTGGACAAATAAATGGGAAATATATTAATTTAGACAATGGACTGTGAAAGAAGATGTTGCGCTTAAAAAAAATGTGACTGGAACTCATTGTGTGTTGTATGTACAATGTTGCCTTGCTCAAATAATATTGAAGGATACTGGACACCTTGGCTCTGTGATGGTATGTTTCAAGCAGAGTTTCAAGTTGGAGGAGTTTTGCTGTCCAGGGGTACTGAGTACACAAACCATTGCCTCAGTTTCCTGGGTGAGAGGCTGCAGCTTTATGTTCGGACAATTCAGAAGAAACATTAGCCTTTGTAGAAAAAGATATCCCTCTCTCTTCCCCTTCTGTGCTCAAGTAAAAAATAATTCTGAATAGTTCTTGTTCCCTGCAAATTTCTTTCTTGAAGGGAATAAAAAGCAAAAAAAAACTGCAACAGAGGCATTGAAAATGTGAATTTTCAACCGGTCAATGAAAGATTGCAAATTAATGAGTCCACAATCTATATCTTCATCAAACAGTCAAAAAGAATCAGAAGAGAGTTAATAGAAAATATCTCACTAATGTTTGCAATCTCGGCTGGTGCCAGTATTTGCCTCACTGGGGGGATGGCTGAAAAATCCATCACACCTATTTCTGGAATTGTCACAAAAGTTAAAGATTTTTAAATTTATGAAGGTTCCACAATTCACTCCTGTTTTAGATTCAGGACAACAGAAAGAGTGGACCAGATTTCTGTGCTGCACAAGAGTTACCATTTAGGACAAATAGATTTGAATTACAGGTAAACAATTATGAATCGTCAGCATGTAACTCTATTAGTTATGACTCGTAGAGTCCTGGAGATTTACAGCACAGAAACAGACCATTTGGTCCAACTCCATTAATGTTGACCAGGTATCCTAAATTAATCTAGTTCCATTTGCTAGCTTTTGGCCCATATCTCTTTAAATCTTTCCTTTTCATGTTCCCAACCAGATGCCTTTTAAATGCTGCAATTGTACCAGCCTCCTCTGGCAACTCATCCCATACATACACCACCCTCAGCATGAAAATGTTGTCCCGAAGGTCACTTTTAATTTTTTTCGTCATCGTCTTTAACTTCTGTCCTCTAATTTTTAACTTTGTTACCCTGGGGAAAAGATCTTGACTATTGATCCAATCCATTCCCCTCGCGATTTTGCAAACTTCAATAAGGTCACCTCTCAGCCTCTGATGCTCCAGGAAAAACAGCCCCACCCTATTCGGCTTCTCCCAAGCTCACACCTTCCAGTCCTTGTAAGCTTTTAAGTTGAATAACATCTTTCCTACAGCATGGAGACAAGAATTGAACACATGATTCTAAAAGTGGCCTAACAAGTGACCTGTAAAATATGACAGCCCAACTCCTGGGCTGCATGGTGGCACAGTGGTTAGCACTGCTGCCTCACAAAGCCAAAGACCCGGGTTCAATTCCTGACTCAGACGACTGTCTGTGTGTAGTTTGCACATTCTCCCCGTGTCTGCGTGGGTTTCCTCTGGATGCTCCGGTTTCCTCCCACAGTCCAAACTACCACTGTGCCCCTTTATCCACTGGCTTAATGGTGACGTTGGGACTGGAGCAGAGGGATTGGAGGGCTGCGCGTTGTGAGGGTGAGAGGTTAGAATGGGGGGGGGGGGGTAGACAGGTTGAGGCGGTTAATGTCCCGACGGCAGTTGGAAATGAAGAGGTCGAGGGCAGGTAATGGGCCAGCGCGGGGTGTCCAGGTGGATGCAGTGTGTTGGAGGTGGGCGAAGGGGTTCTCGGAAGATGGGTGGGAGTCCTGATTGTGAAAGTAAGCTCGGAGGCGGAGGTGAAGGAAGAATTGTTCAACGTCACGGCGTGTATTAAATTCATTGATGCGTGGACGGATGGGGATGAAGGTGAGTCCTTTGCTGAGGACTGATCGTTCATCCTCAGTGAGGGGGATGTCTGGAGGGATGGTGAAACTCGGCAGGGCTGGGAGTGGGGTCGGAGCCAGTACCTGGAGTGGGTATGATGGTGGGGGGAATGGGTGCGGAGTCATGAGCAGGGGTGGTGCTCCCCTCAGGGTTCTGGGGGATGGGGATAGTGACAGTGGGGTCTGTGGGGGGAGGGGCGTGTCAGCAGAATGCAGGTGAGTGGTGCTGGTGGGGGCGGAAGTGGTGGCAGACACGGCAGTAGGGGTGGCGGAAGTCACTGAGCTTGTGCCATCAGCGATGATTTGAGGGCTGGAAGTGTCTGTGCGAGTGATAAGAAACAAAGAGTAGTGATAAATGGCTCCATTTCGGAATGGCAGGCAGTGACCAGTGGGGTACCGCCAGGATCAGTGCTGGGACCGCAGCTTTTTATAATACATGTTAATGATATAGAAGATGGTATTAGCAATAACTTTAGCAAATTTGCTGATAATACTAAGCTGGGTGGCAGGGTGAAATATGATGAGGATGTTAGGAGATGACCGATTGACCTGGACAAGTGGTCAGATGCATGGCAGATGCAGTTTAATGTCGATAAATGTATGGTTATCCACTTTGTTGGCAAGAACAGAAAGGCAGATGACTAAATGGAATCAATTTAGGTAGAGGGGCAGTACAGAGAGATCTGGGTGTTCTTGTACACCAGTCAATGAAGGCAAGCATGCAGGTACATCAGGTAGTGAAGAAGGATAATAGCATGCTGGCATTCATAACAAGAGGGATTGAGTATAGAAGCAAAGAGGTGCTTCTGCAGCTGTACAGGGCCCTGGTGAGACCGCACCTGGAATATTGTGTGCAGTTCTGGTCTCCAAATCTGACGAAAGACATTCTGGCTATTGAGGGAGTGCAGCGTAGGTTCATGAGGTCAATTCCTGGAATGACAGGACTACCTTACGCTGAAAGACTGAAGCGACTGGGCTTGTATACCCTTGAGTTTAGAAGACTGAGACGGGATCTGATTGAGACGTATAGATTATTAAAGGATTGGACACTCTGGAGGCAGGGAACATGTTTCCGCTGATGGGTGAGTGCCGAACCAGAGGACACAGCTTAAAAATATGGGGTAGACCATTTAGGACAGAGATGAGGAGAAACATCTTCACTCAGAGAGTGGTGGCTGTGTGGAATGCTCTGCCCCATAGGGCAGTGGAGGCCCAGTCTCTGGATTCATTTAAGAAAGAGTTGGATAGAGCTCTCAAGGATAGTGGAATCAAGGGTTATGGAGATAAGTCAGGAACAGGATACTGATTAAGGATGATCAGCCATGATCATATTGAATAGTGGTGCAGGCTCGAAGGGCAGAATGGTCTACTCCTGCACCTGTTGTCTATTCTACATTCCTGATGAAGGACTTTTGTCTGAAATATTGATTTTCCTGCTCCTCAGATGCTACCTGATCTTGAGTCACAGAGTCATAGAAATGTACAGCATTGAAACAAACCTTTCAGTCCAACTCGTCCATGCCGACCAGATATCCCAATCCACTCTAGTCTCACCTGCCAGCACCCGGCCCATATCTCTCCAAACCCTTCCTATTCATATACCCATCCAAATGCCTCTTAAATGTTGCAACTGTACCAGCCTCCACCACATCCTCTGGCAGCTCATTCTAAACATGTACCTGCTGTGCTTTTCCAGCACTACTCTAATCTTGACTCCTTTTCTCAATGTACACATACCCTTTGGGTATCCATGCCAATATGCCTCAATCAATGCTTGAAGAGTCTGAAGATATCTCTTCAAAGCTCACTTTGTGGATGATACATGGTGGATTCCACCTTTTTAGTAACCAAATTACTTTTCCTGCAAAGTTTTAGAATTAAAGTTGGAAACTTGCTCTGACTGCATCTGAATTGCAATGCACCTACACTGTAGGGATTCTCTGATCTATGAAGGGAAAAAAAAAGAAATGGACAGAGTGGATGAGCTCTGGTTTGTGGATGCGCATTCTGCTGTCACCTTGGATGAGTTCTGTGATCGTAGGTATCGCTTTAATGTTCAATCAAGCCAAAACATTCCAGAGGAGTCATCAACCCCATTGACAGGTAATGTTTTGTGAACTCCTCCTGCCACTTTTAGGAGAAGAAGTCACACTCTAACCTGACTTCGTACACCTGGGTTATACCATCCATCCATCTCATTTATTACCACGTTGACTTTTAATGCACTCTGTGTCGTGCACTAGGACAGGTTGAATTTTAACAGATATCATCAAAGCGTCAATTTTAATAAGCTTTCTGGATGACTTCACCTGGTGAGGTGGAGTGTGTCTTCTCACGCTACCTTTCCAAACTCGCCTCATTACGTCTGCTCCACATCCCTATGGTACTCTGTTTGTCATATTTTCCCATTAGCTGTATACTGAAGTACGCATTGTTGGCACATCCTGCATACTGATGCCATCTTTAAATTCTAAATGTGCAGCCGGTCAAGCTCTGTCAAGAGTTGACTTTTATAGTACACTTGGTGGGACAGCTGGCACTTCATTGCACATGCAAGTGAACACTTATATAACAAACGCAACTTAAGAACATAGAGATAAGGCTTAATCAACCTTAACCTTTTTCCATTCTTGTCTAATTGCATGCTTTTCTAGCAAGTTTTGAGATTTGTAGCTCAGGTTGAGGTTCTGAATGTAGGTTTGCTTGCTGAGCTGGAAGGTTCATTTTCAGACAGTTTGTCACCATACTAGGTGACATCTTCAGTGAGCCTCCGGATGAAGCACTACTGATGTTTCGTGCTTTATATTTATATGTTTGGAGCAGTGTTTTGTACAGGAATAAGACAGTGCTATTTTCTGCGTCTGAAGATTGGAAGATGGAAAATGGCCTCCACCCAAGAAAACCCCAACATATAAATCGAAAGCAGGAAACATCAGCAGTGCTTCATCTGGAGGCTCACTGAAGATGCTACCGAGTATGGTGATGAAATGTCTGAAAATGAATCTTCCAGCTACATCATGAGTACTATTGTTTCCCTGATGTCCAGTAAAGCACAGCATATTCACAGCATGTTCAATTCAGGATCAGCACATCCAGAAAGTCAACAAGTGCCTCAATATATCCAGCAACAACAAAAACCGTGAACAAACACAAACATATAGCAGCTGAATTTATCTCTGGGATTGCCTGATTTTGAACACTGACAAATTGTGAATGAGTAATTATACTGCACCTAGCTCCCATTACCTGGAACTGGGTATCAAGTAGGATCAATCCCTGCATTTTGAAGTATTAATCAATCCTGTCCCTCAGAAATTTTTCCAATAATTTCCCTACCACTGACGTCAGACTAAATGATCTGTAATTATCTGGCTGATCCCTGCTGCCCATTTGAGCAAAACAACCATTTTAATGGTGGAACCCTGGGTAGTGTTGTTGAATAGAGAGAACTAGGTACATAATTCTTTGAAAGTTGGGTCATAGGGTGGTCATTGGGACAGGGTGGTTGCCTTCGTTGCTCTAATCATTGAGTATAGGAATTGGGGCGTGATGTTGTGGTTGTACGGGGTTTTGGTGTGACCACTTTTGGAGAATAGTGTAGAGTTCTGGTTGCCCTGCTATCAGCAGGATATTATTAACCTGGACAGGATTCAGAAAAGACTTGTAAGGATGTTGCCATGAACTGAAGTGTTTGAGTTGGCTGGATAAGCTGGGAGTTTTTTTCACTGGAAGGTAGGGGGCTGAGAGATGACCTTATACAAGTTTATAAAATCATGGAAGATATAGATAAAGTGAATAGCAAAAGTCTTTTCCTTGGATGGGGGGCATTCAAACCAGATGGCATACTTTTAAGATGAAAGGAGAAAGATTTAAAAGGGAATTAAAGGGAAACTTTTTCACACAGACGATGGTTTGAATGTGGAATAAACTGCCAGAGGAAATGGTGGACGCAGGTATAGTTACATATTTGGACAAGTCCACGATTACGAAAGGTGTAGAGGGATAACTACATGCAAGTGGGAATAGTTTAATTTGGGAAACTTGATCGGCATTGACAATTTGGATCAAAGGGTCTGTTTCTGTGCTGTATTACTCTATGACCCGAAAAGTCCTGTTTAGCTGGTTGTGTTTTGTGCTGCGGCATTCTATCATGGAGAAAGTGATGTTCCTCCTGCTCAATGCCATTGATTTTCTTTCTGCTGTTGCTGTCCCAGCTTTTCATAGCTCACCCCATCCTCTTTTTGCCTGCACCAGTTTTGCACACAAAGACTACAGAACATAGAACATTACAGCGCAGTACAGGCCCTTCGATCCTCGATGTTGCGCTGCTTCGTGAAACCAATCCGAAGCCCATCTAACCGACACTATTACATTCTCGTCCATATGCCTATCCAATGACCATTTAAATGTCCATAAAGTTGGTAGTCTACAACTGTTGCAGGCAGTGCGTTCCGTGCCCCTACTACTCATCCATGGTCCAACTCATCCATGCCGATCAGATATCCCAACTCAATCTAGTCCTACCTGCCAGCACCCGGCCCATAATCACTCCAAACCCCTCCTATTCATTTACCCATCCAGATGCCTTTTAAATGTTGACTTGAAATGAATTGAATTTATTGTACTGAGGCACAGTGAAAAGCCTTGCCTTGCGAGCAATACAGGCAGATCACATCGTTAAGTAGCATAGATAAGTAAATAATAGGTAAACAGTGGCAAATGCAAAAACACAGGTACAGGTGAACGTTAAGAATTTGTGAGTCCATTCAGTATTCTAACAGCAGTTGGGTAGAAACTGGTATGAAGCCAGTTGGTGCATGTGTTCAGGCATCTGTATCTTCTCCCCGATGGGAACATTGCCAGGGTGAGATGGATCTTTGAGAATGCTGGCAGCCTTTCCTTGATAGCAGGCCTGGTAGACAGATTTTATAGACGGGAGATTGGCCTTTGTGATTGTCCGGGCCAAATTCCCCACTCTCTGTAACCGTCTCCGATCTTGAATGGTAGTTATACATCCAGACAGAATGCTCTCGATGGCACATCTATAAAAGTTGGCAAGGGTATTCGCTGTCATGCCAAATTTCCTCAGCTGCCTGAGGAAGATGTTGTTGGGCCTTTGTAACCAGTGCGTCCACATGAAGAGTCCAAGAAAGCTTGTTGTGGATGACCACTCCCAGGAGCTTGACACTCTCCACTTGTTCCACCTCTGTGCTGTTAATGTGTTGTAAAGCATGAGTAACATCCCACCAAAATCAACAATGACTTTCTTGGTTGTGCCGGCATTGAGAGCTAGAACCATTTTTCCAGGTCTTCCAACTCCCATCTGTAGTCTGTTTCGTCGCCATCTGAGATTGGATCGACTACAGTGGTATCATCAGCGAACTTGTAAATGGCATTAGTCTGGTATTTGGCGACGCAGTCATGGGTGTAGAGTGAGTACAATTGGGGACTGAGTACGCACCCCTGGGGGCTCCAGTGTTGAGTGTTAGTGAGGACGAAATATTGTCCCCAGTCTTCACTGATTGTGGCCTGTGGGTCAGGAAACTGAGGATCCAGTTGCAGAAAGTGAGGCTTAGTTTGGATCACTAAGTTTAGTAATCAGTCACAAGGGAGAATAACATTGAAGGCTGAACTGTAGCCAATGAATAGGATTCTTACGTAGCTGTTCTTGGTGTCAAGATATCCTAGGGAGGAGGGAAGGGCAAAAGATATGGCATCTGACGTGGATCTGTTGGTCCAATAGGCAAATTGGAGTGGATCAAGAGTAGTGGGGAGGCTGGAGTTGCAATAGTACAAGCCTCCACCACTTCCTCTGGCAGCTCACTCCAAACACATATCACTCTCTCCGTGAAAAAGTTGCATCTGAGGTCTCTATTATATCTTTTCCCTCTCACCCAAAACCTGTAGTTCAAGACTCTCCCAGCCCAGGGAAGAGACTTTGTCTATTTTTCCTATCAATGTCCCTCATGATTTTATAAACCTCTATAAGAACGTCAGCCTCCGATGACGTTTCAGGGAAAACAGCCCTAGCCTATTCAACCTCTCCCTGTAGCTCAAATCCTCCAACCCTGGCAACATCCTTGTAAATCTTTTCTGCATCCTTTTAAGTTACACAACATCCTTCCAATAGGAGGGAGACCACAATTGCATGCAATATTCTAAAAGTGGCCTAACCAATGTCCTCTACAGCCGCAACATGACCTCCCAACTCCTGTACTCAATACTCTGACCAATAAAGGAAAATATACCAAACACCTTCTTTACTATCCTATCTACCTGCGACCCCATTTTCAAGGAGGTATGAACCTGCCCTCCAAGGTCTCTTTGTTTAGCAACACTCCCCAGGATCTTACCATTAAGTGTATTAGTCCTGCTAAGATTTGCTTTCCCAAAATGCAGCATCTCACATTTATCTAAAGTAAATTCCATCTGCCACTTCTCAGCCCATTGGCCCATCTGACCATGATCCCATTGTAATCCAAGGTAACCTTCTTCGCTGTCCACTACACCTCCAATTTTGGTGTCCTCGGCAAACTTACTAAGTATATCTCTTATAATCACATCCAAATCATTTATTTAATGGATCTTTTGCTATAAATTCTGTGTCTTATGATCCTGCTCCACAGCTACCTGATGAAGGAGTAGTGCTCTGAAAGCTACAGTTTCTAAAATACCTGTTGGTCGATATTGTTCCATGTTCTGAGCCCGTCCTCAACCTTCTATGTTCCAAAGAAAACAACTTGGGTTATCTAGCCTTTATTTGCCTGGGATGAAGTGCTCCATCCCAGGCAAATTCTTGGTGAGACTCCTATGCACCTCCTGCATCTTCCCTTCCTACTGTTAACCACCTGGCCAATCCTTGTGTTGTCTAGATTTGAGTTTCTGAAAATCAGAAAATAGGTGTAACCTTGTTTTGCTGTTCGTTTCCAACTGTTCCAACATCTTCCCAATTGTTTCAAGCTTAAGTAGTTTCTTTTGTTTGCTTTTGCTTTTCAAGTTTTGTATAATTGGCTTATTTTCTGCTGTTAAAATGAGTAGCTAATGCAACTATTGTTCATTGACTGAGAACGACATCAACAAATTTTTACAACTTCGTTCAAGTCAGGTTTCATTAAAACATAGTACAGTACAGCACAGTACAGTCCCTTCAGCCCTGGATGTTGAGCTGACCTTTTATCCTACTCTAAGATCAAACTAACCTGCATACCCTTAATTCTCTTATCATCCATGTGCCGATCCAAGAGTCATTTAAATGTCTCTAATGTATCTGACTATACGTCCACCGCTGGCAGTACATTCCACGCAACAACCACCCTCTGTGGAAACAACCTCCCTCTGACATCTCCCCTAAACATTCCTCCAATCACCGTAAAATTATGCCCGACTGTGATAGCCATTTCTGCTCTCGGAACAAGTGTTGGGATTGATGCGGGCAGAGCAGTAGACGTGGTTTATATGGACTTCATTCTGGATCAGTGGTGCTGGAAGAGCACAGCAGTTCAGGCAGCATCCAACGGGCAGCGAAATCGACGATTCGGGCAAAAGCCCTTCATCAGGAATAAAGGCAGAGAGATTGCAGCGGGGAGAGATAAGCTAGAGGAGGGGGGAGGGGGTGGGGAGAGAGTAGCAGAGAGTACAATGGCTGAGTGGGGGAGGGGATAAAGGTGATAGGTCAGGGAGGAGAGGGTGGAGTGGATAGGTGGAAAAGGAGCTAGGCAGGTCAGACAAGTCCAGACAAGTCATGGGGACAGTGCTGAGCTGGAAGTTTGGAACTAAGGTGAGGTGGGGAAAGGGGAAATGAGGAAACTGTTGAAGTCCACATTGGGGTTGAAGTGTTCCGAGGCGGAAGACAAGGCGTTCTTCCTCCAGGCGTCTGGTGGTGAGGGAGCGGTGGTGAAGGAGGCCTCGGACCTCCATGTCCTTGGCAGAGTGGGAGGGGGATGGGCCATGGGGCAGTGTGGTTGATTGATGCGGGTGTCTCGGAGATGTTCCCGAAAGCGCTCTGCTAGGAGGCATCCAGTCTCCCCAATGTAGAGGAGACCGCATCGGGAGCAACGGATACAATAAATGATATTAGTGGATGTGCAGGTAAAGCTTTGATGGATGTGGAAGGCTCCTTTAGGGCCTTGGATAGAGGTGAGGGAGGAGGTGTGGGCACAGGTTTTACAGTTCCTGCAGTGGCAGGGGAAAGTGCCAGGATGGGAGGGTGGGTCGTAGGGGGGCGTGGACCTGACCAGGTAGTCACGGAGAGAACAGTCTTTGCGGAAGGCGGAAAGGGGTGGGGAGGGAAATATATCCCTGGTGGTGGGGTCTTTTTGGAGGTGGCGGAAATGTCGGCGGATGATTTGGTTTATGCGAAGGTTTGTAGGGTGGAAGGTGAGCACCAGGGTCGTTCTGTCCTTGTTACGGCTGGAGGGGTGGGGTTACTTTCACAATCAGGATTCCCGCCCACCTTCCGAGGACCTCTTCGCCCACCTCCAACACACTGCATCCACCTGGACACCCCGCGTTGGCCTATTACCTGCCCTCGACCTCTTCATTTCCAACTGCCGCCGGGTCATTAACTGCCTCAATCTGTCTACCCCTCTCCCCCACTCTAACATCTCACCCTCACAATGCGCAGCCCTCCAATCCCTCAGCTCCAAACCCAACCTCACCATCAGGCCAGCAGATAAAGGGGGTGCAGTGGTAGTCTGGTGCACTGACCTCTACACCGCTGAAGCCAAACGCCAACTCGAGGACACCTCTTCCTACTGCCCCCTTACCCATGACCCCACCCCCCATCACCAAACCACCATCTTCTAGACTATACAGAACCTCATCACCTCAGGAGATCTCCCACCCACAGCTTCCAACCTCATAGTCCGGGAACCCCGCACTGCCCGGTTCTACCTCCTTCCCGAGATCCACAAGCCTGACCACCCCGGCCAACCCATTGTCTCAGCATGCTCCTGCCCCAGTGAACTTATCTCTACCTACCTCGACACTGTCCAATCCCCCCTAGTCCAGGAACTCCCCACATACATTCCAGACATCACCCATGACCTCCACCTCCTCCAAGACTTCCGTTTCTCCGGCCCACAACGCCTCATCTTCACCATGGATATCCAATCCCTCTACACCTCCATCCGCCATGACCAGAGCCTCCAAGCCCTCCATTTTTTCCTCTCCAGACGTCCCCAACAGTACCCTTCCACCGACACTCTCATTCATTTGGCTGAACTGGTCCTCACCCTTAACAATTTCTCCTTTGAATCCTTCCACTTCCTCCAGACCAAAGGGGTAGCCATGGGCACACGTATGGGCCCCAGCTATGTCTGTCTCTTTGTTGGCTACGTAGAACAGTTGATCTTCCGTAATTACATCGGTACCACTCCCCACCTCTTCCTCCGCTACATTAATGACTGCATTGGCGGCTCCTCGTGCTCCCGCGAGGAGGTTGAGCAATTCCATCAACTTCACCAACACATTCCATCCTGACCTTAAATTTACCTAGACGATCTCTGACACCTCCCTCCCCTTCCTGGACTTCTCCATCTCCATTAATGACGACCGACTTGACACTGACAATTTTTACAAACCCACTGACTCCCACAGCTACCTGGATTACACCTCTTCCCACCCTATCTCTTGCAAAAATGCCATCCCGTATTCCCAATTCCTCTGCCTCCGACGTATCTGCTCCCAGGAGGACCAGTTCCACCACAGAACACACCAGATGGCCTCCTTCTTTAGAGACCGCAATTTCCCTTCCCACGTGGTTAAAGATGCCCTCCAATGCATCTCGTCCACATCCCGCAGCTCCGCCCTCAGACCCCACCCCTCCAACCGTAACAAGGACTGAACGGCCCTGGTGCTCACCTTCCACCCTACAAACCTTTGCATAAACCAAATCATCCGCCGACATTTCCGCCACCTCCAAAAAGACCCCACCACCAGGGATATATTTCCCTCTCCACCCCTTTCCGCCTTTCGCAAAGACCGTTCCCTCTGTGACTGGTCAGGTCCATGCACCCCTACGACCCACCCTCCCATCCTGGCACTTTCCCCTGCCATTGCAGGAACTGTAAACCTGTGCCCACACCTCCTCCCTCACCTCTATCCAAGGCCCTAAAGGAGCCTTCCACATCCATCAAAGTTTTACCTGCACATCCACTAATATCATTTATTGTATCCGTTGCTCCCGATGCGGTCTCCTCTACATTGGGGAGACTGGGCGCCTCCTAGCAGAGCGCTTTAGGGAACATCTCCGAGACACCCGCATCAATCAACCACACCGTCCCGTGGCCCATCCCCCTCCCACTCTGCCGAGGACATGGAGGTCCTAGGCCTCCTTCACCACCGCTCCCTCACCACCAGACGCCTGGAGGAAAAACGCCTCGTCTTCCGCCTCGGAACACTTCAACCCCAATGTGGACTTCAACAGTTTCCTCATTTCCCCTTCCCCCACCTCATCTCAGTTCCAAACTTCCAGCTCAGCACTGTCACCATGACTTGTCCGGACTTGTCTGACCTGCCTAGCTCCTTTTCCACCTATCCACTCCACCCTCTCCTCCCTGACCTATCACCTTTATCCCCTCCCCCACTCAGCCATTGTACTCTCTGCTACTCTCTCTCCACCCCCAACCTCCCCACGCTTCACTCTCTCTGCCTTTATTCCTGATGAAGGGCTTTTGCCCGAATCGTCGATTTCGCTGCTTGTTGGATGCTGCCTGAACTGCTGTGCTCTTCCAGCACCACTGATCCAGAATCTGGTTTCAAGCATCTGCAGTCATTGTTTTTACCTTATATGGACTTCAGTAAGGCGTTCGACAACGTTTCCCATGGGAGCCTGATTAGCAAAGTTAGATCTCATGGAATACAGGGAGAACTAGCCATTTCGATACAGAACTGGCTCAAAGGTAGAAGACAGAGGGTGGTGGTAGAGGTTTGTTTTTCAGACTGCAGGCTTGTGACCAGGGGAGTGTCACAAGGATCGGTGCTGAGTTCTCTACTTATTGTCATTTACATAAATGATTTGGATGCGGTCATAAGAGATACAGTTAATAAATTTACAGATGACACCAAAATTGGAGGTGTAGTGGACAGCGAAGAAGGTTACCTCAGATTACATTGGGATCATGACCAGATGGACCAATGGGCTGAGGAGTGGCTGCTGGAGTTTAATTCAGATAAATGCAAGGTGTTGCATTTTGGGAAAGCAAATCTTAGCAGGACTTATACACTTAATGGTAAGGTCCTAGGGACTGTTGCTGAACAGAGAGACCTTGGAGTGCAGGTTCATAGCTCCTTGAAAATGGAGTCGCTAGTAGATAGGATAGTGAAGAAGGTTTTTGGTATGCTTTCTTTTATTGTTCACAGTATTGAGTACAGGAGTTGGGAGGTCACGTTACGGCTATAGAGAACATGGTTAGGCCATTTTGGAATATTGCATATTACTATCAGACAGATGTTGTGAAACTTGAAAGGGTTCAGAAAAGATTTACAAGGATGTTGCCAAGGTTGGAGGATTTGAGCTATAGGGAGAAGTTGAATAGGCTAGGGCTGTTTTCCCTGGAGCATCAGAGGCTGAGGGGTGCCCTTATAGAGGTTTATAAAATCATAAGGGGCATGGATAGGATAAATGGACAAGGTCTTTTCCTTGGGGTGGGGCAGTCCAGAACTACATGTTTAGGGTAAGGGGCGAAATATATAAAAGAGACCTAACGGGCAACATTTTCACGAAGAGGGTGGTGTGTGTGGAATGGGCTTCCAGAGGCAGTGGTGGAGGCTAGTACAATTGTGACATTTAAGAGGATTTTGGATGGGTATATGAATAGGAAGGACCTGGAGGGATATGGGCCGGGTGCTGGCAGATGGGACTAGATTGGATTGGGATATCAGGTTTACATGGAAGAGTTGGACTGAAGGGTCTATTTCTCTGCTGTACATCTCTATGACTCTAAACAATTCACTCTAAGTCTGCCTCTCATCATCTTGTACAGCTCTATCAAGTCATCTCTCACTCTTCTTCGTTCCAATGAGAAAAGCCCTTGGTCCCTCAACCTCTCTTCGTAAGATATGCCCTCCAGTCCATGCAGCATCCTGGTAAATCTTCTCTGCACCCTCCCTAAACCTTTCACAACCTTCCTGTAATGAGGCGACCAGAACTGAACACAATATTCCAAGTGTGGTCTAACCAAGGCTCAATAGAGCTGCAGCATAACATTGCAGTACTTAAACTCAATCCTCCTGCTAATAAAAGCCATCTACGCCTTCTTAACAACTCTATTGACTTGGGACAAGAGCGCGGTGCTAGAAAGGCACAGCAGGTGAGGCAGCATCCAAGGAGCAGGAGAATCGATGTTTTGGGCATACGCCCTTCATCAGGAATGAGGCTTTTGGGCTATGGGGGACTGAGTGATAAATGAGAGGGGGTGGGGTTAGGGATAAGGTAGCTGAGATTGCGATAGGTAGATGAAGGTGGGGGAGAAGGTGATAGGTCAGAGAGGAGTGTGGAGCAGATAGATGGAAAAGATGATGGACATGATAAGAGGGCGGTGACAAGTTGGAGGATTGGGACTGGAAGTATGTCGGGGGGAGGGGGAATGAGGAAATTGGTGAAATCCACATTGATTGAGTGCGGTTGCAGGGTTCCAAGGTGGAATATGAGGTGGTCTTCCTCTAGAAGTCGGGTGGTAACGGTTTGGTGATAGATGAGGCCCAGGAGTGGGAAGGGTAGTTGAAGTGTTCAGCCATAGGGTGATGAGTTGTCTCAGAGATCTTCTCTGAAATGATCCATAAGTTGGCGTCCTGTCTCCCCAATGCAGAGGAGACCACATCGGGTGCAACAGATACAGTAGATGGCATTGGTGGAGGTACAGATAAATTTCTGTCGGATGAGGAAGGATCCTTTGGGACCTTGGACGGAGGTGAGAGGGGACGTGTAGGTTCAGGGGAAAGTGCTGGAGTGAAGTGTGGGCTGGTGGGGGGGCATGGACATGATGAGGGAGCCACGGAATGAACTGTCTCTCCGGAACACTGATCGGGGTGGTGGAGGGCGGGGAGAATATATCTCTGACGGTGGGGTCCGTTTGTAGGTGCAGAAGTGGCGGAGAATCGTGTGATGTATACGGAGGTTGCTGGGGTGGGAGGTGACGACCCGCGGGGGGGGGGGGGGGGGCGGGGGGGTGGCGTTAATTCTGTCCTTGTTGCATTGGGAGGAGTTTTTACCTCCTGTAAAAACTCCATCCTTATTCCCAATTTCTCCACCTCTGCCCTTCTGTTCTCAGCATGTCCAATTCTACCTTACAAAATCCCAGATAGCCTCCCTCTTCCAAGACTGCAATTTCCCTTCCCACATGGCTGACGATGCCATCCAGTGCATCTCTGCCCTGGAACCCCGCCCCTCCCAATGTAACAAGGACAGAACATCCCTGGTCCTTACCTTCCACCCTATCTGGGGTGTTCTGTCCAGGAAGAGTGCATCATATTCCACCTTGGAACCCTGCAATCACACAGGATTAAAGTGGATTTCTCCTCTCCCCAACATTATCCCAATCCCAACCCTCGATTCAGCACCACCCTCTTGTCCCTTACCTTTCCCATCGATCCATTGCACCCTCCTCTCCTACCTATCACCTTCTCCCTAACCTTCATCTACCTATTACACTCTCAACTACCACACCCCCAACCCTAACCTCCTCCTATTTATCTCTCAGCCCCCCCATGTCCATAAACCTCATGCCTGATGAAGGGCTTATGACCAAAATGACGATTCTCCTGCTCCTCGGAAGCTTACCAGCACCACATTCTCGACTCTAATCTCCACCATCTGCAGTCATCACTTTCTCCTAGCAACTTGGGTGGCAACTTTGAGGGATCTATGGACGTAGGGCCCAAGATCTCTCTGTTCCTCCACCTTGCCAAGAATCCTGCCTTTAACTCTGTAATCTCCATTCAAATTCAACCTTCCAAATGAATCACTTCACATTTTTCCAGGTTTAACTCCATGTGCCACTTATCAGCTCAGTTCTGCATCCTGTCAATGTCTGATTGCAACCTGCCACGGTCCTCCACACTGTCCGCAACTCCACGAAGCTTTGTGTCATCAGAAAACTTACAATCCCACCTTTCCGCATCCTCATGTAAGGCATTTTTAAGCTGTGTCCTCTGGTTCGGCACTCACCCATCAGCAGAAACATGTTTCCTGCTGCCAGACTGTCCAATCCTTTCATAATCTTATATGTCTCAATCAGATACCCTCTCAGTCTTCTAAACTCAAGGGTATACAAGCCCAGTCACTTCAGTCTTTCAGTGTAAGGTAATCCCTCCATTCCAGGAATTGACCTCGTGAACCTACGCTGCACTCCCTCAATAGCCAGAATGTCTTTCCTCAAATTTGGAGACCAGAACTACACACAGTACTCCAGGTGTGGTCTCACCAGGGCCCTGTACAGCTGCAGAAGCACCTCTTTGGTTCTATACTCAATCCCTCTTGTTATGAAGGCCAGCATGCTATTAGCCTTCTTCACTACCTGCTGTATCTGCATGCTTGCCTTCATTGACTGGTGTACAAGAACACCCAGATCTCTCTGTACTGCCCCTTTACCTAAATTGATTCAATTGAGGTAGTAATCTGCCTTCCTATTCTTGCCACCAAAGTGGATAACCATACTAAACTGCATCTGCCATCTCACCTAACTTGTCCAGGTCACCCTGTAATCTCCTAACATCCTCATCACATTTCACCCTGCCACCCAGCTTTGTATCATCAGCAAATTTGCCAATGTTATTGCTGATACCATTTTCTATATCATTAACATATATTGTAAAAAGCTGCGGTCCCAGCACGGTACCCCACTGGTCACTGCCTGCCATTACGAAATGGAACCGTTTATCACTACCTTTTGTTTCCTATCAGCCAAACAATTTCCAATCCAATCTAGTACTTTGCCCCCAATACCATGCGTCCTAATTTTACTCACTAATCTCCTGTGTGGGACTTTATCAAAAGCTTTCTGAAAGTCCAGGTACACTACGTCTACTGGATCTCCCTCGTCCATCTTCAGAGTTACATACTCAAACAATTCAAGAAGATTAGTCAAGCATGATTTCCCCTTCATAAATCCATGCTGACTCTGTCCTATCCTGTTACTCCTATCCAGATGTGCCGTAATTTCATCCTTTATAATAGACTTCAGCATCTTTCCCACCACTGAGGTCAGACTAACTGGTCTATAATTTCCTGCTTTCTCTCTCCCACCTTTCTTAAAAAGTGGTATAACAATAGCCACCCTCCAATCCTCAGGAACCGACCCTGAATCTATCGAACTCTGGAAATTAATCACCAACGCATCCACGATTTCCCGAGCTACCTCCTTCAGTACCCTGGGATGTAGACCATTAGGCTCCGAAGACTTATCAACCTTCAGACTTAACAGTCTCTCCAACACCAAATCCTGGCAAGTATAGATTCCCTTAAGTTCAGGTCCTTCAGCCGCTGTTACCTCAGGGAGATTGCTTGTGTCTTCCCCAGTGAACACAGATCTGAAGTACCCATTTAATTCTTCTGCCATTTCTTTGTTCCCCTTAATATATTCCCCTGTTTCTGTCTTCAAGGGCCCAATTTTAGTCCTAACCATTTTTTTGCGTTGCACATACTTAAAAAAGCTTTTACTATCCTCCTTTATATTATTGGCCAGTTTACCTTTGTAACCCATTTTTCCTCTGCGTATTTCCTTCTTAGTAATCCTCTGTTGTTCTTTAAAAGCTTCCCAGTCCTCAGTTTTCCCACTTATCTTTGCTATGTTATACTTTTTCTCTTTTAACTTTATATGTTTTTTAACTTCCCTGGTCAGCCACGGCTGCCCATGCCTCCTCCTGGGATCTCTCTTCCTTTTAGGAATGAACTGATCCTGCAACTTCTGCATTATACACAGAAATATCTGCCATTGTTCCACCAGGGTCATCCCTGCTAAGGTATTGCACCATTGAACTTTGGCCAACTCCTCCCTCATAGCTCCATAGTTCCCTTTATTCAACAGAAGTACTGTCACTTCCGACTGTACCCTCTCCCTCTCAAATTGCAGATTGAAGCTTAATGTATTATGGTCACTACTTCCCAATGGCTCCTTCACTTTGAGGTCTCTGACTAATTCTGGTTCGTTACACAATACCAGATCCAGAATTGCCTTCTCCCTGGTCGGCTCCAGCACCAGCTGCTCTAAGAATCCATCTCTGAGGCATTCCACAAAGTCTCTTTCTTGAGGTTCAATACCATCCTGATTCTCCCAGTCTACCTGCATGTTAAAATCCCCCATAACAACTGTAGTAACATTTTTGCGACAGGCCAATTTCAGCTCCTGATTCAACTTACATCCGACATCTAGACTACTGTTTGGGGCCTGTAGATTACTCCCAAGGGGGTCTTTTTACCCTTAGTATTTCGCAGTTCTATCCACACTGACTCTACATCCCCTGACTCTAGGTCCCCTCCCGCGCAAGGGACTGAATATCCTCCCTTACCAACAAGGCCACCCCACCCCCTCTGCCCGTCAGTCTGTCCTTACGATAGCACTTGTAGTCTTGAATATTCATTTCCCAAGACCTGTCCACTTGAAGCCACATCTCAGTTATCACCACAATATCGTATCTGCCAATTTCCAAAAGAGCCTCAAGCTCATCCATCTTATGTCTAATGCTTCATGCATTCATATATCGTATTTTTAATTTGTTACTGCTCTCACCCTTCCCATCAACTCCTATTTCACTCAACCTTACAGCATGATCCCTTTCCGAGTTTTCTGCCTCATTGATACAGTTGTCTTTCTTGACTTCTCTTGTTCTAACTTTCCCTATAAAAATCACAAACAGCAGAGGTCCCAGAACCAATCCATGTGGAACATCACTAGTCACCAAGCTCTAGGCTGAATACTTTCTATCCACCACCATCCTCTGTACAGCCAATTCTGTATCCAGTTGGCCAAATTTCTCTGTATTCCATGCCACTTTACATTCTGAATGAGCCTATCCTTGGGAACCTCATCAAACACCTTGCTAAAATGCATACACATCCACTGCTCTCCCTTCATCAACGTGTTTTGTCACATCCTCAAAGAATTTAATAAGGCTTGTGAGGCATGACCTGCACCTCACAAATCCATGCTAACTATCTCTGATAAAACTATGGTTTTCCAAATTCAAAATCACACAACATCAGGTTATAATCCAAAAAGGTTATGAGGACTGGGATATCATAGCAATTACAGAAACATGGCTCAGAGATGGGCAGGACTGGCAGCTTTATGTTCCAGGATACAAATGCTACAGGAAGGATAGAAAGGGAGGCAAGAGAGGAGGGTGGCATTTTTGATAAGGGATAGCATTACAGCTGTACTGAGGGAGGATAGTCCCAGAAATACATCCAGGGAAGTTATTTGGGTGGAACTAAGAAATAAGAAAGGGATGATTACCTTCTTGGGATTGAATCATAGACCCCCTAATAGTCAGAGGGAAATTGAGAAACAAACTTGTAAGGAGATCTCAGTTATCTGTAAGAATACTAGGGTGGTTATGGTAGGGGATTTTAACTTTCCAAACATAGACTGGGACTGCCATAGTGTTAAGGGTTTAGATGGAGAAGAATTTCTTAAGTATGTACAAGAAAGTTTTCTGATTCAGTATGTGGATGTACTGACTGGAGAAGGTGCAAAACTTGACCTACTCTTGGAAAATAAGACAGGCAGGTGACTGAGGTGACAATGGGGGAAGCACTTTGGGGCCAGCGACCATAATTCTATTCGTTTTAAAATCGTGATGGAAAAGGACAGACCAGATCTAAAAGTTGAAGTTCTAAATTGGAGAAAGTCCAATTTTGAAGGTATGAGGCAAGAACTTTTGAAAGCTGATTGGGGGCAGATGTTCGCAGGTAAAGGGACGACTATTTATTAAAAGTTTATTCCTGTTAGGGTGAAAGGAAAGGCTGGTAGGTATAGGGAATGCTGGATGACCAAAGAAATTGAGGGTTTGGTTAAGAAATAGAAGGAAGCATTTGTCAGGTATAGAGAGGATAGATCAAGTGAATCCTTAAAAGGGCATAAACGAAGTAGGAGTACATTTAAAAGGGAAATCAGGAGGGCAAAAATAGGTCATGATACCTTTGGCAAATAGAATTAAGGAGAATCCAAAGGGTTTTTACAAATACATTAAGGATAAAATGGTAATTAGGGAGAGAATAGGGCCCCTCAAAGATCAGCAAGGCGGCCTTTGTGTGGAGCCGCAGAAAATGGGGGTGATACTAAATGAGTATCTTGCATCAGAATTTACTGTGAAAAGGGATATGGAAGATATTGACTGCAGGGGAATAGATGGTGACATCTTGTAAAATGTCCAGATTACAGAGGAGGAAGGGCTGGGTGTCTTGAAACGGGTAAAGGTGGATAAATCTCCAGGACCTGATCAGGTGTATCTTGGACCTCTGTGGGAAGCTACAGAAGTGATTGCTGGGCCTCTTGCTGAGATATTTGTATCATCGATAGTCACAGGTGAGGTGCCAGAAGACTGGAGATTGGCAAACGTGGTGTCACTGTTTAAAAAGGATGGTAAGGACCATAAGACATAGGAGTGGAAGTAAGGCCATTCGACCTATCGAGTCCACTCTGCCATTCAATCATGGCTGATGGGCATTTCAAATCCACTTACCAGCGTTCTCCCCATAGCCTTTAATTCCTCGAGACAACAAGAATCTATCAATCTCTGCCTTGAAGACATTTAGCGTCCCGGCCTCCCCTGCAGTCTGTGGCAATGAATTCCACAGGCGCACCACTCTCTGGCTGAAGAAATGTCTCCGCATTTCTGTTCTGAATTGACCCCCTCTAATTCTAAGGCTGTGTCCACGGGTCCTAGTCTCCTCGCCTAATGGAAACAATTTCCTAGCGTCCACCCTTTCCAAGCCATGTATTATCTTGTACGTCTCTATTAAGTCTCCCCTTAATCTTCTAAATTCCAATGAATACAATCCCAGGATCCTCAGCCGTTCCTCATATGTTAGACCTACCATTCCAGGGATCATCCGTGTGAATCTCCGCTGGAAATGTTCCAGTGCCAGTGTGTCCTTCCTGAGGTGTGGGGACCAAAACTGGACACAGTACTCCAAATGGGGCCTAACCAGAGCTTTATAAAGTCTCAGTAGCACATCTCAGCTTTTATATTCCAACCCTCTTGAGATAAGTGACAACATTGCATTCGCATTCTTAATCACGGACTCAACCTGTATGTTTACCTTTAGAGAATCCTCAACTAGCACTCCCAGATCCCTTTGTACTTTGGCTTTACTAATTTTCTCACCATTTAGAAAGTAGTCTATGCTTTTATTCTTTTTGCCAAAGTGCAAGACCTCGCATTTGCTCATGTTGAATTCCATCAGCCATTTCCTGGACCACTCTCCCAAACTGTCTAGATCCTTCTGTAGCCTCCCCACTTCCTCAGTACTACCTGCCTGTCCACCTAACTTCGTATCATCTGCAAACTTCGCTAGAATGCCCCCAGTCCCTTCATCCAAATCATTAATATATAATGCGAACAGCTGTGGCCCCAACACTGAACCCTGCGGGACACCGCTCATCACCGGCTGCCATTCCAAAAAAGAACCTTTTATCCCAACTCTCTGCCATCTGTCAGACAGCCAATCCTCAATCCATCCCAGCAGCTCACCTCGGACACCATGTGCCCTCACCTTGCTCAGCAGCCTCCCGTGTGGCACATTATCAAAGGCCTTTTGAAAGTCTAGATAGACTACATCCACTGGGTTTCCCTGGTCTAACCTGTCACCTCTTCAAAGAATTCCAACAGATTTGTCAGGCATGATCTCCCCTTACTAAATCCATGTTGAATTGTTCTAATCAGACTCTGCTCTTCTAAGAATTTAGAAATCTCATCCTTAATGATGGATTCTAGAATTTTACCAACAACCGAGGTTAGGCTAACTGGGCTATAATTTTCCATCTTATGTCTTGATCCTTTCTTGAACAAGGGAGTTACAACAGCCATCTTCCAATCATCCGGGACCTTTCCTGACTCCAGTGACTCTTGAAAGATCTCAACCAATGCCTCCGCTATTTCCTCAGCCGCCTCTCAGAACTCTAGGGTGTATCCCATCGGGGCCAGGAGATTTATCAATTTTAAGACTTTTTAACTTTTCTAGCACTATATTTTATGTAATGGCAACCATACTCACCTCAGCCCCCTGACTCCCTTTAATTGTTGGGATATTACTCATGTCTTCCACTGTGAAAACTGACACAAAGTACTTGTTAAGTTCTCCTGCTATTTCCTTATCTCCCATCACTAGGCTTCCTGCATCAGGACAAGCCAAGGAACTACAGAACAGTGAGCCTGATATCAGTGGTGGGCAAATTGTTGGAGGGAATCCTGAGGGAGAGTATGTACATGTATTTGGAAAGTCAAGGACTGATTCGGGATAGTCAACATGGCTTTGTGCATGGGAAATCATGTCTCACAAACTTGATTGAGTTTTTTGAAGAAATAACAAAGACGATTGATGATGGCAGAGTGGTAGATGTGATCTATATGGACTTCAGTAAGGCATTCGATAAGGTTCCCCAAGTGAGACTGATTAGCAAGGTTAGATCTCATGGAATACAGGGTGAACTATCCATTTGGATACAGAACAGTCTCAAAAGTAGATGACAGAAGTTGGTGGTGGAGGGTTGTATTTCAGCCTGGAGGCCTGTGACCAGTGGAGTGCCACAAGGATCAGTGCTGGCTCCTGTCCTTTTTGTCATTTACACAAATGATTTGGATGCAATCATCAGAGGTACAATTAGTAAGTTTGCAGGTGACACCAAAATTGGAGGTGTAGTGGACAGCGAAGAGGGTTACCTCAGATTACAACAGGATCTTGACCAGATGGGCCAATGGGCTGAGAAGTGGCAGATGGAGTTTAATTCAGATAAATGCAAGGTGCTGCATTTTGGGTAAGCACATCTTAGCAAGACTGATACATTTAATGGTAAGGGAGTGTTGCTGAACAAAGAGACCCTGGAGTACATGTTCATAGCTCATTGAAAGTGGAGTTGCAGCTAGATAGGATAGTGAAGAGGGCGTTTGGTATGCTTTCCTTTATTGGTCAGAGTATTGAGTATAGGAGTTGGGAGGTCATGTTGCGGCTGTACAGGACATTAGTTCGGCCACTGTTGGAATATTGCATGCAATTCTGGTCTCCTTCCTATCGGAAAGATGTTGTGAAACCTGAAAAGGTTCAGAAAAGATTTACAAGGATGTTGCCAGGATTGGAGGATTTGAGCTATCGGGAGAGGCTGAACAGGCTGGGGCTGTTTTCCCTGGTGCGTCAGAGGCTGAGGGGTGACTTTACAGAGGTTTAAAAAATTATGAGGGGCTTGGTTAGGGTAAATAGGCAAAGTCTTTTCCTTGGGTCAGGAGTGCAGAACTAGAGGGCACAGTTTTAGGGTGAGAGGGAAAAGATCTAAAAGAGACCTAAGGGGCAACGTTTTCACACACAGGGTGGTACATGTATAGAATGAGCTGCCAGAGGAAGTGGTGGAGGCTGGTACAATTGCAACATTTATGAGGCATTTGGATGGCTATATGAATAGGAAGGGTTTAGAGGGATATGGGCCCGGTGCTGGCAGGTGGGACTAGATTGGGTTGGGATATCTGGTCGGCATGGACAAGTTGGACCGAAGGGTCTGTTTCCATGCTGTACATCTCTATGACTCTATGATTTACATATGAAAGAACTGAAACCACCATGGTCATTCTCAAAGATGAGTGACTTAACAAACAATCCAGATCTTTTTCAATATATAAGTTCAGTTACATCACACTGAAACTTTTGCTATAAATTCTGTGACTTACACTCTCATTCTCCATAACCACCTGATGAAGGAACAGTGCCCCAAAAGCTCGTAGTTCCAAATAAACCTGTTGGTCTATAACCTGGTGTTGTGTGATTGTTAACTTTGTACACCCCAGTCCAACACTGGTGTCTCCAAACCATGGTTTTCCAAGTAATCATAAATCCTGTCTCTCAGAATCCTCTCCAATAATTTGCCCACCATCAACGTAAAACTGACTGGCCTGTTATTTCCAGGATTATCCCCATTTATTTTCTTGAACAAGGGAATAACATTTGCCACCTTCCAATCAACTGGCACAACTTCAGTAGACAGTGAGGATGCAAAGATCATCACCAAAGGTGCAGATCATCTTTCCTTGCTTCCTGAAGGTACCTTGGGTATATCCTGACTGGCCCAAGGGACTTATCAATACTTATGAGTTTCAAAATCTTTAACACATCCTCCTTCTTAACATCAACCTTTTTGAGCATATCAGTCTATTTCATGCAGTCGTCACAAATGACATGAGTGAATATTGAAGCAAAGAATTCATTAAGGACCTCCCCTATCTCCTCTGACTCTAGGCGCAAGTTCCCAACACTATCCTTGATTGGCCCTACCCTCATTCTGGCCATCCTCTTGTTCCTCACATAAGTGTAGAATGCCTTGGGATTTTCCTTAATATTACCTGTCAAGGCATTTTCATGCCCCTTTATAGCTCTTCTTAATCCATTCTTCAGTTCCTTCCTGGCTACTTTGTAACCCTCTAGAGCCCTGTCTGATCCTTGCCTCCTGAACCATAAGTAAGCTTCCTTCTTCATCTTGACTAGATGTTACACATCTCTTGTCATCCAAGGTTCCTTCACTCTATCTACAATTTAGCACTCACTGCAAGTGCTCCCTAAATAACCTCCACATTTCTGTTGTGCATTTCCCTGAGAATGTGTTCCCAATTTAAGCTCCACAGTTCCTGCCTAATAGGATTGTAATTACCCCTCTCCCAATTAAATACTTTCCTATACCGTTTGCTCTTATCCCTCTCCATGACATTGTAAAGGTCAGGGAGTTGTGATCACTATCACTGAAATACTCTCCCACCTGACCTGAGCTGGTTTATTTCCCCAAGTTCCCTAGAATCCATGCCTTTCTCAACTGTAAATACAGTACAGGTAATTGTGGGAGAATTGTGAGAGAGTAGTCAGGGTATGGAATGCTTTGCCTGCATCTGTCGTAGATTCGCCAAAGTTAAGTTCATTTAAGTCGTCATTGGACAGGCAAATGGACGTACTGTACATGGAATAGTGTAGGTGGGATGGGCTTCAGATTAGTATGACAGGGCGGTGCAACATCGAGGGCCGAAGGGCCTGTACTGTGCTGTAATGTTCTATGTTCTATGTAATGCACATTTTGACAGTACAATTTGGCTATAATGTCGCTGAAGAATTAGGGAACGGTATTTTCAAGAACACTTATCTCTGTTCGCAATAGTGCGATTCCAGAGGGGATCGGTTTGTGTGCTTTGTTTTGTGCATTTCAGTGCCGATAGAACAGCTTTCTGTGAGAGGTACTGTACAGAGAGCAGCTTTCGTATATTTTTAAAATGTACTGTGTTAGTTTTACTTTTGTTTTGTTAATAAATATGATTTCAACCTTCATTCAGGCTTTTTGAGCGATCATGAGTGATATTTTTTGCTGGTCTGCAGCTAACTCCACTTTTCCCATAGGCCCCATTATTTCTAGTAAGCGATTTTCTATTAAGCAACACAACTACGGCATTACAGCAGAACTATCTATACTGACAAGAACCTCACCCATCTCTTGAGGCTCCACACGCAGGTGACCTTGTTGATCTTTAAGAGGTAAAAACTAGTTAAAAACATGTTCTTCAAGAGGCCCTATTCTTCCCTGATTACTTTTTTACCCTTCATGTCATTGTAGAGTATCTTTGCATTCTCCTTCACCTCATCTGCCAAAGTCATCTTGTATCCCCTTGGAGCCTTCTTAGTTTTTCTCTTAAATGTACTCTGACACCCTTTACACACCTCAAGAAATTCACTTGATCCTAGCTGCCTATACATATCATATGGTTCCTTCTTTTTCTTGACCAGGGTCTCAATAGGTCTCGTCATCCAGGGCTCCCTCCTCCTGCCAGCCTTACTCTTCACTCTAACAGAAACATGCTTGTCTTGAACCCTCATTAACTCACTTTTGAAAGCCTCCCACTTACCAGATATCTCTTTGCCTGGAAATAGCCTCCTCCAATCAATGTTTGAAAGTTCCTATCTAAGACCATCCAAATTGGCCTTTTCCCAATTTAGAACTTTAAATTGTGGACCAGTTCCATTCTTGTTCTTAGCTATTTTAAAACGAATGGATTATGGGCACTGGTCCCAAAGTGCTTTCCCATTAAGACTTCCGTCACTTGTCCTGCCTTGCTCCTCAAGAGGAGGTCAGGTTTTGCGTCTTCTCTGATACGGCCATCTACATACTGTATGACAAATCTTTCCTGAACACACTGAACAAATTCCTTCCCATCCAAACCCTTAACACTATGACAGTCCCAGTCAATGCTAATATTACCACACTAGCATTCTTACAGTTATCTGTGATCTTCCTGTATATTTGCTCCTCATCCCTTGCTGACTATTGGGAGATCTATAGTACAATGCTATCAAAATGATCTCCCTTTTTTTATTTCTCAGTTCTACCCATTTAGATTCAGGTGGATGAACCCTCAAGAATGTCCTCTATCAATATTGCCATGACATTCTCCCTAATCAAAAACACAATACCCCCTCCTCTCTAGCCTCCCCTTCTATCCTTCCTATAGCATCTGTATGCTGGAACATTGAGCTGCCGGTCCAGTCCCTCCCTCAACCATGTGTCTGTACTAGCTATAATATCCCAGTCCCATACACCTACCCACGCCCCGAATTCATTGGCCTTATTTGTCAGGCCCTTGTATTGAAATAAATGCAGTTTAATTGAGACCTCCCCTCCTTCCTGTCACACTCTTGCCTGCCCTGACTAGGAATACCAACACTGCCTTTAGTATTTAACGTGCTCTTATTAACTTCCATACTGTCCTCAACCTTCTCTTTCATCTTTCTGCTGCTTTGGATCACACCCACCTGACCAAATGATTTAAACCCTCTCGAATCACTCCAGCATGTTTCTCCACGAAGGTATTGATCCTCCTCCAGTTCAGGTGTCATCTGTCCCGCCTGTACAGGCCATCTCTATCCCAGATCCCAATGTTCCAAGAATTTGAATCCCTGCCCCTTGTACCAGCTCTCAAGCCACACATTCAACTGCCAAATCCTGTAAACGATATACAGTATATCCTGGAGTCTTGATCGCAGTCACAGAATCACCTGTTTGTGCCCCCACATAGCAAGTCTCTTATCACTGTCACTTGCATTAGCAGTGGTAGTCTTGTCTACAAATTATAAGCACACAAAAGCCTGCCTACCTTATCCCCTTCCTCACCTTACCTGACTCCTCGCAAAATCCTGCTCAGTCATTTCCCAGCAGTACCCTCCGTTGGATGCTTTTGTACCATTTTTCTACCAGCTCTTCTACCGTGACTGATCCACCTCTTCCCGAGATCCCCCCCAGTCGTTTGTCAGTAACGCCCTTTATTTTAGTTACCCTCTGCTGGATTTTAAAGGGTTACCAATTCTCTGCCTTCCCATTAACCTTCACCACATTGCATGCTTTTTCTTTTGCTTTCATGCAGTTCCTCATCTCCCTCGTCAGCCACAGTTACTTCTTCCTCCCCTTGGTATGTTATTCTTCTTTGGATAAATTTCTGCTCTGTCTCCCAAATTATTCCAAAACCGCTGCTGTTGCTACTCCATTGTCTTCCCTGTGAGGCTTGCCTTCGAATCAACTTCTTCCTAATATCTTTGGAGTTACCATTACCCAGTTGTAATACCATTACATCTGATTCCAGCCTCTCCCTCTAAAACTGCAGGATGGATTCTATTATATTATGGTCACTGCATCCTAGGGGTTCATTCATCTGAAACTCTTTAATGAGGTCTGCCTCATTATAGATCACCAAATGCAGACCTACCTATTTCCTCGTGGAAGAAAGTGAGGTCTGCAGATGCTGAAGATCAGAGTACAGAGTGTGTTGCTGGAAAAGCGCATCAGGTCAGGCAGCATCTGAGGAGCAGGAGAATCGATGTTTCGGGCTGGAGCCCGAATTGAGGCAGAGATAATTGCAAAAAAATTAAAAATAAGCTGGTGCTGGAGCTCAAGATATCCTAAAAAGTTATTAAGGTGATGTCAAACAGGACAGTAAGGAAGATTTTACAGAAACAGAACAGTATGGTAAGGTCATATGCAAGATCATATTCAAGGCCGTCTTCATGGGTACAGAACTTGGCTATCAGTTTCTAGATTAGATTACAGTGTGGAAACAGGCCCTTCGGCCCAACAAGTCCACATCGTCCCTCCGAAGAGCAACCCACCCAGACCCATTCGCCTTGATTTACCCCTTCACCTAACACTACGGGCAATTTAGCACGGCCAGTTCACCCAATCTGCACATTTTTAGACTGTGGGAGGAAACCAGAGCACCCGGAGGAAACCCACGCAGACACGGGGAGAATGTGCAAACTCCACACAGACAGTTGCCTGAGGCGGGAATTGAACCCGGGTCTTTAGCACAGTGAGGCAGCAGGGCTAACCACTGTGTCACCGTGCTGTCAATAGCGATTCTGCATTGTTGCGTACCTTGAAGTCCGCCTTGGAGGATGCTTACCCGAAGATAAAAGATTGAATTCCTTGACCACTGAAGTGTTCCCTTACTGGGAGGGAATATTCTTGTCTGGTGATTCATCTATTGTTGTAGTGTCTGCATGGTCTCGCCAATATACCATGTGGGATTATCCATGGATTTGTGGCAGAGTGAGGTACTGAGGAGTCCATTCTTGATGCAGATGTGTGTGTCCAACAATGAGACATGATTCTGAAGAGTAGTTCATGGTTAGTCTGATGTGGAATGAAGCTTGTTGATATTGTTATGTGGTCAATTCAGTGATTCCTCACCATCAGTCCAAGGGAAGGAAATGTCATTGGTGTATCTGGTCAGAAGAGGAGGAAGAGGAGGGCAGAATCTGATTGAAACTTCCAGATCACTGAAAGGCCTGAATAGTGTCACAGAATCATAAAAACCAAACAGTGCAGGTAAAGGCCATTTGGCCCATTGAGTCTATGCTGACCCTCTGAAGAGCATCCCATCAAGACACACAACTCCACTTTATCCCAGTGACTGCGCATTTTACCATGGCAAACACACCTAGCCACGTTCCTGGGCACACCAATCCATCTAACCCGTACATCTTTGGACTGTGGGATGAACTCAGAGCACCCAGTGGAAACCCACATAGAAACAATAAGAACACGCAAACTCCACATTTGCAGTCACCCTATCTTGGAATCAAACCCAGGTCACTTGTGCTGTGAGGCAGCAACGCTAATCACTGAGCCACTGTGCCACCTGGTAGAAGTGGTGAAGATGTTTCCATGAGTAGGACAGGTTGGGTCCTGAGCACACTGCCTCACAGTGAAGGGATAAGGAGGAATTTCTTCAGCCACAGTGAAAAACTGCAACAACTTCCTCAGAAGACAAACACAGGACACTACAAATAAATCATCCTTTGTCATCCGTGAAATTCATTGCCACAAAAGGCTGTGGAAGCCAAATTATTGAGTGCATTTGAGATCCAGGTAGATAGGTTCTTGATTAGTAAGGTGTAGTGGTTGGAACCAGGGCTAGGTGGAACCCTCGCTAAGAGACATAAATACGAGTTGAAACGCGTGGCGCTGGAAAAGTACACCAGGTCAGGCAGCATCTAAGGAGCAGGAAAGTCAATGTGTTGGGCATAAGCCCTTCATCCAAGATACAAATAGGAGTTTTCGAAGTTCTCCTCAGTCGAAGGACTGGCTTGGAGCTGGCCAGTCAGAGCCAGTGTATTGTTCACATAGAGTCATAGAGATGTACAGCATGGAAACAGACCCTTCGGTCCAAGCCATCCATGCCAACCAGATATCCCAACCCAATCTAGTCCCACCTGCCAGCGCCCGGCCCATATCCCTCCAAACCCTTCTTATTCATATATCCATCCAAATGCCTCTTAAATGTTGCAATTGTACCAGCCTCCACCACTTCCTCTGGCAGCTCATTTCATACACGTACCACTCTCTGTGTGAAAGAGTTGCCCCTTAGGTGTCTTTTATATCTTTCCCCTCTCACCATAAAACTATGCCCTCTAGTTCTGGACTCCATGACCCCAGGGAAAAAACTTTGTCTATTTACCCTATCCATGCCCATCATAACTTTGTAAACCTCTGTAAGGTCACCCCTCAGCTTTTGACGCTCCAGGGAAAACAGCCCCAGCCTGTTCAGCCTCTCCCTATAGCTCAAATCCTCCAATCCTGGCAACATCCTTGTAAATCTTTTTCTGAACCCTTTCAAGTGTCACAACATCTTTTCCTCAGGAAAGAGACCAGAACTGCACACAATATTCCAACAGTGGCCTAACCAATGTCCTGTACAGCCGCAACATGCCCTCCCAACTCCTGTACTCAGTACTCTGACCAATAAAGGAAAGCATACCAAATGCTTTCTTCACTATCCTATCTACCTGCGACTCCACTTTCAAGAAGCTATGAATCTGCACTCCAAGGTCTCTTTGTTCAGCAACAGTCCCTAGGAACTTATCATTAAGTGTATACGTCCTGCTAAGATTTGCTTACCCAAAATGCAGCACCTTGCATTTATCTGAATTAAACTCCATCTGCCACTTCTCTGTCCATTGGCCCATCTGGTCCAGATCCTGTTGTAATCTGAAGTAACCTTCTTTGCTGTCCACTACACCTCCAATTTTGGTGTCATCTGTAAACTTACTAACTGTATCTCTTATCATCGCATCCAAATAATTTATGTAAATGACCAAAACGCAGAGGACCCAGCACCGATCCTTGTGGTACTCCACTGGTCACAGGCCTCCAATCTGAAAAACAACCCTCCACCACAACCCTCTGTCTTTTAGCTTTGAGCGAGTTCTGTATCCAAATGGCTAGTTCTCCCTGTATTCCGTGAGATTTAACCTTGCTAATCAGTCTCCCAAGGGGAACCTTATCAGAAGCCTTTCCAAGCCCCTGAACGTCCCCAACAGTACCCTTCCACCGACACTCTCATTCGCTTGGCCGAACTGGTCCTCACCCTTAATAATTTTCCCTTTGAATCCTCCCACTTCCTCCAGACCAAAGTAGCCATGGGCACCCCATATGGGCCCCAGCTATGCCTGTCTCTTTGTTGGCTATGTGGAACAGTCCATCTTCCGTAATTACACCAGCACCACTCCCCACCTCTCCCTCCGCTACATTGATGACTGCATTGGTGCCACCTCGTGCTCCTGCGAGGAGGTTGAGCAATTCATCAACTTCACCAACACATTCCGCCCTGACCTTAAATTTACCTGGACCATCTCTGACACCTCCCTCCCCTTCCTGGACCTCTCCATCTCCATTAAAGATGACTGACTTGACACCGACATTGTTTACAAACCCACTGACTCCCACAGCTCCCTAGATTACACCTCTTCCCATCCTACCTCCTGCAAAAATGCCATACCATATTCCCAATTCCTCCGCCTCCGCCGTATCTGCCCCCAGGAGGACCAGTTCCACCAGAGAACACACCAGATGGCCTCCTTCTTTAGAAACCGCAATTTCCCTGCCCACCTGGTTAAAGATGCCCTCTAACGCATCTCGTCCACATCCTGCAACTCCGCCCTCAGACCCCACCCCTAAAACCGTAACAAGGACAGAAAGCCCCTGGTACTCACCTTCCATCCTATCAATCTTCACATAAACCAAATCATCCACCAACATTTCCACCATCTCCAAACGGACCCCACCACCAGGGATATATTTCCCTCCCCACCCCTTTCCGCCTTCCGCAAAGACCGTTCCATCCATGACAACCTGGTCAGGTCCACATTCCCCCAACAACCCACCCTCCCGTCCTGGCACCTACCCCTGTCACTCTAGGAATTTCCACACCTGCACCCACACCTCCTCCCTCACCTCCATCCAAGGCCCAAAAGGAGCCTTCCACATCCATCAAAGTTTTACCTGCACATTGTATCCGTTGCTCCCGAAGCAGTCTCCTCTGCATTGGGAAGAGTGGGCGCCTCCTAGCAGAGCGCTTTAGGGAACATCTCTGGGACACCCGCACCTATCAACCACACAGCCCTGTGACCCAATATTTCAACTCCCCCTCCATGGGGGTCCTGGGCCTCCTTCACCGCTGCTCCAGCACTACCTGACACCTGGAGGAAGAATGCCTCATCTTCCACCTCCAAACACTTCAACCCCAGGGCATCAATGTGGACTTCACCAGTTTCCTCATTTCCCCTTCCCTCACCTCACCCCAGTAACAACCTTCCAGCTCAGCACCGTCCCCATGACCTGTCCTACCAGCCTATCTTCTTTTCCACCTATCCACTCCACCCTCCTCTCTGACCTACCACCTTCATCCCACTCCCATCCACCCACTGAACTCTTTGCTACCTTCCCCCACCCTCCTCCCTGACCTATCAACTTCATCCCCACCCCTACTCACCTATTGTACTCTATGCTACTTTCTCCCCACCCCCACCCTCCTCTCATTTATCTCTCCACCCTTCAGGCACTCCTCCTGTATTCCTGATGAAGGGCTTTTGCCCGAAACGTTGATTTTACTGCTCCTCGAATGCTGCCTGAACTGCTGTGATTTTCTAGCACCACTCTACTCCAGAATCTGGTTTCCAGCATCTGCAGTCATTGTTTTTATCTTATTAAAGTCCATATAGATCACATCTACCACTCTGCCCTCATTAATCCTCTTTGTTACTTCCTCAAAAACTCAATCAAGTTTGTGAGACATGATTTCCCATGCACAAAGCCATGTTGACGATCCCTAATCAGTCCTTGCCTTTCCAAATACATGTACATCCTGTCCCTCAGGATTCCCTCCAACAGCTTGCCCACCACCGATGTCAGGCTCACTGGTCTGTAGTTCCCTGGCTTGTCCTTACCACCTTTCTTAAACAGTGGCATCACGTTAGCCAACCTCCAGTCTTCCAGCACCTCACTTGTAACTATTGATGACACAAACTTCTCTTGCTTCCCACAGAGTTCTCGAGTATACCTGATCAGGTCCTGGGGATTTATGCACTTTTGTGCGTTTCATGACATCCAGCACTTCCTCCTCTGTGATATGGATATTTTGCAAGATGTCACCATCTATTTTCCTGCAGTCTATATCTTCCATATCCTTTTCCACAGTCAATACTGATGCAAAATACTCATTTAGTATCTCCCCATCTTCTGTGGCTCCACACAAAGGCTGCCTTGCTGATCTTTGAGGGGCCCTATTCTCTCCCTAGTTACCCTAGGGATGACTTAGTGATGGGATGCTGGCCTCTGTGCAGTTATTTCATAAGGGAATGAAGGGTTACAGGGAGACAGCAGGAAAATGAGGTTGAGAAACATGTCAGCTTCGTTTGAATGGTGGAGAGATTTGATGGGCTGAATGACCTAATTCTGATCATACATTTTATGGTCTCATGGGGTGAAAAATTTGAATTGAGATTAAGACATTGGATTATTCAGTGACAGAACTATCTTAAAATATTGTGTGGTTTACTCTTGTTCCTCTTTCCTTTGCTGAAATAGAAGGCCCTCATAACAACCATGAAACAAATAATAAGTTAACTGTTTAAGATATTGGCTGGGGATAGAAGTTGGCTTGGTCACTGGGAAACCTCATTAGTTTTTCAGGTAATATGTGAGATCCATTATATTCCTTTGTAAGACAGACTCAAGGTATTGGCTTTCATTTGAAAAGCAGAACCTCTGATTGTGCAGTTTTCCCTAAATCATACACTGAAATGTAGAATCAATCATTTGGCACAGGACTGGACCAATGAAGAGAAAACAAGCCTGAGGGTGGTATTTGCAACATCTATACCTCAACTGTTTAAAATTAATTCTTTTTTCTCTCATTATTTTTCTGCTCCTGATTTTCTTGATGATTACAAACACAGTCAAATCCCTTTCTGTGTGAATCTTTCTTTAAACAAAAACACCAGTGCAGTACAGAAGGTAGGACCGAATGAAGGTAACTGTCCTTAGCTGTATGGAAATGTGAATTTAACTATATTTGTGACATGAATAAAAAGTTACAGATTTCCTTGACCTTACCCCATGACCATTGCAGTACTTGTTGCATTTATTGACACCGAATCCAGACACGCTGCGGCACACACCGTTGAAGCAGGCCTGTGGGTAAAAGCATTTATAGAGTCATAGAGTTGTATAGCATGGAAACAGACCCGCCTGTCCATGATGACAACTCATCCCAACCTGAGCTAGTCACATTTTCCAGCATTTGGCTCATACCTTTCTAAACCCTTCCTATTCATAACCCATTCGGATGCCTTTTAAATGTTGCATTTGAATCTATCTCCACCACTTCCCCTGGCAGCTCATTTCACTTATGCACAACACTCTGCATGAAAAAGTAAGCCCCCAGATCCTTTTTAAATCTTTCATCTTGAACCTGTGCCTTCCAGTTTTGAACTTCCCTATCCTGGGAAAAAATATTTGGATGTACACGCTTTTCAAGCTCCTCGTGATTTTATAAACCTGCACAAAATCACCCCTCAGCCTCCAAAGTTCCAGGGAATAAAAACCCAGCCTAGTCTGCCTGTCCCTACCTCAAGCCTTCTAGTCTTGGCAATACTCTTTTAAATATTTATTCGAAATTTGCATATTTATTTAACATCAGCTTTCGTATGGAAGGGTGTGACAAAACTGTCACTTTAAATAACGTTATGTTGTACTTGGTTATTTTGAAGAGAGGTAAAAACAATGACTGCAGATGCTGGAAGCCAGATTCTGGATCAGTGGTGCTGGAAGAGCACAGCAGTTCAGGCAGCATCCGAGGAGCAGTAAAATCGACGTTTCGGGCAAAAGCCCTTCATCTGGAATAAAGGCAGAGAGACTGAAGCGTGGAGAGATAAGCTAGAGGAGGGTGGGGGTGTGGAGAGAGTAGCATAGAGTACAATGGGTGAGTGGGGGAGGAGATGAAGGTGGTAGGTCAGGGAGGAAAGGAAAGATAGATGTGCCAAAGAGAGTAGAGAATAACCGCTTAAGATTGGAAAGGGAATGGTCAGTTCTCCCAGTTCAGATTTCTCCAAGTTGTTTTTAGCTGTAGCAGTCAAAAGTTGTTTTGAGTACCACAGGTGTCTCTCACTGAGGACGTTCTTCCCTCCTGCCTGTAAGAATTTGTGTTTGGATTTAAATTTTTGCCAAGGGGTGTGTTTATGGGATGTTACTATATGGTAACAGTTAATTAGTTAAGTTGGATCGGGTCGGTTAACTTTTCCAATAGTTAAGTTACTCTAAATTCTGATTTTCTTAGTTCATGTTTCAACTGTAGTGTTTAAATAAATTCTGTTTTTGCTTATAACTGAGTGGTTTGACCAGTTGCATCACGCCTGGACCACCCACTTCATATCTGCCTTTGAAATAAGAAAAAGGTAGGGTCTAAGCTACCTTCTTAAAATATTTTGAGGGGGTCTGGCTTGGTCCAAAATGAGGGTGACCCGAATTTTACGCAGTATTCAATGTCTCTAATGTCCTGTAGAGACACAACATGACATCCCAACTCCTATACTCAATCTTCTGACCAATGAAGGCAAGTGTGCAAAATGCCTTCTTCACAATCCTGTCTACCTGCAACCGCAATTACATTTATCAGTATAGTGGAAGCAAGAGTTCACTCTACTATAAAAATGTGCAGGGTAAATGTTGAGTGAGTTTAGACACTGCATAACTTTATGCTTTCATTATGGAATAGCATACAAACTAATTGTAAGATGTGTTTTACAGTAACTTTAATGTGACAATGTGAACCAAGGACATGGGTGTCTGACCAGGGGTCCATAAGAACATATGCCAGGAGGTTGCTGCCTCGTGCTCCTACAAGGAGGTTGAACAGTTCATCCACTTTACCAACACATTCTACCCCGACCTCAAATTTACCTGGACCGTCTCAGACACCTCCCTTCCCTTCCTAGACCTTTTCATTTCTTTCTCGGACGACCGAATCAACACAGACATTTACTACAAACCGACTGACTCCCACAGCTACCTAGACTACACCTCCTCCCACCCTGCCCTCTGTCATACCATACTCCCAATTCCTTCGTCTCCGCCACATCTGCTCTCAGGAGGACCAGTTCCAATACCGTACAAATGGTCTCCTGCTTCAAAGACCGCAATTTCCCCCCAGACGTGATCGACGATGCCCTTCACCGCATCTCCTCCACTTCCCGCTCCCCCGCCCTTGAGCCCCACCCCTCCAATTGCCACCAGGACAGACCCCACTGGTCCTCACCTACCACCCCACCAACGTCCACATACATCGTATCATCCGTCATCATTTCCGCCACCTCCAAATGGACCCCACCACCAGAGATACATTTCCCTCCCCTCCCCTATCAGCATTCCGAAAGGACCACTCCCTCCGTGACTCCGTCAGGTCCACACACCCCCACCAACCAACCTCCACTCCCTGCACCTTCCCCTGCAACCGCAAGAAATGCAAAACTTGCGCCCCCACCTAACTTCCCTCCAAGGCTCCAAGGGATCCTTCTATATCCGCCACAGATTTACCTGCATCTCCGCACACATCGTTTACTGCATCCGCTGCACCCGATGTGGCCTCCTCTATATTGGGGAGACAAGCCACCTACTTGCGGAACGTTTCAGGGAACACCTCTGGAACACCCGGACCAACCAATCCAACCACCCCGTGGCTCAACACTTCAACTCCCCCTCCCACTCCACCAAGGACATGCAGGTCCTTGGACTCCTCCATCGCCAGACCATAGCAACACGACGGCTGGAGGAAGAGCGCCTCATCTTCCGCCTAGGAACCCTCCAACCACAAGGGATGAACCTAGATTTCTCTAGTTTCCTCATTTCCCCTCCCCCCACCTTGTCTCAGTCAAATCCCTCGAACTCAGCGCCGCCTTCCTAACCTGCAATCTTCTTCCTGACCTCTCTGTCCCCACCCCCACTCTGGCCTATTACCATCATCTTGACCTCCTTCCACCTATCGCATTTCCAACGCCCCTCCCCCAAGTCCCTCCTCCCTACCTTTAATCTTAGCCTGCTGTACATACTTTTCTCATTCCTGAAGAAGGGCTCATGCTCGAAACATCAATTCTCCTGCTCTTTGGATGCTGCCTGACCTGCTGCGCTTTTCCAGCAACATATTTTTCAGTTCACTGGGAAAACCTTGCCAGTTTTTCAGGCAATATCCTGGGATCTATTGTGTTTCTCTCCAAATGTCAGGCAAGGTGCTGTCTTGGCGTAATGTTTTATTTGATAAACAGAACCTCCCTGTTAGTTCTCTCTTCATTGTGTACTAAAATGTAGAGTGGTACAGAATTGGAACAATGAAGTGTGACACATTACAACAATACCACCATTTGAAAGAGAAAACCTGGCTTATATTTTGATGTGATTGTCATCAAACATGCCAAGGATGGGGGTGTGGTGGCGGGGGGGGTCGGGGGGAGCGGTGGGGGTGCATTGCCAGTATGTGATCATACAGATCAGGAGCAGATCCATTCGGTCCCTCAAGCCTGGACTGCCATTTGTTATGATCATGGCTGATCTGATTGTAACCCCAAATCTGTATTCTTATTTACCCTAGTAATCTATAATTGACCGACTTACACAAATCTAACTCTGAATGAAAAATGTTCAAGGATTCTGCCTCCACCATCTTTTCAGGAAGACAGTTCCAAAGGTTCACAAGCACTGAGAACCAAATTACCTCATCTGTTTTAAAATGGTGACCTGTGATCTTGAAAGTGACCCCATGACAGGAAACATCTTCTCCACATCTATCCTGAGAAGAGCCCTCAGGATCTGACATGTTTTAATCAAATCACATTTTCTGAAACTTGAATGAATAGAAGAACAATGTATTGTCAATTGTAGTTATGAAATTACAGAGAGATGTGTGTAAGTTGCTACAATGTGGAGTCGTTTTAAATACAGAAAATACAAAAAGAAATGAGTCATGACGAAGGTCATTTTTTGTTCCTGCCATAGCTCCTAGGTTTCTGAAGTAGTTACAGGATGCCACCACCAAAGCTGCCCCGAGCCTACAAATCAGACACTGCCACCGGCTCAGCAAGCCTTTCCAAATGCCTTCCTCCACTGCAGCCGCAGAAAAGAAGAAAAGGGGAACTTTAATAAAAAAGATAAATGAACAGACAGAGCAAATAAAAAGAACAAGGCACAATGTTGGCAGACAGATGAGTTGGACTGGGACCATACAAGCATAGAGCTCAAAACACTTCCTACCCTGCAACTGCTGTTATCTTGGAATCTTATAAGCTTCACCCTCCAAACCTTTATCATCAGACAACATCCCCACAATTCAAGGTATAGTCTATAAACCTTCTCTGAACTGACTCCAGTGCATTTACATCTCTCCTTAAGTAAAGTCACTAAAACTATCCACAGAAATCCAGAGGTCACATCGTATCCTGTATAACTGAACCATAACCTGCTCATATTTGTATTGGTTCCACTCAAAATAAATGCTCAATTTACTCAAACAATCACTGTGACCACATACTAATCTTTTGTGATTCTTACACGAGGGTACCCAGATCACTCTACATCTCTGAGGTCTGAAATCTCTCACCATTGAGATATTTCTAGACAGTGAAGAAATAGTCTCATGTTTCCAAGTCAAGATGGTGAGTGGTTTGGAAAGAAATTTCCAGAGGGTGTTCCAAGTATCTGTTGACCTTGTCTTTCCAGATGGAAGTGGTCATGTGCTTGGAAGGTGCTGTCTCAGGATCATGGGCAAATTTCTCCAGTGTGTTTTCTGCTACTAACGACTGTTGGTGATGGAGAAAGTGGATGCTTGTGAATGTGGTGTCAATCAAGCCGACTGCTTTATCCTGGGTGGTGTCAACCTTCTTGAGTGTTTTTGTGGCTGCATTCATCCAGACAAGTGAGCAGTATTCTATTGCTCTCCTGACTTAGAGTTATAGTCATAGAGTCACAGAGATGTACAGCATGGAAACAGACCCTTCGGTCCAACCTGTCCATGCTGACCAGATATCCCAACCCAATCTAGTCCCACCTGCCAGCCCCCAGCCCATATCCCTCCAAACCCTTCCTATTCATAAACCCTTCCAAATGCCTCTTAAATGTTGCAATTGTACCAGCCTCCACCACTTCCTCTGGCAGCTCATTCCATACACGTACCACTTTCTGTGTGAAAAAGTTGCCCCTTAGGTGTCTTTTATATCTTTCCCCTCTCACCCTAAACCTATGCCCTCTAGTTCTGGGGTCCGCTGACCCCAGGGAAAATACTTTTGTCTATTTATCCTATCCATGCCCCTCATAATTTTGTAAACCTCGATAATGTCACCCCTCAGCCTCCGACACTCCAGAGAAAACAGCCCCAGCCTGTTCAGCCTCTCCCTATAGCTCAAATCCTCCAACCCTGACATCATCCTTTTCTGAACCCTTTTAAATTTCACAACAACTTTCCAATAGGAAGAAGACTTGGGCATCGCTGACTGGCCAGCATTTATAATCCATCCCTATTTGCCCTTGAGAAGCTGGTGGTGAGCTGTCTTCTTCAATCATGGCAGTCCACTTGCTGTGGGTTGACCAATAATGCTGGTAGGGAAAGAAGTGCAGGAGTTTGACCCAACGACTGTGAAGGAATGGTGGTATAATTCCAAGTCAAGGTGGTGAGTGGCTTGGAGGGGAACTTGCAAGTGATGGTGTTCCCAAGTACCTGCTGTTTTTCTGGATGGAGGTTATCATGTGTGTGGAAGTTGATGTCTAAGGATCTTTGATGAAATTCTGCAGTGCATCTTGTGGGTAGTACATGATGTTGTTACTGAGCCCCAGTGGTGGAGGGATTGAATATTTGTAGATTTGGTGCCAATCAAGCAGGTTGCTTTGTCCTGGATGGTGTCAAGCTTCTTGAGTGTTGTTGGCGCTGCATCAACCAGGCAAGCGTGGAGTATTCCATCACACTCCTGACTTGTGCCTTGTAGATGGCTGATAGACTTTGGGGTGTCAGGAGGTGAGTTACTCGCATCAGTATCCCTAGTCTCTGACCTGCTCTTGTAACCACTATGTTTATGTGGTGAGTCCAGTTGAATTTCAGGTCAATGGTAATCCCAAGGATGTTAACAGTGAGGAGTTCAGTGATTGTAATACTGTTGAATGTCAAGAGGCAGTGGTTAGAACACATCTACAGTATTGTCTCCTTATTGGAGGAAGCAAGGTAGATGGGGAGGGGAAAGACAGATAGAAAGAGAGAGAAAGAGGGACAGAGAACGTGTGTGTGTATGTGTGTGAGAGAGAGAGAGAGAGAGAGAAAAACAGCCCACTACATCAATGCAAAACATAAGGCTGAAACTTTTGCACCAATCTTCAGGCAGATGTGCTGAGTGAATGATCCATCTCAGCTTCCTCCAGTGCTCTCCAGCATTACAGATAGCAGTTTTTAGTTGATTTGATTCACTCCACATGATATCAAGTGACAGCTCCAGTTTTCTCTCACAGTCCAAAGATGTGCAGATTTTGTCGATTGGCCACTTTAAATTGCCTATCATGTCTAAGGACGTGCAGGCTAGGTGGATTAGCCATGGGACAGGAAAGGATAGAGTTGGGGGTAGGTCCTGGTGAAATGCTTTTGAGAGTGGGAGTGTGGACTCACTGGGGAAAATGGCCAGTTTCCTCACTGTTAGAGATTCTATGATCTTTCTCACTTATGTATTGGGCTCTTCTATTATTCAGGATGGGGACTTTTTCGGAACCTCCTCCTCCAGTGAGTTGTTTAATTGTCCACCACCATAGATTACTAGATGAAGCTGGACTGGAGAGATTAGATCTGATTGACTGGTTGAACAATTGCATAGCTGTCTTTGTGTCATATGTAGTCATCAGGTTGACTATTCATTGTTAGGTATGCCTGCTGCAGCTCCTCACACGTCCTCCAGCACCCTCGATTTAAGTAACTTGGTGCTCAAGGCTGAGTGAAGAATATATGGCCACGAGGTTGCAGATTATGTTTGAGTACAATTCAGCTGCTGTTGTTGGCCCATGTCCTTAGATAAGATTTTGGGATAGTGATGGGGGAACGAGCTGAGAATAGTTTACAGGTCGGTGCAACATCGAGGGCCGAAGGGCCTGTTCTGCGCTGTATTGTTTTATGTTCTATCACATATCGTAGATGCCTTGACTTTAACAGATCAGTTTGATGTTTGTGACATTTAGTACATTCCAATTTGCATTACACTTTAAGGACAGAAATCAATGTAAATATAAAAACAAAATGATGTACTCTTCTACCCTGAATGACAGAACACACTACAAGAGAAAGAGATCTTCTTTTTCTTTGCCCTCTGGTGAAATGGGATATCACTGACACTACTGTAATTGTTATCTATCATTAGTCATTCACTTTCTACCCTCAGTAATAAGTTCTTTTAAGATTGATTAAATGTAATTTATGCTATCCAAAGAAGCCATAATGTGCAAACTATTTATTTACCTGCAGTTTCCCTTATAGCCACCCCCAGTCCTGAATAAACGTTTCACCCGAAATGTTGACGTCTTCATCTCCTGATGCTGCCTAACTAGCTGTGACCTTCTAGCCTTCTGTTTATTTTGGATTCCAACATCTGTGTTTTTTTTTGTCTTGAAAGAGTAAACTGTCATTTGGAAATGAGTCAGTACATAATTTGTTAAATACCATATGCTGCAATGCTACCAAAAAATTACCTTTCCCAAACCGCAGGGGGTGCCGGAAGCCACCATGTCAATATCTTCAGCATCTCCCATGAAGTATGTCCCATAACACTCAATGTTCTTGCCTTTATTAGAAAATTGAGATATGATATTTTTGATTTTCCCACCTATTACTGGTGATTTTCCTTTTCCACTGCATTGAAGTTTTCCGCACCTCACATCCCTGAAAAAAATTTGCAAATGGTTTACAAACTTTTCCTCATTCTTTTCTTCCTTTACTACATGCTACAATTGGAAACTTGACTCAAAGTAGAAATTTTGTAGGAGCGTTGGGGTTGGGTGCTTTAACTAGGGTCTGCAACAAGTAAACAGAACAGGACATTGGTTAGGCCACTGTTGGAATATTGCGTGCAATTCTGGTATCCTTCCTATCGAAAGTTGTTGTGAAACTTGGAAGGATTCAGAAAAGATTTACAAGGATGTTGCCAGGGTTGGACGATTTGAGCTATAGGGAGAGGTTGAATAGGCTAGGGCTTTTTCCCTGGAGTGTTAGAGGCTGAGGGGAGACCTTATAGAGGTTTACAAAATCATGAGAGGCATGGATAGGATAAATAGACAAAGTCCTTTCCCTGTGGTGGGTGAAGTCCAGAATTAGAGGGCATAGATTTAGGGTGAGAGGGGAAATATATAAAAGGTGTTGCTGTTGCTACTACCAAAAGGCCTACACTTGCTCGTATTTCTTAGTCATATGTGCAAACTGCTAGACACCAATGTGATCCACAGTGAACAGATCTGTTGTGTTTGTAGGTTGAGGAACTTCCGGAGCTGATTCAAGGAACTGGAGTCTGAGCTGCAGATGTTGCACTACATCAGGGAAGGGGAAAGTTATTTGAATATTTTTGCTTAAAACGATGGTTCCACACTTCAGATTTGGTCATTCAAAACCGGGTTGTGATCAGGAACTACTGCTGAAGCCTCAAGAAATTAAAATTAAGGAGTTCCTATACTGTACAACAGTCATAAGGTTCCTGTAAACTGTGAGGATGACAGTGGGGACAGCAGGGGAGATGAGCTAACTTACGAAGGCACATTGATACAGGGAGACATTAAAGTGGGGGAAGGAAACTCGAACATAGTTTTCAGAGGGACACTGTAATCAGAGGGGATGGATACTATTCCCTGCAGCTGTGACTGGGAGTCCCAAAGGCTGTGTCACCTGCCCACTGCCAAGGTTAAGGACTTGTCCTTAGGGATGGAGAAGAACTTGGGGAAAAGGGGGAGGGATCCGGTAGTCATTATTCATTTGACATGGGGAAGACTAGAAAGGGGGTTTTGTTGAAAGACTTTGAACAGTTAGGAGATAAATTACATAGCACAGCTAATAATCTCTGGAAACTAACATATAGTAAATAAATTAAGAAGCTTAATATTCAAAGGTTGGTGTGGGTGAAATGGCTTTCAGTTCATGGGGAACTGGCATCAGTACTGGGGTAGGAGGGAGCTGTTTTGGAGGAATGGCCTTCACTTCTGTTATGAAGTTGAAGGTATGGACTGTACCTTTAAGAGAGAGTAAATGCTGTTCTGAACTGAGAGCTTACAATCAGCTGTGATATGATGAGATGGCTGTCTCAGAGTGTACTGGAACATTGAAAATATGTAACATTTGGCTGTGAATTTGATACCTGAATTGGTTCCAGTTTTGATAACAATTCAATTTTTTTGTAAATATATTTATTAGCAAATTTTTTTAACTTTACAAACATATAAAATTACTGAAAAAAAAGTTAATAACAAATATCAGTATAATAAAAAGAAAAAACACACAAATTACAACCCTCACTCTGACACATCGTCCTCCATGCCTTGACTGTACTAGTGACAATGGGGTTCCGGCAGTGGTCCATAACTGTCCTCATCTTAACCACGAACAACAGGTTAATAAGAGGGCACTTTGCCTGGGAGGCCTCGATATCCAGCCATGTTGAGTTCGGATTGTTACCTACTCAATCAGACAAAGGACAGTAGGGAACTCAATTGATACCTCCTGATGATTGGGAAATCAACTCCTCCCCCTCCGTGTGGCAACTACAATTTAGTAAGTTTGATGAAGGGCTGCCCACGATGCCAGACAAAGGAAGCAAACCACTCCACAAGCTTCCGCAGCATTGACCTGGGAAACATTATAGGGAGTATGCGCATGGGATAAAACAAACGAGGAAGAACATTCATCTAAATGAGAGATATTTGGCCCAGCCATGAAATTGGAAGAGCCTCCCATCTCTGGTGATCTCACCTAATATTGTCGAGTTCGAAATAACAGATCAAACTTGGGGGTAATAATAGGTATCAGAACCCTGGTGATCACTTAAAAGGGAACTTCAGGCCACCTTCGACTTCTGGTACACCCTTAAAGTTCCCCAAAGGCATAGCCTCCGATTTTGCAAAGTTAATATTGTATCCTGAAATAGCCTCAAATGAATTGATACATTGTATCAAATGGGTTACAGAGGTCATCTGGTTCGATAAAAACAGAAGGACATCATTCGCATACAGTGTAATCTTGTGTGCCCTCGATCCCACTTCCGGAGCAGTTATGTGGACGTTCTGATGAATGGCTTCTGCCAGCGTCTCTATCACCAACATAAACAACAGCGGTGAGAGGGGGCAGCCTTGCCGACTACCCCTACCAATCCTAAAATTCCCAGACTTCACCACGTTGGTGATGACCGTGCCAGAGGGTGGCGATATAAAACCTCTACCCACCTACCAAAGACTTCACCCAACCCAAAGTGTTCTAAGACATAAAAAAAATATGGCCGTTCCACCCTGTCAAATGTTTTCTCTGCATCTAAGGAAATCACCAACCTCTGAAGTGATCGTTGCTGACAAGCTTGGACCATTTTCAGCAACCTTCTAATATTATTGGAGGACCTACAGCCCCTTATAAAGCCTGTCTGGTCCTCTTTAGTAATATGGGGCAACACCCTTTCCAGTCTCAGTGCCAGGATCTTGGACAGAATCTTGAAATCTGAATTTAATAGACAGATGGGCCTGTATGAGGCACAATCCTCAGGAACCTTCCCATTCTTAAGAATTAGGGAAAGATTAGCTTCTCTCAAAGATGGTGGTAAGTATTCATGCTCATAGGAGTGATTGTACATCTCCAATATCGGCCCTGACAGAATCCCTATAAATTCCTTATAAAACTCACCCAGAAGACCATTAGTTCTAGGCGCTTTCCCACTCTGAAGTTGCCTAGCTGCCTCCTGCATTTCCTGAACTGTCACGGGGGCATTAAGGAGAGAGGCCTGTGTTCCAAGGTTAACCCTGGGATGGTCCAGGTTCTTAAAAAATGTCTCCATTTTAGCCCTCCTGACCTCACAACCTTCAGATTGCTACAATTCAGAGTAAAAGCTCTGAAAAGCCTCATTAATCTTTTTAGCATCGTATATGTAAGGACCCCAGTGCTGTCCTGATTGTAGCAATGGGTTGGGGAGCACACTTTTTCCGAGTCAGGTACGCTAAATACTTCCCTGGCCTATCCCCATATTCGAACAGCCTTTGTCTATCAAAAGCAAGTTCTTTCCTTGTGTTTTCTGTCAGTATTGAATTCAAGGCAGCCCGGAGGGCTGTGATCCGCTGCAGCTTCGTCACCAAAGGCCGCGCAAATTGTGCCGCCTCAGCGGCTTTCAACCGCGTCTCAAATAGGCACTGCTGTTCCTCCTTGTTGTTTCTGGCTAGCCGAATAGGAGATAGCTAATCCCCAAACAAAGGCCTTATCCATAGCATAGACGGACTACTAGCCGTGCCTGAGTTGATAGTCAAGAATTCCTGAAACTCCTTCAAAAAATATTCCACAAATTTGGAATCCTTAAGGAGAAAAGGGTCAAACACCAGTGCCGCAAACCTAGCCCTTCACTCTTGGCCTTAACTTCTAAATATATTACTGCGTGATCAGAGATAGCTTTATTCCCAATTTTACAACCCATAATCAAATCCAAAAGGGCCGTGGGAGCTAGAAAGAGGTCAATCCTCGTGTGACATTTATGTGGGTTTGAAAAAGAGGTGAAGTCAATGCTGGTAGGTGAAGACATCTCCAAATATCCACCAGCTCCAACTCCTCGCATAAATCAACCACCAGCTTGGCTTTGGGGAGAAATAGATGGGGGCCCACAAGGCATCCTGTCCACTGTCGGATCCACAAGACAATTAAAATCCACCCCCCGCCCCCATAATAATGCGCCGTGTTCCAAAAGCACTCAACTTAGAGAAAGCACTAATCAAAAATTTGAGGGGATGCGCCGGTGGACAGTAGACATTTAAAATGCCATATTCCTCCCCATGTATCAGGGCTTTAAGTATCACAAACCGTCCTTGCTCATCTTTCACCTGCTCTAATAATGTGAACAGAAGTTTTTTCTGGATAAGTACCGCTACTCCCCTTTTAGTAGTAAAGGATGAAAAGAATACCCGGTCATAACCCCCCTGTTGTAATTTCAGGTGTTCCCCATCATCAAGATGAGTTTCCTGCAACAAAGCAATATCAACCCTTTCCCTCTTAAGACTAGAAAGCACTTTTTTTCCTTTTAATAGGCTAATGATTTCCCTTAATGTTCCAGGTGCACCATTTAATAAGCCATATCCCCTTTCAGAGATCCTTGAACCCCTGGGAGGGAAAACCCTGCTTACAAAGCGCCAAGCATAAGTAAATAAAGACTCATAGAGTCAAAGAACTATACATATATATATATACAAAAACTACTCTATCAAAACTATAAACAACTATTACTACGAAGAAACTACAAAAGAAACTATAAAACCTTGAATGGAAGACTCTTCTCCCTGCTCATAGGGGGTACTCACCCTACCCATCCCCTCCTTCACAGTTCCTTCAAACTTGGACTATGCCCAGCCTTAGGTGAGAAAAAAAACAAGGAGATGATCCTTAAATCAACAAAAAAAAAGACCAAGTCAAGATGAACACTCCCCCCATCCCTGGCTTCATGTCACTCCCTACTTGTGACTAAAAGCGAAACAGAACAAACAAAAAAAGGGGAGAGATAACAAAGAACATCCACAACATTTCCCATCAGAAAATCCAGTTATTAAAAAAAGGGAACAACTTATTTCAAGGTCTTTTCCCTCCTTTCCAAAAAGGAAATTATTCAGGAGAAGGAAAGGAATTTTTAAAAAAAGGAGGGAAAACATGGGGAAAGATAGAAAAGAGAACAAACATTAACCATGCTATTCAGGCCAATCCGTCTATTTTAAAGTGTCTACAAAGTTTTAGCTTTATCCACCGAGTCAAATTTATAAACTGAATCCTCGTGGCTGAAATGGAGCACTGCGGATATCTCATGGATTACAGGTTCCTCAGCCTCTTTTTAACTTCATCGAAGGACTTCCTCTTTCGAATTACAGCTGCAGAGAAATCTTGGAAAAACATGATTTTGGACTCCTTGAACAGCAGTGCCTGTGGATCTTTTCCCAGGGATCTGGAAGCTTCTATGACTTTTTGCTTCTCCTTATATGAATGGAAGTGCACTAGGATCGAGCAGGGGGCGCTGCACCAACCCTGACCTGTGCACTGTAACCCGATAAGCCCTTTCAATCTGCAGCCTGCTGGACTCGATGTGAAGGCTCAAAAACTTTGGCAGCCACCTTTCAAAGAAGCTCACTGGTTGCTCACCTTCCTCATCTTCCGGGAGCCCGACAATTCGGAGATTTATCCTCCAACCTCGATTTCTGAGGTCATCGATATGGTCTCGCAAGGCCCGCACCTCTTGCTCCAGCACCTGGATTTGACTGGATGAGGACTCCATTGCAGCTTCTGAGATCTTAGGTCGATCCTCCACCTCCTCCAGCCCTGAGGCCCTGGATCTCCTGCTCATGCTTCTGCAACATGAATGCTATGGATTGTACCTGGGCACGAATCTCCCCATGGATCTCCTCAATCGCAGCCCCAACCTTTGAGGTAAGTCTCTCCATTGCTGCAGCCAATTCCTGTGAGTCTGTCAGGTCCCCAGGGGGGTTCAGGAGAGGCAGCTGCTGCTGCAGCCTCTGGTGTTGTAGTGTCCTCCCTGCTGCTGTTGTCTAGTTCCTTTTCCCTTTGGCGTCCTTCCCACTCCCAAATATTAACAAGTATGTGTTCTGTAAGGCTTGAAACTAATATTTCCACCACATAAGTTGGCCAGGGATGGCAAAAAACACCAGTATGTTAGGAAGAGCTGTCTACAACAGTTCTACAGAATCGCTGCCATCTTGCCGAGTCCAACAATTCAAATTTAACCAAGCAGTTTAAATTATGCCCCAGGATACTAAAACCTAATCAAGTTTGAATTTATTGTTTTACCAAAATCAAAACAACAAGATGATCTAATGTTGGGGACATAAAAATTTAGACATTTTGAAAATTGGAGACAGAGGAACTGCCATCGATAGAAACCCAAGAAATTAGGAAACACTCTCTATCAAAGGTACCTTTTCATATGAAACATATTCACAGTAAAAAGAAAGAAGATGACCCCGGGAGAAACTCAGCCGGAAGCAGAAAGACACCGATGATGCCAGCCACTGTGTGGTTTTAAAATTAAGTTGATATAATTTGAATAAGTGTCTTACTGGAACAGCATATTGTTATAGAGTTGGTGGCAGGTAACACCAGTTCACTTGTAAAGTTAAAAAATAAACTGATATTATTTTCTTTAAATAGTAGAATTTAGGAGTTCTCTGTCATTTAAATTTTAACAGATTACAAGACGAGGTGAAGTTTTCTGTGTGTTTGGTTTAATTAACAGAAGGGTTCACTGCTATGTCATAACACTTGAATTTGTCAAAGGCTTTACTTGAATTCAAACAAACTATATCAACTGCACTACCCTGATCTATACACCCATCAACATAGGCCCTTTAGAAAATAAGACTGGATGCAATGGTGCAGTACTGTGCCTTTGAGAGAAATGTGTCCTCTGCTGTTTCTCTTGAAGAGGACAGTTGGCATATTTGTGCTGGAATGTCTGCTTTGGAATCAGTGGGTAAACAGCTTTGAGCTTCCTGAGTGCTTTTTAAAAAATTAGACAAAAGAAGCATGAGTGGGTGGAGTCAGGCTCACACTGACCCAGGTTTTTGTTGTGCTTTTAACTGAGGTTTGGAGTCGAGGAGTGAAGCTGATAGATACAGCTCTCTGCTGCAACAAAAAACTTGAGTTCTCTCTCTGCTGCTGCATGATTTTTGTGCTCCTTTGTCCTGGACTAGAACGGAAACACCATGCGAGGAAATTCTGTTTTGCTGAATTTGCCTTTGCTAAATGTTTGTTTATGGGATGCTTCTGCATTGGAGTAGTTGCTATTTAGTGGTTAACTAATGTATTTTTTTATTAAGTATTTAATAGAGTTAAATTTCTGCCAGCTATTCACTTTCTTTTGTATTTTAACTGTGTTTTAAGAATAAAGAGTATTTTACTTAAAGCCGAGGGGTGGACCAATTGAATTATGTCTGGAACACAATGCCTTCCAGTTGCTTTAAGTACTTTGGTTGGCGTGGATGGGTCCAGGTTATCTCCTTGATATATTTTGAGGGTGTTTGGTCTTGCCCATAAAACTGGGGAAATAATAATTGGGAACTAGAAAATGGAAGAGAAGTTGAATAAATACTTTTCATCAGTCTTTACAGAAGGCACTAAGGAATTCAAAACATTCCAAAGTTACTAAATATTCAAGACAAAAAGAGGAGACAAAACAAACACAATAATTATTACTCGAAAAAAATTGCTAAGGCAATGTATGGGGCTAAAGTCATACTGGACTTGAAACATTCCATCTGTTTCTCAGCGACCTGTTGTCAGACGAGGTGGCTTTCTCTGGCATTTCCTTTCAAACATCTAGCATCCACAGTATTTTGAGTTTATTGAAGAAGTTGAGAATTGAAGAAGTTCTTTGGAGAAAAGGCAGCGAAGAGGAGATTTGATAGAGGTTTCCAAAATCATGTGCAGACTGGGTATGGGCTTGATAGGGAAAATCTGTTCACAAATGACAAAGAAAATGGGAGGGCATGGATTTAAGATAATGTGCAAAAACGGCAAGGGTGAAATGACAAAACCCTTTTTAATTTAGTGAATAATAAGAGTATGGAAAAGATTGATTGGAAATGTGATGCAGGCAGGATCAGATGAGGCATTCAAGAGGGCATTGGATGATTATTAGGCCTCCAGTCTGAAAAACAACCCTCTCCCACTGCATTCTGTCTTCTTTCATCAAATCAGTTTTGAAACCAATTTGCTAGCTCTCCTTGGATTCCATGGGATTTAACAATCAACAATCCAACATGCTGTACCTTGTCAAACACCTTGTTAAAGTCAACATAGACAATGTCTACTGCAATTTCCCTCATCTACTTTCCTGGTCAAAAAAACGCAATCAAATTTGTGAGACACCATTTCCAAAGCCATGCTGACGAGCCCAAATGAGTCCTTTCCACTCAAAATGCCAGTATATCCTGTCTCCCAGAATCCCCTCTAATAACATACCTACCACAGAGGTTATTCTCACTGGTCTGTAATTCCCAGGCATTTCTCTGCAGCCTTTCTTGAATAATGACACAACATTAGCCACCTTACAATCTTCGGGCACTTCACCTGTAGCTGCTGATGATACAAATATCTTTACCAGGGGCCCCGCAATTTCCTCCCTGGCTTCCCACAGAGTCCTGGGATACACTTCATCAGGTCACGGGCACTTATCAACCTAATGCGTTTTAAGACTTTCAGCCCCTCCTCTTCTGTAATGTGGACTCGCTTCAAGACCTGACTATTGATTTCTCCAAGTTCCCGAGCATTCATACCTTTCTCAACAGGAAATACAGTACTGATGGGAAATATTTATTTTGTATTTCACTCATCTCTTGTGGCTCTACACATAGATGACCTTGTTGATCTAAGAGGCCGTATTTTCACCCTAGTTATTCTTTTGCCCTTCATGTACCTGTAGAATCTCTTCGCATTTTCCTTTCCCTTCTCTGCCAAAGCCACATCGTATCTCCTTTTAGCCATCCTGATTTCCATCTTAAGTGTACTTTGACACTCTCTTTACTCCTCCTAGACAGGTCATATGCCTTATTTTCCTTGACTTGGGCCTCAATAACTCTCATCATAGTTCTTTGAGCAGGTGACTAAGGAGGTGGACGAGGATAAAGCAGTAGATGTTGTGTATATGGATTTTAGTAAGGCGTTCGATAAGGTACCCCATGGTAGGCTAATGCAAAAACTACGGAGGTATGGCATTGAGGGTGCATTAGAGGTTTGGATTAGAAATTGGCTGGCTGGAAGGAGACAGAGGGTAGTAGTTGATGGTATAGGTTCATCTTGGAGTGCAGTTACTAGCGGTGTACCTCAACGATCTGTTTTGGGACCATTGCTTTTTGTTATCTTTATAAATGATCTAGAGGAGGGGCTTGAAAGCTGGGTGAGTAAGTTTGCGGATGACACAAAAGTCGGTGGAGTTGTGGATAGTGAGGAAGGATGTGGCAGGTTACAGCGGGATATAGACAAGTTGCAAAGCTGGGCAGAAAGGTGGCAAATGGAATTCAATGTAGCTAAGTGTGAAGTCATTCACTTTGGTAGGAGTAACAAGAAGATGGATTACTGGGCTAATGGTAGGCTACTTGCTCGTGTGGATGAGCAGAGGGATCTTGGTGTCCATGTACACAGATCTCTGAAAGTTGCCACCCAGGTAAATAGTGCTGTGAGGAAGGCATATGGTGTACTGGGCTTTATTGGCAGAGGAATTGAGTTCCGGAGTCCTGAGGTCATGTTGCAGTTGTATAAGACTCTGGTGCGGCCTCATCTGGAGTATTGTGTGCAGTTTTGGTCGCCATACTATAGGAAGGATGTGGAGGCATTGGAACTGGTGCAGAGGAGGTTTACCAGGATGTTGCCTGGTATGGTAGGAAAATCGTATGAGGAAAGACTGAGGTACTTGGGGCTGTTCTCATTGGAGAAAAGAAGGTTTAGGGGAGATTTGATAGAGGTGTACAAGATGATTAGGGGTTTAGATAGGGTAGACACTGAGAACCTTTTATCGCTAATGGAGTCAGCTGTTACAAGGGGACACAGCTTTAAATTAAGGGGTGGAAGGTATAGGACAGATGTTAGGGGTAGATTCTTTACACAGCGGGTTGTGAGTTCATGGAATGCCCTGCCAGTAGCAGTGGTGAACTCTCCCTCTTTATGGTCATTTAAGCGGGCATTGGATAGGCATTTGGAAGTTATTGGGCTAGTGTAGGTTAGGTAGGATTCGGTCGGCGCAACATTGAGGGCTGAAGGGCCTGTACTGCGCTGTATTTTTCTATGTTTTCTATCATCCAGGGCTTCTTACTCCTGCAAGCCTTACCCTTCACTCTAACAGCAACATGTGGCCCTGAACACTCACGAACTCACTTTTGAAAACACCCATTTATCAGTCTCCCCCAATCAACTTTTGAAAGTTCCTGCTTAAGACCATCAAAATTGGCCTTGCCCCAATTTAGAATTTTAACTTGTGACCAGTCCCATCCTTTTCCTTAGCTATTTTAAACCTTATCGAATTATGGGCATTTGTCCCGAAGTGCTCCCATAATTCCATTACTTCTCTTGCCTTATTTCCCAAGAGGTGGTCAAATTTTGTCTCTTCTGTAGTCAGGAAAGGTCAATGCAATGACAACTGATTAGAAAGCATTTTGGAGAGAAAAAGGAACTGTGACATTGGAAAATATCATGTTAATTTGTTTGTGCTATCAGCAGAGTATTAGGGTTTAGATTGCTACAGAAAGGGGTGATTCAATTAGTTACAGTGAAACAAATCCACACCAACCCACACGGCCCAACCCACCCAGACCCATTTCACTACATTTACCCTTTCACCTAACACTACAGGCAATTTAGCATGGCCAATTCACCTAACCTAACTGTGGGAGGAAACCGGAGAGAACCCACACAGACACAGGGAGAATGTGCAAACTCCACATAGACAGTTGCTTGAGGCAGGAATTGAACCCATGACTCTGGCGCTGTGAGGCAGCAGTGCTAACCACTGAGCCACCGTGCCACCCATGCTGGAATGTGACTTAAGAAATTCAGAGTTTGAAGCAATTTGCAGCTGAAATTTGTTCTGTAGTTGCTTTGAGGACTCTCTTAAAAAGTACATCTTTTTGTATCATTTAACAAGTGTGTAATTTAAAATGAGGAGAAAATGAAGACTGCAAATGCTGGAGATCAGAGTCAAACAGTTGAAAAGCACAGCTGGTCTGGCAGCATCCAAGGAACAGGAGAATCAATGTTTTGGGCATAAATGGATGAAAGAAGCCCTTTCCTGATGAAGGGCATATGCCCAAAATGTTTATTCTCCTGCTCTTCACCAGCTGTGCTTTTCCAGCTTCACACTCTTTGACTGTAATTCAGAATGAGTTTACCTTCACACAGAGGGGATAAGAGCACAATCTCAGGGAAGGATTTCAATGGCAATTAGATTCCCTACAGTATGGAAACAGGCCCTTCAACCCAACAAGTCCACACCAAAGAGTAACTCACCCAGACCCATTCCCCAACATTTACCCCTGACTAATGTGCCTAACACGGCCAATTTAGCATGGCCAATTCACCTAACCTGCACATCTTCGGATTGTGGGCGGAAACCGGAGCACCCGAAGGCAACCCACGCAGACAATGGGGGGAATGTGCAAATCCACATAGATAGTTGCTCGAGGCTGGAATCGAACCCAGTCCTTGGTGCTGTGGGGCAGCAGTGCTAGCCACTGTGTCACCTATGTACTAACCAAGCTGGTCAAGCCCTAACGTCTATTAGGCAAAAGTGAGGACTGCAGATGCTGGAAACCAGAGTTTAGATCAGAGTGGTGCTGGAAAAGCACAGCAGATCAGGCAACATCATCGGAGCAGGAAAATCGATGTTTCGGGCAAAAGCCCTTCATCAGGAATGATGAAGGGCTTTTGCCCGAAACATCGATTTTCCTGCTCCTCGGATGCTGCCTGACCTGCTGTGCTTTTCCAGCACCACTCTGATCTAAACCCTAAAATCTACGACTGGTGATAAAGGAGACAAGGCAGAAAAGCCTACACTACCTCATTTCCGCATATGTCTACCTGTAGCAGTATTGGCAGGAGTGACACAGCGCCTTCTAGTGATTAAGTTCCATCTTCACATTGAAGACATCCCCATAGTTTAAACAGAGCGGTGATAGATATGGGACAGATGTCACAGGTAGTTTCTTTACTCAGAGAGAAGTAGGGGCGTGGAACGCCCTGCCTGCAACAGTAGCAGACTCGCCAACTTTAAGGGTATTGAAATGGTCATAGAATCCATCATTAAGGATGAGGTTTCTAGAATCCATCATTAAGGATTAAGGATGAGGTTTCTAAATTCTTAGAAGAGCAGAGTCTGATTAGAACAAGTCAACATGGATTTAGTAAGGGGAGGTCATGCCTGACAAACCTGTTGGAATTCTTTGAAGACGTGACAAGTAGGTTAGACCAGGGAAACCCAGTGGATGTGGTCTATCTAGGCTTCCAAAGGACATTTGATAAGGTGCCACACGGGAGGCTGCTGAGCAAGGTGAGGGCCCATGGTGTTCGAGGTGAGCTACTGGAATGGATTGAGGATTGGCTGTCTGACAGAAGGCAGAGAGTTGGGCTAAAAGGTTCTTTTTTGGAATGGCAGCCGGTGATGAGCGGTGTCCCGCAGGGTTCAGTGTTGGGGCCACAACTTTTCGCATTATATATTAATGATTTGGATGAAGGGACTGGGGGCATTCTAGCGAAGTTTGCAGATGATACGAAGTTAGGTGGACAGGCAGGTAGTACTGAGGAAGTGGGGAGGCTACAGAAGGATCTAGACAGTTTGGGAGAGTGGTCCAGGAAATGGCTGATGGAACTTAATGTGAGCAAATGCGAGGTCTTGCACTTTGGCAAAAAGAATAAAAGCATAGACTACTTTCTAAATGGTGAGAAAATTAGTAAAGCCAAAGTACAAAGGGATCTGGGAGTGCTAGTCGAGGATTCGCTAAAGGTAAACATGCAGGTTGAGTCTGTGATTAAGAAAGTGAATGCAATGTTGTCACTTATCTCAAGAGGGTTGGAATATAAAAGCAGCGATGTGCTACTGAGACTTTATAAAGATCTGGTTAGGCCCCATTTGGAGTACTGTGTCCAGTTTTGGTCCCCACACCTCAGAAAGGACACACTGGCACTGGAACATGTCCAGCGGAGATTCACACGGATGATCCCTGGAATGGTAGGTCTAACATATGAGGAACGGCTGAGGATCCTGAGATTGTATTCATTGAAATTTAGAAGATTAAGGGGAGACTTAATAGAGACGTACAAGATAATACATGGCTTGGAAAGGGTGGACGCTAGGAAATTGTTTCCATTAGGTGAGGAGACTAGGACCTGTGGACACAGCCTTAGAATTAGAGGAGGTCAATTCAGAACAGAAATGCGGAGACATTTCTTCAGCCAGAGAGTGGTGCGCCTGTAGAATTCATTGCCGCAGAGTGCAGTGGAGGCCGGGATGCTAAATGTCTTCAAGGCAGAGATTGATAGATTCTTGTTGTCTCAAGGAATTAAGGGCTATGGGGTGAACGCTGGTAAGTGGAGTTGAAATGCCCATCAGCCATGATTGAATGGCGGAGTGGACTCGATGGGCCGAATGGCCTTACTTCCACTCCTATGTCTTATGGTCATTGGATAAACATATGGATGAAAATAGAATAGTATAGGTTAGATGGGCTTCAGATTGGTTTCACAGGTTGGCGCAACATCGGAGGCTGAAAGCCTGTACTGTGCTGCCATGTTCTATGTTCCATGTTCCATTCCCTTCATGGTGATGCATGGCAGTACCACCATGCTAAATGGAATACATTTCAACTTGATCCGGCAAATCTAGATTGGAACCAATGAAACGATTGGTCCAAGAACAGCAGCAGGATTGTATTCAACCATAAGCAGTAACCTCATGGGCCAGCATATCTTCCACTCCACAACTACAACCAAGCTAAGAGATCAACCCTAGCTCAGAGGAAGATATGACGGTAGCAACACCAGATATACCTAAGAATCAAGTGTAAACCTGACGAAGTTACAACAAAGGATTGTTTGCAACAATTGGAGCAGGATGAAACAGACTTTTTTTAATTCAAACATGGGATGTGGATGTCCCTGGCTGGCCAGCATTTATTGCCCATCCCTAATTGCCCTTGAGAAGGTGATGCTGAGCTGCTTTCAACCACTGCTGTTTATATACTATAGCTAAAACCACAATGCTGTTATATAAGACTGCTCTTTCAGTGTCACTGGGGCAAAATCCTGGAATTTCTTCCACAAAAGGCAGTGTGGGGTGCCTACAGCACATGGACTGCAGCAGTTCTAGAAGTCCGTTCACCACCACCTTCTCAACACTAGTGAGTGATGACCATGTGCCTGGATAGAAAAAGAAACTGAAAATTTTTCAGGGTCAGTAGGGCTGGGTGAACCATCAATGTTATTAAAGTCAGGTTGGCCATCCAGTCTTTTTCATTTTACACTTCTTACCCCATCTATTTTTGTATCATTTGCAAAATTGGCTACAGTACATGATCTTTCCTCATCCCAGTCATTTATATTGTAAATAATTGTGGGCCCAGCACTGATCTTTGTGACACACCATGTAACTGCACCAATCCCAACCCTTATCCCAACTTTCAGTTTTCCATTCATTAGCCAATCCTCTATCTATGTTAATATACTACAGCCAACACCTTGGAATCATATCCTAATGTGCGGTGTATTATCAAATGCTTTATGAAAACCCAAATATATTAACTCCTTCCCTTTATTGATCCTGATATTTTTCTTTTATCCTTTACAACAGACACTCGCATTTTCCCAACAACAAATATTAAGCCAACTGGTTGATAGTATCTTTTTTGGTCTCCTTCCTTTTTTAAATAAAGGAGTTACATTGCCAACCCATTGGAACTATTCCAGAATCTAAGGATTCCTGAAAGATTATGAGTAAAAAGTGAGGTCTGCAGATGCTGGAGATCAGAGCTGAAAATGTGTTGCTGGTTAAAGCGCAGCAGGTTAGGCAGCATCCGAGGAACAGGAAATTCGAAGTTTCGGGCATAAGCCCTTCATCAGTCCTGATGAAGGGCTTATGCCCGAAACGTCGAATTTCCTGTTCCTTGGATGCTGCCTGACCTGCTGCGCTTTAACCAGCAACACATTTTCGTTCCTGAAAGATTATGACCAGTAACATCCTAGGAAGCATCCCGTTACATCTTCGGAATGTATTGGTCTTTATCCCCATTTGTTTATTGAGCACATTTTCTCTTGGGATAGATATTATATTTATTTCCTGTCCTTTTGCCCCTCGAATATTTAATAATTTTGTGTTGCTTTTGTCTCTTCTACTGTGAAGACTGATACAAAGTATTTGTTCACCTTTTCTGCCATTTCCTGGTTCCCCATATTACTTCCACAACCTCACTCTCCAAGAGGTCCATGTTCACTTTGACGTCTCTCTTTATTTTTTATATATGGAAAGAAACTCCTGCTGTCCATCTGGACCTTATAATACCGCAAGACATAGGCGCAGAAATTAGGCTATTTGGCCCAACTAGTCTGCTCTGTCTTTCAATCATGGCTGATAGGTTTCTCAACTCAAGTCTCTCGCTTTCTCACTGTAACCTTTGATCTCCTTGACAATCAAGAATCCATCTACCTCAATCTTAAATATACTCAATGGCCTGCCCTCCACAGCCTTCTGTGGCAATGAATCCCATAGATTTACTACTTTCTGGCTGAAGACGTTTCTCCTCATCTTCAATCGAGGGGCAAAATGACAGGAAATAAATATAATATCTATCCCAAGAGAAAATGTGCTCAATAAACAAATGGGGATAAAGACCAATACATTCCGAAGATGTAATGGGATGCTTCCTAGGATGTTACTGGTCATAATCTTTCAGGAATCCTTTACTCTAAGCCTGTGCCCTCGGATCCTAGTTTCACCTGTTCCTGGAAACATCTTCCCAACATCCACTCTGTTCAGGCCATTCAATATTTTGTAAGTTTCAATTATTCCTCCCGTCATCCTTCTAAACTCCATTGAATACAGATCCAGAGACCTCAAATATTCTTCATATGTTAACCTTTTCATTCATGGGATCATTCTCATGAAACTCCTCTGAACCCGCTACATCCTTCCTGAGGTATGGGATCCAGAATTGCCCACAATACTCTAAAGATGGTCTGACCAGAGCTTGAAAAAGCCTCAGAAGTACATACCTGCTTTTATATTCTAGTCCTCTTGAAATAAATGCCAGAACCACCTGATGAAGGAGCGGCACTCCGAAAGCTAGTGCTTCCAAATAAACCTGTTGGACTATAACCTGGTGTTTTGTGATTTTTAACGAAATAACTGCGAACATTGTATTTGCCTTCCTTACCATTGACTCAACCTGCAAGTTTACCTTAAGAGAACCCTGGACTGGGACTCCCAAGTTCCTTTGTACTTCAGATTTCTGAATTTTTTCCCCATTTAGAAAATAGTGTATGCCTCCATTTTTCCTATCAAAATGCATGACCTCATACTTGACCACACTGTACTCCATCTGCCAATTCTTTGCCCACTCCCCATACCTGTCTGAATCCAAGTTTACCCTCAAATCTGATGCTGTCCTTAACCTTCCTCCTTAACCACAATTGGCTTCCCTCAGTACCCAAAACTGGCTTACCCCCTTCCTAGGATCCCTCTTTGTCACTGGAATATGTCTCTGCTGTGAGCCACTAACTATTGTCTAAAATGTCTCCATTGTTCAACTGTTTTTGCTGATAATGTCTTTCCCAACTCTGCTTTCATTCCTTTGAATTTACCTCTATTTAAGTTTAATACAATTGCTTATGTCCCAAGTTCCTTCCTCTCAAACTGAATGCCAAATTATACCATATTATGATCACTGACTCTGAGGATCATTTTTATTTTGTCATCTTTAATCAAGTCTTTATCAATCTTACTTAATACTACCGATTGCATACATTCTTATTTTGTCTCCTTCATACTGCTGTTGGAATGTCTTTATTTCATTAAGAACATCTACTCTTTTCAAGACTAAAATGACATCCAGCACAACCTGTTTTCCTTCAATGTTCTTGTTCATAAAAATGATCCTGAGGATGAAGGTCTTGTCAAATGAAGGCTACGGAGGCCAAGTCATTGAGTGAATTTAAGACAAAGAAGGATAGGTTCTTGATTGATAAGGATATCAAAAGTTTCACGGAAAACGTAGAAAATTGGGATTGAGAAAAATATTGAACCACAATCATGGCAGAGCAGGCTTGACAGGCCAAAGGACCTAATTCTGCTCCTATATCTTACAGTTATTAATTTAAAAAAATATTTTGCAGTCTTGTATGTTAAGTATCCTTATTAATTTCTTATTCTACTAGATTATACTCCCAAATGACTATTTGTGTTTTCAGCACCCTAAATGTTTTTATCACATTTTATGAATGGATATACATTCACATTCATGTATTCAAAACCTTCAGCCCAATCTAAAATTCAGCTCATCCTGTCCATCTGGTCAAAAACAAACACATAACTATTCTCATCCCATTTTTCTCATATTATTTCTAGTTCTTACATTGCTACTATCTTGTGTGCAATTCTTCCTACTTTTCTAGTTACCTATGCTGGTACTTTTCTCCCTGCAAATTAACGTTAAATTTACCCAAATCAAAAAAGTGGGTCTCCTGATGAGGAGATTGGTACATATCATGTCTAGAGCAAAGAAAGAAAAACCTTTTGATCCATTGAGCCTGTGCTAGACAAAAACAACTATTGAACTATTCTAATGCCACTTTACAGCCTGAATATCTTGGCAATGCAAGTGCACATTGAAATACTTCTAAGATGTTATGAGGATTTTTGCCTCTAACACCATTACAGGCACTGAGTTCCAAATTAGCATCATCCTTTGGGCATCTTCTACAAACTATTTGCACTTTACCCTAAATCTATGCCCCCGGTCATTGATACCTCCATCAAAAAGAAAATCCCATCAATGCCCCTCAATTTTAGACATCTCAAACATGTGCCCTCTCAATCTCCTTTATTCTAAGGAAAACAATCCCAGTCTGTCCAATCTATCTTTATAACTGAATCTCTCTAGCCCAGGCAACAGTCTGGTAAATGTTCTTTGCACCCTTTCCAGTGCAATCACATCCCTCCTATAATATGGATTCCAGAGTTGAACATAATATTCCAGTTATGGCCTAACCAAGGTATTATTAAGATTCAGCATAACCTCCCTGATCTTAAACTCTATGCCTCGCTTAATAAAGGCAGGTATCCCAATGACTTGCTTCACACTTTACCTCTCTGTCCGACTAACTTAAGTGACTGGGTATCTGCACACCAAGATCCCTCTGAGGCTTGTGCTTCCCAGGACCTTATTGTTTATCATAAGACCATAAGATATCAGGGCAGAATTAGATCATTCAGCCTATTGAGTCTGCTCTGCTATTCGATCAACGCTGATATGTTTCTTAACCCCACCCTCCTGCCACTTTCCTGTAGCCCTTGATCCCCTTACTAATCAACAACTTATCATCTCTGTCTTAAATTCACTGAGTAATTTGGTCTCCATAGCTTTTTGTGATAATGAGTTTCACAGAATCACCACCCTCTGGCTGAAGAAATTCCTCCTCATTTCAGTTCTCAAGGGTCATCCCTTCACCCTGAGGCTGTGCCCTCAGGTCCCAGTCCCTCCTACTCATAGAAACATCTTCGCTATGTACACTCTATCAAGACCTCTCTGTATTCTGTAAATTTCAATCGTTCTTTTAAACTCCATAAAGTACAGTCCCAGAATCCTCAACCACTCCTCAGACGATTAGCTCTACATCTCCAAGATTCCTTTAGTTTTCAAAAATCTATCTATCTCTGCCTTAAAAACATTGAACGAGGTAGCCTCAGCTGCTTCATTGGATAGGGGATTCCCCACATTTGTAATTCCTTCTCAACTCAGTCCTAAATCTGTACTCTCTTATTTTGAGGCAGTCCACTGTCTAAACCTGCTGCCCAATTCCTAAGCATCTATATCCCTCTGGTCCCCACCTATTCATGCATCTGTACAGACGCACCTTCAATGAATCGACAGTGCCTGCCTCTACTACTTCTGGTGGCAATGCATTCCAGGTACTTAACACCCTCTGTGTAAAGTACTTTCCTGCTGAGGATGCTGGGATTGTATTCATTGGAGTTTAGAAGATTAAGGGGAGATCTAATAGAGACGTACAAGATAATACATGGCTTGGAAAGGGTGGACGCTAGGAAATTGTCTCTGTTAGGTGAGGAGACTAGGACCCATGGACACAGCCTTAGAATTAGAGGGGGTCAATTCAGAACAGAAATGCGGAGACATTTCTTCAGCCAGAGGGTGGTGGGCCTGTGGAATTCATTGCCATGGAGTGCAGTGGAGGCCGGGACGCTAAATGTCTTCAAAGGCAGAGATTGATAAATTCTTGATGTCACAAGAAATTAAGGGCTACGGGGAGAATGCTGGTAAGTGGAGTTGAAATGCCCATCAGCCATGATTGAATGGCGGAGTGGACTCGATAGGCTGAATGGCCTTACTTCCACTCCTATGTCTTATGGTGTATCTCCTTAAACTTTCTATCTTTCACCTTGAAAGTGTGACTTCTAATTATTGAATCCTTCACCCTGGAAAAACGCTTGTCTCTATCTACTCTGTTTATACCCTTCATGAATTTTTAAACATCAATCAGGACCTCCCTCAATCTCCTTTTTTCTTATGAAAACAATCCTAACCTATTCAACCTCTCTTCATAGCTAGCATCTTCCATACCAGGCAACAACCTCATTAACTTTCTCTGCACCCTCTCCAAAATGTCCACATCCTTTTGGTAATGTGGCGACCATCAAAAGCTGGAGGCTTCTCATTCTCCAACTTCATCAATTTTTGACTAGTGCTTGTAATTTCACCAAGTTCCTTTCTCCATTCCAGTACCTGATTTACAGCTGTTACTTCTTTATAATGATGTCAGAAGCAAAACATTCATTTCAATTGCCATTTCCTTAATATTTATGATTACCTCCCAATTCTCAGCAGACCATCAGTCACTTTATCTACTCTTTTCTTTTTTAAATACTCATGGAGCTTTGGAATTCTCTGCCACAGAAAGCAGTTCAGGAAAACCATTCAATGTTTTCAAGACGGAGTTAGATGAGGTTCGTAGGGCTAATGGATTCAAGTGGTATAAGGTACTGAATTGGAAAATGACCGATGATTATATTGAATTTGCTGATGGCCTAAATTTAGGTGGAATTTGCTGATGACACAATGTCCAGCAGTAGTGTAGATAACATCATAGAATTTCAAAAGAATATTGACAAAATAAATGAGCAAAACTATTGCAAACATTCAATGCAAGAAAGGGTGAGGTTATCTATTTTGGACTGAAAAAGGAGAGATCAGGGTACTTTCTAGATGGCATGAAGTTAAATAGAGTGGATGTCTTGAGAGAGTTGGGGTTACAGGTGCATAGACCGGCAAATGTCACAAACCGCTACAAAAAATATTTAAGAAAGTTAACAGAATGTTGGCCTTTATATCTAGAGAACTGCAGTATAAGGATTCAGAGGTTATGCTGTAGCTCTGAAAAACACTGGTTAGACACGACTTGGAGTACTGTGAACCACAGTTTAGAAACTGAAAACAAAAAACAGCGGAGATCACAGTGGGTCAGGCAGCATCCGTCGAGAGAAAGTAAGCTGACGTGTCAAGTCTGGATGACACTTCATCAGAAGTGAAGTAAAGTGTGGAGGGGCCATCATTTAAACAATACTAGGGAGTGGTTGGAGTACTGGGGGAAGAAAGGATATATTGATAGTTCAGATTAAGTGATCGGAATGTGAGAATGGCAGAACAATGGTGTGTCTACCTGCCAGTCTGGAAGGAAAAGTCAGTCCCACTGAGGTGGGGGGAGGGGAGAGGTGGGTGACAGAGTATGTAACAAGCAAAGCAAAAATAAAGGACAAGAATCGGTTCACAATTTGAAAGTGTTGAACTCAATACTGAGCCCAGAAGGTTGTAAAGTGCCCAGTTTGATGATCAGATGTGACTTTGCTGGAGGTAATGAGGTCCACAATTCCTCTGATGCTCTCCTCACAAGGTTGACAAACCAGACTGCCTCGGTTGACCACTGAATCAGCTCCATTGAGCTCATTTCCTCCTACATTGATCTTCATGGATTGTCACCTTGTCCTGGTGGACAAGCTTGTGTGGTCCTGAGATCTCGTGAGCAATGTTGTCTGGAGCTATGCTCCTGGTAGGGTCACCCATGGTGGTAATGTCGAGGGTGACATCCCTGACAAACAGCAACCCAATCAAGACCTCAACGGTAGATCAGGCAGATGAAGATACTTCAAACTCAACGGCTGTGAAGGCTAATGAAGGCTGCAACAAATCCATCAACTCCAATCATCACTGGAATCAGTTGCTTGATTTGTGAAGTACTGTATGCTTCTTGGAGTACAACATCAAGCACGCATTAAACAAATACATGCAGAAGCATCTTCACTCTGTAGGCCACTTCAAGTCTTTTGGCGATCAGGCAATTTGAAGGCTGGAAGCTCCTAGTCAAGAACCAGCATGAAAGTGGTGAATACTTGATTCAGTCGCTGAACGTTTGGACAGAAGCAGGAACGTTGTTCGGTAGCAGTATTCACATCTGAGCAGCCCTATTTAGGATCCACTCTGCTCACTCTGAACTGGGAGGGGGGTAGAAAAGATGCCCTGAAAATAGTCTGCTTCACCCCATCCTGTCTGGAAAGCCGCATCCAGAGGGATCACCATTATGTGGTCGAGAAACATTGAGAAGTGAACCTATGAAATTTGGAACCTGGAATATATAAACTCTAATGGATAACCCAAATTCAGTTTGGCCAGAATTCACCTTCATTGATAACCACCTTCATTGCCCGGGAACTCCAAAAATTTAACTTTGAACATCGCTGCTCTGAGTGAGACCAGCAGAGCTGGAGAAGGGCAAGTAAAGGAAGAGCAAGGTCAAAACACCTTTTCCTGGAAAGGATTTGATCCTGAACAACTGAGGGTCCATGGAGTATCCATGAAACAGCCTACTTCAGAAGTTGACAGAGCAACCATTGGGAATCAATGAACATCTGATAACTCTGCGAATCCAGCTCGTCAAGAACCAACATGCCACCATCATCAGCGCCTATGCTCCAACTCTAGACACTGCAGATGATATAGAGGAGAACTTCTACACCCAACATGATGACGTCCTTTACTCTGTTTCCAACAATGACAAAAAAAAAATTCGCTTGGGAGACTTCAATGCCAGAGTCAAGAAAGCTCATAGACTGGAATAATAGGCAAGGAAGGAATTGGCAAGTCAACACTAATGAAACACTCTTCCTCACCAAATGAGCTGAACACAATCTGGTGGTTACAAACTCTGGATCAGTGGTGCTGGAAGAGCACAGCAGTTCAGGCAGCATCCAACGAGCAGCGAAATCGACGTTTCGGGCAAAAGCCCTTCATTAGGAATAAAGGCAGTGAGCCTGAAGCGTGGAGAGATAAGCTAGAGGAGGGTGGGGGTGGGGAGAGAGTAGCATAGAGTACAATGGGTGAGTGAGGGAGGAGATGAAGGTGATAGGTCAGGGAGGAAAGGGTGGAGTGGATAGGTGGAAAAGGAGCTAGGCAGGTCGGACAAGTCCAGACAAGTCATGGGGACAGTGCTGAGCTGGAAGTTTGAAACTAGGATGAGGTGGGGGAAGGGGAAATGAGGAAGCTGTTGAAGTCCACATTGATGCCCTGGGGTTGAAGTGTTCCGAGGCGGAAGATGAGGCGTTCTTCCTCCAGGTGAGGGAGCGGCGGTGAAGGAGGCCCAGGACCTCCATGTCCTCGGCAGAGTGGGAGGGGGAGTTGAAATGTTGGGCCACGGGGCGGTGTGGTTGATTGGTGCGGGTGTCCCGGAGATGTTCCCTAAAGCGCTCTGCTAGGATGCGCCCAGTCTCCCCAATGTAGAGGAGTCCGCATTGGGAGCAACGGATACAATAAATGATATTAGTGGATGTGCTTATCTCTCCACGCTTCAGGCTCACCGCCCCCATTCCTGACAAAGGGCCCCTGCCCGAAACGTCAACCTCGTCCCCCGCCGGACGCTGCCCGAACCGCTGCGCTCCTCCAGCACCACTGATCCAGAATCCCTCCCTTTATGGGCTTGGTGTAATCTCCCTCAGTATGGGCTCGGTGTAATCCCTCTATCTATGGGCTCAATGTAATCCCTCTCACTATGGGCTCGCTGTAATATCTCTTACTATGGGCTCGGTGCAGTCCCTCTTTCTATGGGCTCGGTGTAATCTCTCTCACTATGGGCTTGGTGCAGTCCCTTTCACTTTGGGATGAATGCAGTCTCTCTCACTATGTGCTCAATGTAATCTCTCTCACTAAGGGCTCAGTGCAGTCTCTCTCACTATGGGCTTGGTATAGTCTTTCTCACCATGGGCTCGGTGCAGATCCTCTACTATGAGCTCGGTGTAATCTCTCTCACTACGGGCTCAGTGCATATCCCTTTCACTGTGGGCTTAGTGCAATCTCTCGCACTATGGGCTCAGTGCAGTACCTCTCACTATGGGCTTGGTGCATATCCCTCTCATTATGGGCTTAGTGCAATCTCTTTCACTATGGTCTCAGTGCAATCTCTCTCACTATGGGCTCAGTGCTGTCCGTCTCAGTATGGGCTCGGTGCAATCTCTCTCACTACAGGCTCAGTGCAGTTCATCTCACTATGGGCTCGGCGCATATCTCTCTCACTATGGTCTCAGTGCAGTCCGTCTCACTATGGGCCGGATGCAGTCCCTCTCACTATGGGCCCAGTGTAATTCCTCTCACTCTGTACTCGGTGCATATCTCTCTCACTATGGGCTTAGTGCAATCTCTCTCACTATAGGCTCAGAGCAGTCCCTCTCACCTGGTGGTTACAAACACCTAGTTCACCAGAAAAACAGACATAAAGTCTCGTGGCAGCATCCATGCTCTAAACACTGGCACCTCATCGATTACATAATTGTATGATCTCAGGACTAACAAGATGTACTGATAACAAGAACTGTTATTGGTGTCAACAAGTGCTGGTCAGACCATCAACTCATCTCATCCGCCATGAGAATAAAGATTCGGCTCAAAAGGAAACACCAAAATTAGAACACTATCAAGAAATTCAACTTTGGCACCTCCAAAACATCAACCATGTACAGATGTTCCAATAAAACTTTCAAGAACAATTGCCTCAACTAATCTCACCATCCATAGAAGAATACTGCAATCAACTGAAGAATACTATCATCACCTCCTGGAAAGAAACAATTTGGTTCCAGACGGAAAAACATCAGGATTGGTCCGATGATAACAAGAAACTACTCCCACAACTTATCAACAAAAACAGAAAAGCTTTCATCACCTTACAAAATAGAGTCATAGAGATGTACAGCATGGAAACAGACCCTTCGGTCCAACCCGTCCATGCCAACCAGATATCCCAATCCAATCTAGTCCTATCCGCCAGCACCCAGCCCATATCCCTCTAAACCCTTCCTATTCATATAGCCATCCAAATGCCTCTTAAACGTTGCAATTGTACCAGCTTCCACCACTTCCTCTGGCAACTCATTTCTTACACGCTCCACCCTCTGTGTGAAAACGTTGCCCCGAAGGTCACTTTTATACTTTCCCCTCTCACCCTAAACTTATGCCCTCTAGTTCTGCACGCCACGACCCCAGGGAAAAGACTTTGCCTATTTACCCTATCCATGCCTCTCATAATTTTGTAAACCTCTATAAGGTCACCCTTCAGCCTCTGACGCTCCAAGGAAAACAGTTCCAGCCTGTTCAGCCTCTCCCTATAGCTCAAATCCTCCAACTCTGGCAACATCCTTGTAGATCTTTTCTGAACCCTTTCAAGCTTCACAACATCTTTCCCCAATCGGCTACCAAAAGGAAATGCTATCAGGAATGCAAGGCTGCAGTCCATAAGAGCACCCAAAACCTGAAAAACTAATTGTGGATGAAGAAAGCTCAGGAAATCCAACAACTAGTGGACACTTGAGGCTTCTTCAATGCAACTAAAGGTATTTTTGGCCCATTCACTCATGGCCAGGCCCCTTGCAAAAGCAAAGATGGTTCACCCATCCTGAAAAGCAATGCTGACATCAATTCTAGGTAAAGGGAGCACTTTGACGATCTCCTAAATCAAACTGTCCCATTTGACAGGAATGTGATCAACAATATTCCAAAACAGCACGTTGATGACTCCTTAAGCAAAATACCAATACCTGAAGAAGCCAACGAAGCCATCAAAAGATGTATTAGCAGACTTTAGAAACTCAGCAATTATTACCACCTACAAAAGGAAAGATGATCGATCTGAACATGAAAATTATCGCGGAATTTCCCTGTTAGCAACAGCAGGCAAGATCCTCACCCACAACATGAACAACTGGCTCAAGCCTTTAGCCGAGAAGATCCTTCCAGAGACACAAGCCAGTTTTTGATCATCACATGGAATAATCGACATGATCTTCACTATGCTACTATTACAAGAAAAATGTTGCGAAGAACTTCAACCTTTGTACATGGAATTCATCGACCTCACCAAAGCCTTTGACTAGGTATCAAGGGAATTCCTTTGGGATGTCCTATCCGCCTATGGATGCCTTGAAAAGTACATTTGAATCCTCAGACTCTGCCATGATGGGAAGCTTACCACACTTATGGTCAGCAAAAGTAACTGTGAGCCTTTTCAAATCAGACCAAGAGTAAAACAGGGATGCGTGATTGCCTCAATTTTGTTCACCAGTTTTACTGCGACAATCATCCACATCATCCAAGACAACCTACCCCTAGGAATCAAAATTGTCAACAGAAAACATGGAAGACTTTTCAACGTTGCCCATCTCAAATCCAAAAGCAAGACATTTATGAGCTCCCTCATCAAGTTCCGATATGTGGATGACAATAGCATTACAACTCTCTCAGAAAGCATCGACAACAGATTCTGTCTGCTTTCAACCGTGCACACACGAAACTCAGAACTTACATCAATTCCAGGAAGGCTCAGATCATCTTTCAACCGTCATCAACTGAGGCAAACCAAATAGAACCATCAATTCAACTTGGTGAAATAACCCTGGAAAATGTGGACCACTTTCTGTGTCTTGGAAGACTCTTCTCCTCCAATGTCAACCTTAATGACAAGATCCAGCATCATCTTAAATGCACTGGAACAGATTCTGGACGTCTCCAAACAAGAGTCTTTCATGATCCTGACATCCAGACAGACACTAAAATGTTAGTGTTCAAAGTAGTGGTGATCCCAAACGCTCCTGTATACATCAGAAACTTGGACAACATACCGATGACATCTGAAGGCACTTGAAAAGTTCCATCAATGCTGCCTTTGAAACATCTCGAATACCAGCTGAGAAGATAGAAGAACCAACAAGCGTGCTAAATGAAGCAAAAACACCAAGCACTGAAGCCTATGTCATTAAGAACCAACTAAGATGGAGTGGTCATGTTGTTCGGATGAAGAACGAACACCTGCCAAAACAAGTCTTCTACTCACAGCTCAAAGAAGGCAAATGTAAATGAGGCGGACAACAGAAGAGATTCAAAGGCATTTTAAAAGCCAACAGGAAGAAATGTAACATGGACATTAACAATTGGGAAACCAATGCCAAAAACAGGAAACTCTGGCAAACCGAGAAGGAACAGCAGCTTGCGAAGCCAACAGATGTGCAGAAAACAAAAGAAAATGGAAAGCGAGACAGCAGCAATCAAAGCCTGATCTGCCATCTGGAACTACTTGTCCTGAATGTGGAAGAACTTTCAAAGACAGGATTGGACTCATAAGCCATCTGTGAGCCAATAAATAGATCAACGGAATGAAGACAATCAATCTCGACCTCGAGGGATAGCGATGACAATGTCCTCCTTCCTGATGAATGGCCCTGGCCCAAAACGTCGATTTTCCTGCTCCTCAGATGCTGCCTGACCTGCTGTGCTTTTCCAGCAACACACTCTTGACTCTCCTTTAAATCAGGTCACTTCTGTCAAGTCAAAGGACTGGCTATGGGCACCCACGTGGGTCCCAGGTATGCCAGCCTCTTTATGGGATATATGAAACAATCCTTATTCCAGTCCTATAATTGCCTCCTCCCACAACTCTTTTCTTCATATACCAACAACTGTTTAAGAGCTGCTTCATGCTCCCACCTGGACCGTGAAACATTTGTTCATTTTGCCACCAATTTCCAACTCTCCGTAACTTTCACATCGCCCATTTCGGACACTTGCCTTCCTTTCCTTGACCTCTCCATCTCCATTTCAAGGCATAAACTGTCTACTGCCATCCACTACAAACCCACTGACTCCAATAGCTATCTTCACTACAGCTCGCCACACCCCACATCCTGCAAGGACTTCATCCCATTCTCCCAGTTCCTTCATCTATGTCGTATCCATTCAGATGATGTCACCTTCCAAAACAGTGCTGCTGACATGGCTTACTTCTTCCGTAACCGTGATTGACAGGATCCTCAACCACATCCGAGCTATCACCCATTCTTCTGTCCTTGCCTGTTGCTATGACTCACAACACTGTGACCGAGTTCCCCCATGTTCTTACTTTTTAACCCACAGCCTTTGCGTTCAAAGGATCATTCTCCACGGATGTAGGTTTGCTTGCTGAGCTGGTAGGTTCATTTCCAGACATTTTGTCACCCTACTAGGTAACATTTTCAGTGGGCGTCCAGGCGAAGCACTGCTACTGATTCCTACTTTCTATTTATATGTTTGGGTTTCTTTGGGTTGGTGATGTCATTTCCTTGGTAATGTCATTTCCTGTTCCTTTCTCGGGGGTGGTAGACAGGGTCTAACTCTATGTGTTTGTTCATAGAGTTCTGGTTGGAATGCCATGCTTCTAGGAATTCTCGTGCATGCCTCTGGCTTGTCCTGTGAAAGATGAGTTGTCCCAGTCGAGGTGGTGTCCTTCCTTGTCTGTACGTAAGGATACTAGTGAAAGAGGGTAATGTTGTTTTGTGGCTAGTTGGTGTTCATGTATCCTGGTGGCTAGTTATCTGCCTGTTTGTCCAATGTAGTGTTTGTTACAGTCCTTGCATGGTATTTTGTAAATGACATTAGTTTTGCTTGTTGTCTGTATAGGGTCTTTAAAGTTCATTAGCTGCTGTTTTAATGTGTCGGTGGGTTTGTGGGCCACCATGATGCCAAGGATTCTGAGTAGTCTGGCAGTCATTTCCAAGACATCTTTGATAAAGGGGGACGTGGCTAGGGTTTCTGGACATGTTTTGTCTGCTTGTTTGGGTTTGTTGAGAAATCAGCAGACTGTGTTCATTGGGTACCTATCTTTTTTGAATACACGGTGTAGGTGATTTTCCTCTGTGCTGCAGTGTGTGTGGGTTCGTTGAAATAATCCAACACCCACAAAGGAAGCTGCATCGGAACATTATTCCAACATGTAACTTCCCATGTAACCACAGAATATGCAACACCTGCTCCTTCACCTCTTCTCTGTTCTCCATCCAAGGGCTTAACAATCTTTCCAGGTGAAGGAGCATTTCACCTGAACCTCCTCCAATCTTGTATATTGTATTCACTGCATCCACCGTAGCCAATTCTATATTGAAGAAACAAAACACAGTTTGGGTGACTGCTTTGTAGAACACCTCCAGTCTTGTGCAAGCACGAGCGCAACCTTCCCATAGCCGGTCATTTCAACATAGGGTCTTGTTCGCAGGGCCACTTGTCTGTTCTTGGCATGCTGCAATGCTCTTGTGAATCAGAGCGTAAACTGGAGGAACAGCATCTCATCTTCAAACAAGGCTGTTGACAACCTTCTGGCCTCAATATTGACTTTGACACCTTTAAAACGTTGAACCTGTTCGTTCCCTTTGTTTTAGCTTTGCTTGTTACATTCTCTGTCACTATACCCTCCCCCCACCCTAGTGAGACTGTCTGCTTTTTTCAGTCCGACAGGTAGACACATCATTTTTCTACCATTCTCACATTCCAATCATCTAACTTGAACTATCAACATTGTTTCTCCCCAGTACTCCAACCCTGCTCTTTCCACAACTGCATAATTGAGAAGGTTAAGGGGTGATCTGATGGAAATCTTCAAGATATTAACAGGAAAAGACAGGGTAAATAAAGATAAACTATTTCCATTGGTTATGACTTCTTGAAACGGAGGCACAGTTTGAGAATTAGGGCCATACTATACAGAAGAGCTAGAAGCACACTTTTGCACACAGATGTGAAAATGTTTGGAACTCTCTTCCACAGATGACAGTCTTTGCTGCATCAGTTAATATTTAAATCTGAAATTGATAATTTTTTGTTAAGAAAAAGTATTAAGGCAGACATATGATTTCAGGCTACAGATCTCAGTAAATGGTGGAACAAGCTCAAGACACTAAATAGCCTACTCATGTTCCTATGTACACTATGTTTCCTATGCATTATACTGTTCCTATGAATTAGATTAGATTACTTACAGTGTGGAAACAGGCCTTTCGGCCCAACAAGTCCACACCGACCCGCCGAAGCGCAACCCACCCATACACCTACATATACCCCTTACCTAACACTATGGGCAATTTAGCATGGCCAATTCACCTGACCCGCACATCTTTGGACTGTGGGAGGAAACCGGAGCAAACCCACGCAGACACGGGAAGAATGTGCAAACTCCACACAGTCAGTCGCCTGAGGCGGGAATTGAACCCAGATCTCTGGCGCTGTGAGACAGCAGTGCTAACCACTGTGCCACCGTGTCGCGCAAATGATGGAGCATTCTTGAAAAGCTGAATGGCAAACTCTTCTATTTGCTATATTTTCCATGTTATTGACCAGTCATCTGACCTGCCACTTATCTTTACTCAATCATATGCTTTTTTTCCAAGTTTGGAGGTTTCCAAACCACAGATACTGGGTTTGTCTCTTAAAGGTCTCATGTATACAAGGAATACACTAAGTCCAAATTTTCTGAGAAAGCATCTTAACTATTTGCCACCGTTTCTCTACTCATCTATCTCATGCCCAGTATCCCAGTTCACTTCAGTTAGCACAGCTTCCATGCTCACATAGCTGCCCTTTGTTTCCGAGTTGTACAGCATAGAAACAGGTCCTTCAGTCCACACTATCGATACCAATCAATGGCCATCATATCTTCATTAATCTCATTTACCACCATTTGGTCCATAGACCTGGCATTTTAAACGTTCATCAGATCCTTCTGAAATGTCTTAGAGTACTTGTCTCCACCACTGTCTCAGGCAGCAAATCACTTCACCTGACAAAAGCTTGGGATTCCAAATAAACCTGTTGGACTATACCCTGGGGTCATGTGACTTCTGATACTGTGGAGAAAGACAAGGAAATGAGAGAATCAGGGAAGTAAATAGTGATGTCTTCAAAAGAGTCCTCATTACAGAAATGGAAATGTAAGTAGATAAATCCCTTGGATTGATTAAGTGTATCCCAGAACATTTTGAGAAGCCAGAGAAGAAATTGCAGGCGGAAAATGTGTTGCTGGAAAAGCGCAGCAGGTCAGGCAACATCCAAAGAGCAGGAGAATTGACGTTCGGGCATGAGCCCTTCTTCAGGAATGAGGAAAGTGTTAAGATAAAAGGTAGGGAGGAGGGACTTGGGGGCGGGGCGATGGAAATGGGATAGGTGGAAGGAGGTCAAGGTGAGGGTGATAGGCCGGAGTGGGGTGGGGGCGGAGAGGTCAGGAAGAAAATTGCAGGTTAGGAGGGCGGTGCTGAGTTCGAGGGATTTGACTGAGACAAGGTGGGGGGAGGGGAAATGAGGAAACTGGAGAAATCTTGTGGTTGGAGGGTTCCTAGGCGGAAGATGAGGCACTCTTCCTCCAGCCGTCGTGTTGCTGTGGTCTGGCGATGGAGGAGTCCAAGGACTTGCATGTCCTTGGTGGAGTGGGAGGGGGAGTTGAAGTGTTGAGCCACGGGGTGGTTGGGTTGGTTGGTCCGGGTGTCCCAGAAGTGTTCCCTGAAACGATCCGCAAGTAGGCGGCTTGTCTCCCCAATATACAGGAAGCTACATCGGGTGCAGCGGATGCAGTAAACGATGTGTGTGGAGGTGCAGGTGAATTTGTGGCGGATATAGAAGGATCCCTTGGGGCCTTGGAGGGAAGTAAGGGGGGAGGCGTGGGCGCAAGTTTTGCATTTCTTGCAGTTGCAGGGGAAGGTGCCGGGAGTGGAGGTTGGGTTGGTGGGAGGTGTGGACTTAACGAGGGATTCATGGAGGGAGTGGTCTTTTCGGAATGCTAATAGGGGAGGGGAGGGAAATATATCTCTGGTGGTGGGGTCCATTTGAGGTGGTGGATGATATGATGTATGTGGAGGTTGGGGGGTGGTAGGTGAGCACCAGTGGGGTTCTGTCCTGGTGGTGATTGGAGGGGTGGGGCTCAAGGGTGGAGGAGCGGGAAGTGGAGGAGATGCGGTGGAGGGCATCGTCGATCATGTTTGGGGGGAAATTACGGTCTTTGAAGAAGGAGGCCATTTGGGTTGTACGGTATTGGAACTGGTCCTCCTGAGAGCAGATGCGGCGGAGATGAAGGAATTGGGAGTACAGGATGGCGTTTTTACAGGGGGCAGGGTGGGAGGAGGTGTAGTCTAGGTAGCTGTGGGAGTCAGTCGGTTTGTAGTAAATGTCCATGTTGATTCAGTTGCCCGAGATAGAAATGGAAAGGTCTAGGAAGGGGAGGGAGGTGTCTGAGACGGATGAACTGTTCAACCTTCCCGTGGGAGCACGAGGCAGCGCCAATACAGTCATCGATGTAGCGGAGGAAAAGGTGGGGGGTGGTGCCAGTGTAGCTGAGGAAATTGCAGGCCCCTAGCAAAGATGTTTCAGTGACAGCCATGGGTGAAACGCTGGAAGACTGGAGGGTGGCTAATGCTGTGGCATTACATAAGAAAAGAAGCAAGGAAAAGCCAAGGCACTACAGACTGACGATTGTAACTTCAGTGATGGGTAAGCGTTGGAAAGGATTCTAAGAGTCAGGATCTACAAGGAAAGGTAAGGCCTGATGAAGGTTGGTTAGCATGACTTTGTGTGTGGGAAATCATGTCTTATGAGCTCCACTGACTTTATGAAGAGATAGCCAAGAAGATAGATGATGGTAGTGTGGTAGATGTTATCCAAATGAACTTTGGCGAGGCTTCAATAAATTACTGCATGATTGACTACTTTGTAAGGTTAAATCCTATCGGATCCAGAGAGACCTAGCCAACTGGATACAAAAGGTAGGAGACAGAGGTGGTGGTACACAGTTGATTTTCAGACTGAAGGCCTGTGACCATGGTGTTCCACAAGGATCAGTACTGGGTTCACTGCTGTTCGTCATATATAAAAACAATCTGGATGAGAATGTAGGAGGCGTGGTTAACAAGCTTGCAGATGGCACCAAAAATGGTGGTATAGTGAGCAGTGAAGAAGGTTATCTGAGAATACAATGGAATCTTGATCAACTGGGTCAGTGGTCCAAGGAATGGCAGCTGAGGTTCAATTCAGATAAATCTGAAGTTTTGCACTTTGTTAAGATAAACCAGGGCAGGACTTGCCATGGTAGGACCCTGTGTATTGTTATTGAACAGAGAGACGTAAGGTTGAAGTTACATAATTCTTTGGAAGTACCATCACAGGTAGACAGGGTGGTGAAGAAGGCATTTCGCATGCTTGCCTCATTGGTCAGAGATATGAGCACAGGAGCTGGGACACTGTGTTACTGCTGCACAATATATTAATAAGGCCATATTTGGAGTACTGTGTACAATTCTATTCATTGTAGGAAAGATGTTATTAAATTGGAAAAGTTGTGATAAAAGTATTTGGAAGGATGTTACTGAGGCTGGAAGGTTTGAGGTATTAGGCAGAGCTGGATAGGCTGGGACATTTTTCCCTGGGGTGTAGGAGGCTGAGGGGTGACCTTATATAAATTTATAAGATCATGTGAAACATAGTTAGGATGAATAGCCAAGTCCTTTTCTCCAAAATAAGGGAGGGTAAAATTAGAGGGTGTTGGTTTAAAGAGTGAGAAAAACGATTTAAAAGGGATTGCATTTTTTACATATAAGCTGGTGCATAAATGGAATAAGCTGCCAGAGGAAGTGTAGAAGCTGGTTTAAGTATGAAATTTAAAATGTTTGGACATGTACATGGATACAGGCAAATGGACTAATTCAGTTTAGGTTGGGCCAAAGGGCCTGTATATCTCTATGACTCAAAACCATTTGCTTCTCATCTTAAACTTATGTCCTTTGGTCTTTGGTAGTCTGCCATGGGGAAAAGATTCTCACAATACATTCTGTCTACGACTCTCAAAAATTGGTATTTCTCAATCAAATCCCCCCTCAGCCTCCACTGCTCCTCATCACTGACACTTTTCATCCTAGGCAATACCCTGATGAATCTCCTATGCACCCTCGCCAGTGCAAACTTGTCCTTACAATGGTGTGTTAGCTAGAGCTGCACACAGAATTCCCTCTGTGGCCCAACCACTGCTTCATAAAGTTGTAATAAGACTTCCTTGGTCCTATATTCTACTCCTCAGCTAATGAAGTCAAGCATCTCGTATCTTTTCTTCATCACTCTATTTATCTGTGCTGACCCCTTCACAGGGATCTATGGATTTGTACACCAAAGTAAGATTATTGACATCCTTCCTAAAATGTGATTATCAGAACTGTTTCAAACTGATTCCACAGTGATCAGTTCTGGGACCTTTGCTGTTCACAGTCTAATAAACGATGTGAAGGAAAATATAGCTAGTCTAATTTGTGAATTAGCAGATGATACAAAGATTGGTGGAGCTGCAGATAGTGAGGAGGATCGTCACAGGATATAGGAGGATATAGATCATTTGGAGTCATGGGCAGAAAATTGGCAGATGGAGTTTAATCTGGACGAATGTGAGGCAGTGCATTTTGGAAGGTCAAGTACAGGAGGAAACTGTACAGTGAATGGCAGAACCATCATGAGTATTAATATGCAGAAGTATCTGGGTGTGCAGGTCCACAAGTCACTGAAGATGGCAGCGCAAGTAGGTAAGGTAGTAAAAAAGGCCTATGCCATACTTGCCTTCGTTGGAAGGGTGATTGAGTGTAGTGATAGGCAAATTATACTGAAGCTTTATAGAACTTACATTAGGCTACACTTGAAATATTGTGCATAGCTCTGGTCACCACACTACCAGAAGGATGTGGATGTTTTGGACAGGGTACAGAAAAGGTTTACCAGGATGTTGCCTGGTATGGGGAATTTTAGATATGAAAAATGTTGGATGGACTGGGTTTGTTCTCACTGGAATGCAGGAGATTGAGGGGAAACCTGACAGAAGTTTATAAGATTGTGAATGGCATAGAGTGGAAAATATGAGGCTTTTCCCCAGGGTGGAGGGGTCAGTTACTAGGGAGCACACATTCAAGGTGTGGGGGGGCATGTTAAAATGAGATATGCAAGGTATCTTTTTCACATAAAGGATGGTGAGTGCCAGAGTTGGTGGTGAAAGCAGCATTCAAGAAGTACCTGGACAAATACATGGATAGGAAGACAATAGAGGGATATGGATCCTCGAAGTGAAGATAGTTCTGGTACAGAAGAATAAAATGTGTCAGCACAGGTTTAGAGGGCCAAAGGGTCTGTATTGTTTGCTCAAAAGGCATTAACTTAAATTAAAATTGAGCTTATTTGATATGTTAACAGGGGTCCAACTACTAGTTTATAAAAGTTTGGCTAACTTTTTTTTCTACTCTATTAACATTTTTTATTGACTTGTGAAATGTGGGCATTGCTGTCTACACGAGAACTTTGGTCGAAAAGTGTGGCGCTTAGAGGGCACAGCAGGTCAGGTCATATCTGAGAAGCAGGAGAGTCAAAGATTCAGGCATAAGCCCTTCAAACAGTATTTCATTGCTTTTCCCCAGTTGCATACGAGAAGGGTTTTGGTGAGCTACAGATCATGTGCCATGGTTCAACTGTTAGGGACAGAATTCCAAGATTTTGATCCAGCAATGTTGAAGGAACAGTGATGTATTTCAAAGTCAGTTGGGTTTGGAGGGAAACTTTCAGGTGGTAGTATTTATTTGTATCTGCTGCCTTTATGGTTGTCTGTTTGGAAGGAACAAGAACAGCTAGAAAAACACTGGTCCGGTCCTATCTGCAGAGAGAAAGCAGATTTAATGTTTTAGGTTCAGTGACACATGTTCAGTGGGCTTGGAAGGCACAGCCTAAGGATCTTTGGGGAATTTCTGCAATGCATTTTATTGATAACACACTGTTGCTACTGAATGTCTCTGGTGGAATAATGAAAATTTGTGGATATGATGCCAATCAAGTTGGCTGCATGGTTCCGGATGGAGTGAAGCTTTGAGAGTTATTGGTGCTACATTCATCCAGGCAGGTGGTCAATATTCCACCACACTCCTGGGTTACTCACTATAGCATTCCTAGTCTCTGACCTGCTCTTGTAGTCACTGCATTTATACATTGAGTCTAATTGAAATTCTGGTCAATGGTAACTCCAAGATGTTGATATGAGGGTATTTGGTGATTGTCATGGAGCGTCCATTAGATTGTCTCTTACAGGAGAAAGTAAGGACTGCAGATGCTGGAGATCAGAGCTTGAAAATGTGTTGCTGGAAAAGCGCAGCAGGTCAGGCAGCATCAAAGGAACAGGAGAAGGGATCATGCCCGAAATGTCGATTTTCCTGTCTCTTAGAGGAGATGGTCATTCCCTACGTCAGATGTTTAATTCCTCTTCCACTTTCTTGTATGGAAGGTGCTAGCTATGAAGAGAGGTTGAGTAGGTTAGGTTTATTTTCACGCGGAAAAAGGAGATTGAGGGGAAACATGATTGAGGTTTACGAAATCATGAGGGACAAGCTTTTTCCCAGGGTGAAGGATTCAATAACGAGAGGTCATGCTTTCAAGGTGAGAGGTGGAAAGTTTAAGGGGGATACACGAGGCAAGTACTTCACACAGAGGGTGGTGGGCATTTGGAACGCGTTGCCAGCAGAGGTGATAGAGGCAGGCACAGTAGATTCATTTAAGATGTATCTGGGCAAATGCATGAATAGGTGGGGAGCAGAGGGATACAAATGATTAGGAATTGACCGACAGGTTTAGACAGTACATTTGGATCGGCTCAGGCTTAGAGGGCCGAAGGGCCTGTTCCTGGGCTGTAAATTTTCTTTGTTCTTCTTTGATCTTTGTTCACCAGGGATATGGAAGATGTAGAACTTAGGTATTAAATCGCAATATATGGAAAAATGCCCATATTTTTGAGAAGGTGCTGGATGTCTTAAAATACATAAAGGTGGATAAATTCCTGGCAGCTGATCAGGTGTATGCAAGAACTCTGTGGGAAGCGAGGGAAGAGATTGCAGGGTCCCTTGCTGAGGTATTTGGGTCATCAATAGTCAGGTAAAGTGCTGGAAGACTGGAGGTTGGCTCGCGTTGTGCCACTGTTTAAGAAAAGTAGTAAGGAAAAGACCGGGAACTATACACCCGCGAGCCTGACATCAGTGATGGGCAAGTTGTTGGAGGGAATCCTGAGGGACAAGATGTAGAACATAGAACAGTGCAGCACAGTACAGGTCTCTTGGCCCTCAATGCCATATCTGGCCTTTTATCCTTCTCAAGCATCAGACTAACCTACATACCTTGAATTGTACTATCTTCCATGTGCCTGTTTGAGAGTTGATTAAATGTCCCTAATGTACCTGACTCTCATCCCACTGCTGGCAGTGCATTCCACACATTCACCACTCTCTGAGTACGAATCTGCCTCTGACATTTCCATAAACCTTCCTCAAAGTACCTTAAAATTATGTCCCCGTGTCAGAGATGTCCTGCATGGAAACAGACCCTTCAGTCCAACTCGTCCTTGTTGACCAGATATCCTAACCTAATCTAATCTCATTTGCCAGAACTTAGCCCTTCTTGCCAGCACATATCCTTCTAAGCCGTTCCTGCTCAGATACCCATCCAGATACCTTTTAAATATGTAAATCTTTTAAATGTACCAGCCTCTACCACTTCCTCTGGCACCTTATTGCACACATGCACCATCCACTGTGTGAAAAAGTTGCCCCTTAGGTCCCTTTTAAATCTTTCCACTCTCACCGTAAACCTATGCCCTCTAGTTCTGGGTTCTCCAATCCCAGGGAAAAGACTGTTGATTTATCCGATCCACGTCCCTCATGATTTTATAAACCTCTGTAAGGTTACCCCTTAGCCTCCAATGCTCCAAGGAAAACAACCCAGCCTATCTGGGGTGGCAGGGTGGCTCAGTGGTTAGCACTGCTGCCTCACAGCACCAGGGACCCAGGTTTGATTCCCACCTCAGGCAACTGTCTGTGTGGAGTTTGCACATTCTCCCCGTGTCTGCATAGGGGTGCTCTGGTTTCCTCCCACAGTCCAAAGATGTGCAGGTCAGGTGAATTGCCCATAGTGTTAGGTGAAGATTAGATTGGTGCTGGAAAAGCACAGCAGGTCAGGCAGCATCTGAGGAGCAGGAAAGTTGACATTTTGGGCAAAAGCCTCCTCATTACCCTTCCCCCGACCTTACCCCAATTCCTACCTGCCAGCTCAGCACCATCCTCAGGATCTGCCAATCCTCCTTCCCACCTATCTGCTCCACCCTCCTCTCCGACCTATCACCTTCATTCCCACCTCCATTCACCTACTGTACTCTTAGCTTCCTTCTCCCAAAGCCCCACCCCTCCCATTTACCTCTCCACCCCGAAGGCTCCCTGCCTCATTCCTGATGAAGGGTTTTTGCTCAAAAGGTCAATTTTCCTGTTCCTCGGATTCTGCTTGACCTGCTGTGCTTTTCCAGCACCACTCTCACTTTGAGTCTGATCTCCAGCATCTGCAGTCCTCACTTTCGCCAGTGTTAGGTGACTTAAGCAGGGGTAGATATAGGGTCGGTGTGGACTTGTTGGGCCAAAGGGCCATTTTTCATATTGTAGGGAATCTAATCTAATCAGCCTCTCCCTATGGCTCAAACCCTCCAACCCTGGCAACATCCTTGTAAATCTTTTCTGAACCCTTTCAAGTTTCACAATGTCCTTCTGATAGGAAGGAGACCAGAACTGCATGCAATATTCCAAAAGTGGCTGAACCAATGTCCTGGACAGCTGCAACATGACCTCCCAACTCCTTTACTCAATGTTCTGACCAATAAAGGAACACATACCAAATGCCTTCTTCATTGTCCAATCTACCTCCGACTCTACTTTTAAGGAACTATGAACCTGCACTCCAAGGTCTCTTTGTTCAGCAACATGCCCCAGAACCTTGCCATTAAGTGTTTAAGTCCTGCTCTGGTTTGCTTTTCCAAAATGCAGCATCTCATGTTTATCAAAATTAAACTCCATCTGCCATTCCTCAGCCCACGGGCCCATCTGATCAAGATCCCATTTATTCTGAGGTAACCTTTTTCGCCGTCCGCTACACCTCTAATTTTTGTGTGATCTGCAAACTTCTCAACTATACCTCCTATGTCCACACCCAAATCATCTATATAAAAGATGAAAAATTATGAAGAATTGACCAGAGTAAGATTAGGGCCAAGGTGGTTGAACTTGCAGCTTAGGTTAGTACCTGGGATTTCGATGTTGTGGCCATTTCAGAGACACGGCTAGAGGAGGGACAGGAATGGTTGCTGCAGATTCTGGGATTGAGATGCTTCAGTAAGAACAGAGAAGATGGTAAATGGGGGAGGGGGGAATGGCATTGTTAATCAAGGGTAATATGACAGCAGCTGAGATAATGTTTGAGGACTCATTGATTGAAGGTCGTTTGGGCTGAGGTTTGAAACAGGAAAGGAGAGGTCACCCTGTTGGAAGTTTTCTATCAGCCTCTGAATTGTTTCAGGGATGGAGAGGAAAGGATAGCAAAGGTGATTCTCGATATGAGTGAGAGTAACAGGGTAGTTGTTATGGGGGACTTTAACTTCCCCAATATTGACTGGGAATACTATAGTTCCAGTAGTTTAGATGGGTCAGTTTTTGTTCAATGTGTGCAGGAGGGTTTTCTGACACAGTATGTAGGTAGGCCAAGGGGAGATGCCATGTTGGATTTGGTATTGGGGAATGAACCCAGCCAAGTGTTAGATTTGGAGGTAGGTGAGCACTTTGATGATAGTGACCACAATTTGGTTATGTTTACAATAGCAATGGGCAGGGATAGGTATATACAGCAGGGAAAGAGTTATAAATGGGGAAAAGGCAAATATTTAGGCAAGATTTAGGATGCATAGGATGGGGAAGGAAACTGCAGAGGATGAATATACTTGTAATGCGGAACTTATTTAAGGAACAGCTACTACAGGTCCTTAATAAGTATATACCTAACAGGCAAGGAAATAGTTATCGAGAGTGGTAGCCGTAGCTAATTAAACAAGTTGAAGCTCTTGTCAAGAGAAAGATTCAGGCTTATGTGAGGATGAGTCGTGAGGGCTCAGTTAGGGAGCTTGAGAGATATAAGTTAGCCAGAAAAGATCTAAAGAGAGGGCTAGGAAGAGCCAGGAGTGGACATGAGAAGTTGTTGCTAGATAGGATAAAAAAAACTCTAAGACCTTCTTTTGGTACACTGGGAATAAAAGAGTGACTAGAGTAAGATTCGGGCCAATTAAAGACAGTAGTGGGAAGTTGTGTGTGGAATCTGGGGACATACCAGAAGTGCTTAATGAATACTTTTCGTCAGTATTCACATAGGAAAAGGGCAATGTTAGAGAGGATACAGAGTTACAGGTTACTAGATTAAATGGGATTGCGATTGACAAAGAGGAAGGTTTAGCAATTTTGGAAGATCTGAAAATAGATAAGACTCCTGACTGGATGGGATTTATTCTCGGATTCTCTGGGAAGTCAGGGAGGACATTGCAGAACTTTTGGCTTTGATCTTTATGTCATCATTGTTGACAGGAGTAGTGCTAGAAGATTGGACGATAGCAAATATTGTTCCCTTGTTTAAGAAGGGGAATCGGACAATATTGGAAATTATCGGCCAGTGAACCTTACTTCGGTTGTGGGTAAGATGTTGGAAAAGGTTATAATAGATAGGATTTATTATCATCTGGAAAAGAATAATTTGATTAGGGACAGTCAACACAGTTTTGTGAAGGGTAGGTCGTGCTGAACTAACCTTACTGAGAAGGTGGTTGAAGGTAAAACGGTTGATGTGGTATGTTTGGACTTCAGTAAGGCGTTGATAAGGTTCCACAAGGTAGGTTAGTGTACAAAATACTGAGTTTCGGGATTGAAGGTGAGTTAACGGTTTGGATCAGAAATTGTGTAGCTGAAAGAAGACAGGTGGTGGTGGTTGATAGGAAATGTTCATCCTGGATATGAGGCACAGCTGGGCTGAGAAATGGCAAATAGAATTTAATGCAGAAAAGTGTGAGGTATTTCACTTCGGAAGAAGTAACTGGAATGCAGAGTACTGGGCTAATGGTAAAATTCTTGGCAGTGTAGATGAACAGAGAGATCTCGGTGTCCAGGTGCATAAATCCCTAAAAGTCACCACCCAGATTGACAGGGATGTTAAGAAGGCATATGGTGTGTTGGCGTTTATTGATAGGGGAATTGAGTTTTGGAGCCATGAGGTCATGCTTCAACTGTACAAGACACTGGTAGTATTGCGAGCAGTTCTGGTCATCGCATTATAAGAAGGATGTGGAAGCTTTGGAAAGGGTTCAGGGGAGGTTTACTAGGATGTTGCCTGGTAAGGAAGGAAGTTCTTATGAAGAAAGGCTGAGGGAACTGAGGCTGTTTTCATTGAAGAGAAGAAGGTTGAGTGGTGACTTAATTGAGGCATATAAGATAATCAGAGGGTTAGATAGGGTGGACAGTGTGAGCCTTTTTCCTCAGATGGTGAAGGCTAACACGAGGAGGCATAACTTTTAATTGAGGGATGATAGATTTAGGATGGATATCGGGATAGTTTCTTTACTCAGAGAGTAATAGAGGCATGGAATGTCCTGCCTGCAACAGTAGTAGACTCTCTGACATTAAGAGCATTTAAATAGGCATTGGACATACATATGGATAACGGAATGGTGTAGGTTAGATGGGCATCAGATTAATTTCACAGCACAACATCGAGAGCCAAAGGGTTTGTACTGCGCTGTATGTTCTAAAAGTAGTAGGCTGTGACAGACATTTCTGCCATGGGATAAAGTCTCTGGCTATCCACTCTGTCTGTACTGCTCACATCTTGTACATCTCTATCAAGTCACCTCTCATTCTTCTTCGCTCCAATGAGAAAAGCCCTAGGTCCCTCAACCTTTCTTGATAAGACATACTCTCCAGTCCAGGCAGCATCCTGATAAATCTACTCTGCATCCTCTCTCAAGCCCCCTCCACATTGTTTCTATAATGAGGTGACCAGGAATTAATACAATATTCCAAGTGCGTTTCTAACCAAGGCTCTATAGAGCTGTAGCATAATTCCTGATGAAGGGTTCATCCCTGACATGTCAAATCTCTGCTCCTCGGATACTGACTGACCTGCTGTGCTTTTCCAGCCCACAGTTTTCAACTCTGATCTCCAGCATCTGCAGTGCTCACTTTCTCCTGCAGCATAACCTTGTGGCTCTTAATCTCAATCCCTATGGTAATGAAAGCCAACATACGATACGCCTTCTTAACAACTCTATCAATCTGGCTGGCAACTTTGAGGGATCAATCGACGTGGATGCCAAGATCCTTCTGTTCCCCCACATTGCCAAGAAAGTTGCCTCTAACCCTGTATTCTGCATTCAAACTCGAATTTCCAAAGTGAACAACTTCACACTTTTCCAGGTTGAATTCCATCTGCCACTTATCAGCCCAGCTCTGTATCCTAGGAGAAAGTGAGGACTGCAGATGCTGGAGATCAGAGCTGAAAATGTGCTGTGCTTTTCCAGCAACACATTTTCAGCTCTGTATCTTGTCAATGTCCTGCTGCAACTTACAACAGCCCTCCACACTATCAACAATTCCACCAACCTTCGTGCCATTGGCAAACTTACTAACCCATCTTTCCACTTCCAAGTCATTTATAAAAATCACAAAAAACAGAGGTCCCAGAACAGATTTCTGCAGAAAACCACTGGTCATCAAGCTCCAGGCTGAATACTTTCCATTAACTACCACCCCCTGTCTCCTATGGGCCAACCAATTCTGTATCCAGACAAACAGGATTCCCTGTACCCCATTGCCTCCTTACTTTCTGAATGAACCTTATCAAATGTCTTACTAAAATCCATGTACACCACATCCACTGTTTTACCTTCATAAATGTGTTTTGTCATCATGCTTAAATAATTCAATAAGGTTTGTAAGGCACAATCTGCCCCTCACAAAGCCATGCTGTCTATCTCTAATAAAACTATGGTTTTCTAAGTAATCATAAATCCTGTCTCTCAGAATCTTCTCCAATGCTTTGCCCGCCACTGACGTAAGACTGATTGGTCTTTAATTCCCAGGATTATCCCTATTCCATTTCTTGAACAAGGGAATAACATTTGCTACCCTCCAATCATCTGGCACAACTCCAGTTGACAGTGAGGTCACAAAGATCATTGCAAAAGGTGCAGCAATCTCTGCCTCACTTCCTGTATCAGCCTAGGGGCTATCCAATCTGACCCAGAGGATTTGTCTACCCTTACGTTTTTCAAAATTTTCAGCACATCCTCCTTCCTAACATCAATTTGTTCTAGCATATCAGTCTGTTTCATGCTGTCCTTAGAAACATCAAGGTCCCTCCCAGTAGTGAATAGTGAAGCAAAATATTCATCAAGGACATCCCCGACTTCCTCTGTCTCCAGACGCAAGCTCCCTCCACTATCCCTGATCAGCCTTACCCTCACCCTGGCCATCCTCTTGTTCCTCACGTAAGTGTAGAACGCTTTCAGATTTTTCTTAACCTTTCCATTAAAGCTTTTTCATGATCCCTTCTCACTCTCCTCAGGCCATTTTTCAGTTCATTCCTGGTTACCTTATAACTCTCCAAAGCCCTGTCCAATCTTTGCCTCATCAACCTTAACTAAGCTTCCTTCTTCCTTTTGACTAGATGTACCATTATCTCTTGTCACCCAAGGTTCTTTCAACCTACCATTCCTTCCTTGCCTCAGTGAGACAAACTTGTCCAGCACTAGCAGCAGGTGCTTCCCAAACAACCTCCACATTTCTGTTACGCATTTTCTGAAGAACATCTGTTCCTAATTTAGGTGCCCTAGTTCCTGCCTAATAGCATTGTAATTCCCCCTCCCCAAATTAATTACTTTCCTATACCGCCTGATGGTATCTTTCTCTATGAGTATAGTAAAGGTCACCAAAATGCTCTCCCAGGGAAAGATCTGACACCTGACATGGTGCATTGCCAAGCACTAAATTCAATACAGCCTCCCCTCTAGTTGGCCTATATTCATATTGGGTCAGGAACCCTTCCTGGGCACATATGACAAAGACTGTTCCATCTAAACTACTTGAACTAAGGAGGTTTCAATCAATATTACGGAAGCAAAAGTCACCCATGACAACAACACTGTTGCTTCTGTACCTTTCCAAAATCTGCCTCCCAATTGCCCGTCCGTGTCTCTGTTGCTATTGGAGGGTCCTGTAGAAAACTCCCAATACAATGACTGCTCCTTTCCTGTTTCTGATTTCCACCCATACTGACTCTGTAGACAAACCCTCCTCGATGAACTCCCTTTCTGCAGCTATGATACTATCCCTGATTAGCAATACCACTCCTCCATCTCTTTTACCTCCCCTCCATTCCTTTTGAAATATCTAAACTCTGGAACATCCAACAACCATTCCTGCCTCTGTGATACCTAAGTCTCTGTAATGGCTACAATATCCATAGCTCTAAGTAATGATCCATGCTCTGGGTTCATCACCCTTATTTCTGATTGTTCTTGCATTGAGATAGACACACTTCAACACTGACTGTACCTTTGCCCTATCAAGTGCCTATCCCTCCTCACAGACTCTCTGCATGCTGTATATGACTATTTACTACCTAGTACATCATCCGATCCATAGCTCAGGTTCCCACACCCCTGACAATCCAGTTCAAACATTTCCAAATTGTTCGCGCAAATCTCCCGCCAAAAATACCGGTGCCCTTCCAATTCAGGTGCAACCTGTCATTCTTGTATGGGTCCCATCTTCCTCAGAATGATCCACATATCCGAAGCCCTCCCTCCTACACCAGCCCTGCAGCCACATGTTCATCTGTATTCACTCTCTATTCTTAGCCTCACTGAATCATGGCACTGGTAGTAATCCTGAGATTACTACTCTGTTTGTCCTGCCTTCTAGCTTCCAACCTAGCTCCCTATATTCTCTACCGATGTGTATGACTTCTGGCTGCTCTCCTTCCTCCTGAAGAATCCTCCAGACTCGATCAGAGATCCCTGACCCTGGCACCTGGGAGGATCTCTTTTCTGTTTCTCTCACATATATTTGTAAATCAAGGACTGATCAGGGGTAATCAACATAGCATTATGTGTGAGGAATTGTATCTCACTGACTTGAGTTTTTTTGAAGTAGTAACGAAAGAGGATTGATGAAGACAGAAAAGGCATAGCAGGTCAGGTGGCATCCGAGATGAAGGGTCCTGTCTGAAACGCAATTCTCCTGCTCTTTGGATGCTATCAAACTCACTGTGCTTTATCCAGTGCCACACTTCTTCAAGCTGAATTTCATCTGCATCGTCAAACCTTCTGGACATCTTGAATGCGTGGCTCACCTTTCTCTCATTTTCCTTTCGCCACTGAAAACATTTTGAGACCTTTAAGAATTCCTTACAGTTTGGAGTCAGGTTCCAAATGCAATACCAGAATCCGCTGATATTTTCTATTTACCAACAACAGTTCCTCTTTGTTTCTTCACCTCAGTTTTGAGTATTAACTCATGATCACGAATCAATTTGTGATAGAAATTCAGCCTGAACTGTGTGCACTCTGCAGGTGCCCTGCCTCTATTCCTGATGAAGGGCTTTTGCCCAAAACGTCGACTTTCCTGCTCATCGGATGCTGTCTGACCTGCTGCGCTTTTCCAGCACCACTCTAATCTAGACTCCAGAAATCATTCTGGCCTAGTATTTAATTGCTCTAAAGTGCTGTTCAACCTATCAGTGTGAATGTCTATCATTCAGGTGCCAGCACGGCACAACAAAGGGTATTTTAAACATAACAGTTGTATACAATGTACATAACAACACAGTCATTGTTAAAGTTAAGAGCCAAGTATAAAATAGCAGGGGGATGATGGTTTGCGACACATTGGATTAAATGTATTTCACACACAGAAAACATTAAAATTAGTTGTCTATTTATCACTGTGCTGCTCATCAGGTAAGCTCTTTTGCAGTATATATGTCAGCAATTCTGCAACATGATTCTTGTCATACAGCAGCTATTGCAGCTATAAGTTACATTCGCTGGGCAGTCATACTCACTTTATAGAGCAACTCAGAAAGGAGCCATCTTCTTTCCGGCCACAGTTTCCAAATTCATTTCCTATTATGTTCATATACCAGTAACACAAAATGGGACTGGGCACAGCAGCTGTAAAGAAATAAACATTAATAAATTAGACAAACTCTAGGTTGCATTATGTAGCACCTTAAGCATATTAACTTTTTGTTTTTAAATCCTAAAATGCTTTACAGAGTGGTGTGGAACTTGGACAAAGGAGACACAAGGAAAGGTAACCTAACGCTCGGTGTTTTGTATCTTAAAGATGAAGAAGGCTAAGAGGAGAAAAGCTCCAGTGGCTGAGCAGATTCAAATGGTGTTGAAATTATGCAATCATCAATAAACATCCATAATTTTGACCAGTTTAATTTCAGTAGAGTCATAGAGATGTACAGCATGGAAACAGACCCTTTGGTTCAACCCGTCCATGCCGACCTGATATCCCAACCCAATCTAGTCCCACCTGCCAGCACCCGGCCCATATCCCTCCAAACCCTTCCTATTCATATACCCATCCAAATGCCTCATAAATGTTGCAATTGTACCAGCCTCCACCACATCCTCTGGCAGCTCATTCCATACACGTACCACCCTCTGTGTGAAAAAGTTGCCCATTAGGTCTCTTTTATATCTTTCCCCTCTCACCCTAAACCTCTAGTTCTGGACTCCCCGACGCTAGGGAAAAGACTTTGCCTATTTACCCTATCCATGCCCCTCATAATTTTGTAAACCTCCATAAGGTCACCCCTCAGCCTCCGACGCTCCAGGGAAAACAGCCCCAGCCTGTTCAGCCTCTCCCTGTCCTGCAACCCTGGCGACATCCTTGTAAATCTTTTCTGAACCCTTTCAAGTTTCACAACATCTTTCCAATAGGAAGGAGACCAGAACAGCACGCAATATTCCAACAGTGGCCTAACTAATGTCCTGTACAGCCGCAACATGACCTCCCAATTCCTGTACTCAATACTCTGACCAATAAAGGAAAGCATACCAAATGCAATCCTATCTATGTGCAACTCCACTTTCAAGGAGCTATGAACCTGCACTTCTGCCTGACCTCCTGCTTGTTCAGGTTTTTCTTGCACCATTACGGCAAACAGGGTGTCCGCTAACTGAACCTCAATTCCATCATCTTTCTCTTCAGCTTTTGCTTTGTGCTATGACTTATGATCGGGGGATCTTGTTAATATACAGTCTGCGAAAATACCAGGATATTGTTCTTTTAACTCCTTAGTTTCCTGGTCTTCCTTGGGCTTCTCCACAACAAGGGTTGTTGGTTCCTTTCTCTCTTTCTCTTCTAACTCCATTTGTCTCAATTGCAATTTAAGTTTTCAAACTCTATTATACTTGTCTGTTTCTCTAATGCACCTCAGACTTGACCCAATTTCAGCTTTCTTTTTGTCCCTGGTTAAACCCAATTCTAACCTATTTGCTAATTCTAAAAGTGTGTCCTTTCTCTGCCTTTCTAAACTTTCTTAGCAAATTTGGGAAGCATCTTCCAACCCCTAGAACCTATTTTGCAATGTTAAGAGCCATTTCCTTCACTTTTAATGTAGAGTCATAGAGATGTGCAGCATGGAAACAGACCTTTTGGTCCAACCCGCCCATGCTGCCCAGATATCCCAACCCAATCTAGTCACAATTGTCAGCACGCGGCCCATATCTCTCCAAACCCTTCATACACCCACCCAAATGCCTCTTAAATGTTGCAATTGTACTAGCCTCCACCACTTCCTCAGGCAGCTCATTCCACACATGCACCACCCTCTGTGTGAAAAAGTTGCCCCTTAGGTCTCTTTTATATCCTTCCCCGCTCACCCTAAACCTATGCCCTCTAGTTCTGGACTCCCCCACCTGAGGAAAATACTTTGCTTATTTACCTTACTCATGCCCCTCATAATTTTTTAAACCTCTATTAGGTCACCCCTCAGCCTCCGACACTCCAGGGAAAATAGCCCCAGCCTGTTCAGCCTCTCCATATAGCTCAAATCCTCCAACCCTACTAACATCCTTATCGATCCTTTCTGAACCCTTTCAAGTTTCACAACATCTTTCCGATAGTAAGGAAACCAGAACAGCATGCAATATTCCAACAGTGGCCGAACGAATGTCTTGCACAGCCGCAACATGACCTCCCAACTCCTGTACTCAATACTCTGACCAATAAAGGAAAACATACCAAACGCCTTCTTCACTATCTTATCTACCTGTGACTCCACTTTCAAGGAGTTATGAATCTGCACTCCAAGGTCTCTTTGTTCAGCAACACTCCCTAGGACCTTACCTTTAATTGTATAAGTCCTGCTAAGATTTGCTTTTACAAAATACAGCACCTCGCATTTATCTAAATTAAACTTCACGTGCCACTTCTCAGCCCATTGGCCCATCTGATCAAGACCCCATTGTAATCTGAGGTAACCTTCTTCTCTGTCCACTACACCTCCAATGTTAGTGTCATCTGCAAACTTACTAAGTATTCCTCTTATGCTCACATCCAAATCATTTATATAAATTACGAAATGTAATGGACGCAGCACCGATCCTCGTAGCATTCCGTTGGTCACAGGCCTCCAGGCTGAAAATCAACCCGCCACCACCCTCCGTCTTGGTAACCAGGCTCCCATTGGCAACCTTGTCGAAACCTCATTGAAATCCATATAGATCACATCTACCGCTCTGCCCGCATCAGTCCTCTTTGCTACTTCTTCAAAAAACCCAATCAAGTTTGTGAAACATGATTTCCCACGCACAAAGCCATGTTGACTATCCCTAATCAGTTCTTGCCTTTCCAAATACACGTACATCTTGTCCCTCAGGATTCCCTCCAACAACTTGCCCACTACTGACATCAGGCTCACTGGTCTACAGTTCCCTGAGTTGTCCTTACCACCCTTTTAAACAACCTCCAGTCTTCCGGCACCTCACGTGACTCTCGATGGTACAATTATTTCAGCAATAGTGCCACCAATCACTTCCCTAGCTTCCTACAGAGTTCTAAGGTACACCTGATCAGGTCCTGGGGATTAATCCATCTTTACCTATTTCAAGACATCCAGCACTTCCTCCTCTATAATATGGATATTTTCTATTTCTCTACATTCTATATCTTCCATATCTTTCCACAGTAAATACTGATGCAAAATACTCGTTTAGTATCTCCCCCATTTTCTGCAGCTCTGCACAAAGGCCGCCTTGCTGATCTTTGCGGGGCACGATTCTCTCCCTAGTTACCCTTTTGTCCTTAATGTATTTGTAAAATCCCTTTGGATTTTCCTTAATTCTAGTTGCCAAAGCTATCTCATGTCCCCTTTTTGCCCTCCTGATTTCCCTCTTAAATATACTCCTACTTCCTTTATAATCTTCTAAGGATTCACTCGACCTATCCTGTCTATACCTGACATATGCTTTCTTCTTTTTCTTAACCAAACCCTCAATTTTTCCAGTCATCCATCATTCCCTATACTTACCGGCCTTTCCTTTCACCCTAACAGAGTCATAGAGATGTACAGCATGGAAACAGACCCTTCGGCCCAACCTGTCCATGCCGACCAGATATCCCAACCCAATCTAGTCCCACCTGCCAGCACCTGGCCCATATCCCTCCAAACCCTTCCTATTCATATCCCCATCCAGATGCCTCTAAAATGTTGCAATTGTACTAGCCTCCACCATATCTTCTGGCAGCTCATTCTATACATGTCGCCCAACAGTTTCTCCAAGATTAGTTGTGAATTTCACTGTTTGTTAATTTTCTTAGATGCACTCTGACGTCCAGCGATACACGAATTCAAACAGCAAAGGCAGTAACTGTGCAGGTTTTCTCGCTCTCTCTCTCTGTGTCTCCTGCACTGTCCTTACCATGTGATTCCTTTGTCTTCTCTTCTCCCGTTTAAAACTGCTACTATTTGACTTTTTTTCCCCAAAGTTCCAAAACAATGAAACAGTGTATAAAACAGTAATTGCTGCTCCTGGAATTCGAGGAAATCATCTCCAACACCTAAAATACCTCAATAAAAAGAAGCAGCTCTTACAGCCAGAAATTTTCCCCATCCTCCATCTTGGATTGCGGAATATATTGTCTCTGGGACTAATCAGAAGCAACTGAAATTATATAAACTGTCTCACCTATGTTTCATTTCAAGATCTAAGAAATAATCGGCAAGTATTTAAATCTGCTGGGATCTTTTGTACCCCAAATCTGTTCAAACCTGTCCAAATCTCAGATTGGATCTCTCTAAACCTGTCCAAATCTATCCAAAGTTTGGACACGGAACCCCAAATAGTGATGATATAGTGGTGAACCTTTCCATTAATGACACCTACACCCAAACAGCGCACCTCACCACATAATCTGTTAAAATATAAGTGAGAGAACCCCCAAATTTCACTATTTAAAGAAAATAATATCAATTTATTCTTTAACTTTAAAAATGAACATTAAACAACAGCTATTCACAACTCTAAGTCCCCCTTTCTCTTAACTGCCTCCAACTCTATAACAGTATGTTGTTACAATAAGACACTTATCAACTTAATTTCAAACTATACTATGGCTGTCATCTTTGGCGAAGACCTCGCTGGATTGTCATCTTTCTTTTTACTGCAAATGTGTTTCATATGAAATGGCACCTTTGATCGAGAGTGTTCATAATTTCTGTATTGATGGCATTTGTTCCGCTGATATTTTTGAAAAGCCTGCATTTTTATATCACCAACATCGGATTGGCTCATTGGATTGATGTTGGCAAAACAATAAATACAAACTCGACTGGGTTTTTATATCCTGGGGCTTAATTTAAACTGACTGGTTAAATTTATATTGTTGTCAAAACAGGTATCCATTTCACAGCCAAATGTTACATATTTGCAATTTTCCAATACACTGAGACTGCTGTCATAGATGCTTGGTAGCTCTCAGTTCAGAACAGCATTCACTCTCTCCTAAAGGTACAGTGCATGCCTTCAACTTCATAACACTATCACTTCCCCCCCCACCCCCACCTGCATCTGGGAAGGTAGATTTCCATGCTACCTTCCCCCCATCCCCAACCCTCCTATTTATCTCTCAGTCCCCTTCCATCCCTACATTCCTGATGAAAGGTTTATACTGAAATGTTAACTCCACTGCTCCTTGATACTGACTGACATGCTGTGCTTTTCCAGTAACATATTTTTCAACACTAAAACTATACCAGGCAATAGTCGAACTGACACTGGAACAGGTATCCCCTTATCTAAGTAGGCAAGCAAAAGAAGGCTAACTAGGTTGATCTGATGACATGGCTTTCAAATGCAGAGAGGTTGAGGAGGTTGGGCCTATATGCAATGGAATTTAGAAAAATGATAAATGAGTTCATCATAGCATGTCAGTTTCTTATGGGCTTGTCAGATTTGAAGAGATTGTTTCTCATTGTGGAAGAGTCTTGGACCAAACAGCATAATCGTAGAGTAAAGAATTTTCCATTTAAGACAGACATGAGAAAGAATTTTCTTTTCTCAGAGTTTGATGAAATGTGGAATTCTTTACCAGAGATGGCTGTCAAAGGTGAGTTTATGCATAGTTAAAAATCACACAACACCAGGTTATAGTCCAACAGGTTTAATTGGAAACACTAGTTTTTGGAGCGCTGCTCCTTCATCAGGCGGTTGTAAAGTACACAATTGTAAGACACAGAATTTATAGCAAAAATTTACAGTGTGATGTAACTGAAATTATACATTGAAAAATACCTTGATTGTTTGTTAAGTCTCTCATCTGTTAGAATGACCATGATAGTTTGACTTCTTTCACATGTAAATCACAAAACTTCTTAAAAAAGTGACATTTTCAGGTTAACTTTAACAATTGGTGTCAGCCCAGATAATATGTTGAAAGTTTTAGCCCCCTGTGTTCTGTTGTCTGTGTCATTATGTTTAGACTGATTCTAATATAAAAAATGAGTTAACAGAGCCTTAAATTCAAAGTTTGTGAGAAGATTTGTAGCTCGGGTGCTCGTTGTTGTGGTTCTGTTCGCCGAGCTGGGAATTTGTGTTGCAGGTATTTCGTCCCCTGGCTAGGCGACATCCTCAGTGCTTGGGAGCCTCCTGTGAAGCGCTTTTGTGATGTTTCCTCTGGCATTTATAGTGGTTTGAATCTACAGATTCAATCAATAAGCACATCGACCTGGACCCAATATACCGACCACTGCAACGGACAGCTGAAACTGACAACCGGAAGCAGCAGAGACAAACCACTATAAATGCCGGATGAAACATCACAGAAGCACTTCACAGGGGGCTCCCAAGCACTGAGGATGCCACCTAGACAGGGGACAAAATGTCTGCAACACAAATTCCCAGCTTGGCGAACAGAACCACAATAAGGGAATGAACAGAACCACCATGGATTCATGCAGTTTTTGAGCAAATTGCAATGTAACTCTGCAAGTACAAATTCACCCCACAAACTTATATGTGTATGTGGGTTTTTGTGTATGTGTCTGGGGTGGGGGGGTTGTGAGTGTCTGTGAGGGACAGTATATATGTGTGCGTGTGAGTGTAAAGGGGTCTAAGTCTGAGAGAGAGTGCATGTGTGAGTGTGGGAGTGTGTGTATCTCCAGGAGTGTGTGTGAGTGTCTGTGTGTGTGTGTGTGTGTGTGTGTGTATAGGAGTGCCTCTGTGTGTGTGTGTGTGGTGCAATGGTGGTCACCTGTCGTGTGACATGAACCCAAGGTTCCGGTTGAGGCCCTCCCTATGGGTACGGAACTTAGCTATCAGCCTCTGCTCGGCCACTTTTCGCCACTGCCTGTCTGAAGTCTGCCTTGGAGAATGGTCACCCGAAGGTCCAAGGTTGAATGTCCTGGACCGGTGAAGTGTTTTCCAACTGGGAGGAAACACTCCTGTCTGTTGATTGTTGTGTGTTGCCCATTCACCCTTTGCCGTAGCCTCTGCTCAGTTTCACCAATGTACCATGCCTCAGGACATCCTTGCCTGCAGCATATGAAATAGTCAACGTTGGCTGAGTCACATGAGTACCTGCCACGTACATGGTGGGTGGTGTCCCCTGCATAATGGTGGTATCTATGTCCACACTCTGACACGTCTTGCAGCGCCTACCGTGACAAGCTTGTATGATGTTGTCCTGAAAGCCGGGCAGTTTGCTACAAACAATGATCTGTTTGAGGTTTGGTGGTTGTTTAAAGGCGAGTAGTGGAGGTTTGGGGAAGCTCTTGGCAAGGTGCTTATCCTCACTGATAATGTGTTGCAGGCGGCGAAGAACATGGTGCAGGTATTCGACTCCTGGGAAGTACAGGACAACGAAGGGTACCCTGTCAGTTGCAGCACGTGTCTGTCTCCTGAGGAGGTCATTACGGTTCCTTGCTGCGAAATGTTGGAACTGGCGGTCAATGAGCTGATGCATATATGCAAAGCTGCGATAGATTTTTAATCAGTTAGGGAAAAGGTGGGAGAGAGGAGTTGCAGATTATAAGATTAGCCATGATCTCATTGAATGGCCTACTTCTGCTCCTGTGTCATATGGTCTTCTACATGCAGTTTGGTACAATCCATGAGCTAATATGTCCCTTTAATGTCCAGTGTTCTTACTGCAGCATTAAATGAGAGTTACTGGTGTACCCTGAGGTGAAGCACTGAAATACAGAAGCATTGTGTAAGGGGATCAGAGATATACCATTAGAATTGACAGAGATTGGCATATGTCGGAAGACAAGGCACATGGCTGCCTGAGGTGGATGGGATCAGCATTAGTCATAGAGTTATACAGTTGTACAGTACAGAAACAGCCCCTTTGGTCCAACTTGTCCTTACCAACCAGACGTCTGAAATTAATCTGGTCCTATTTGTGAGCATTTGTTCCATATCCCTCTGAATCCTTCCGATTCATGAACCCATCCAGATGCCTCTTAAATGTGGCAATTTTACCAGCTTCCATCACTTCCTCTGGCAACTCATTCGACATTCACAGTTTTAGGGTACACCAAATCAGGTCCTGGGGATTTATCCATCGTTATGGACTTTACAACATCGAGCATCTACTCATCTGTAATGTGAGCATCATGGAGCCAATGTGAGATGTTACAGACCTCCCAACTTGGAGGTCATTTGGAACAAGTGGGACAGTACATGTCCAGGGATGATGCTGGTGGTGTCAGATGATAATATTTATTATTTGTGTAATTATACTTTTAGACCAACAATAGAAAAAATGCACGAAACACAAAATGCAAATCAAGACAAAATCTGGTAGCCAAAGAAGCCAACTTCACAAAGAACGCAATCGGCTGCTTATCACATGCTGTGTACTCACTTGGTCCCCATATATCCTGGCACTGTGTATGTACAGTCTGGCATGCACCATTGTAACAATACGAAGTTGCATTTGCACATGGGTAGAAGTTTTTCTTGAATGTGTTGGCTGGACATTTTGAAGACGAACCTGTGCAGTATTCTGCAAAATCACACTCTCCAATGGATTTCCTGCACATTCTATTTGGCTTGATAAACTGCAAATTTCAAGAAACAAGTTCACCTTTGATATATGTCCAAGTGTCAGGCCTACTGTCAATAACATAAAAACTGACTGGAACACCATAAATTCTTATAATAACATCCACCATTCCAATGCAATTTCTCCACTAACTACAGTCTCAAATTATGGGTGGCATGGTGGCTCAGTGGTTAGCACTACTGCCTCACAGTGCCAGAACCCAAGTTCGATTTCTGCCTCAGGTGACTGTCTGTGTGGAGTTTGCGCATTCTCCGTGTGTGTGTGTGTGTGTGTGTGTGTGTGTGTGTGTGTTTCCTCCCAGAGTCCAAAGATGTGCAGGTTCTGTCGATTGGCCATGCTAAGTTGCCAATAGTCAGGGATGAACACAGGGTCGGGGAATGCACCTGGGTGGGTTACTCTTCGGAGGGTCGGTTTGGATTTGTTGGGCTGAAGGACCTATTTCCGTATGGTAGGGAATCTAATCAAGTGAATCTAGTCATCCATAGCACTGTTTTCATATACCTGTGTATTTACAATCATTCATGTTGTAAAACAAGACTAAATACAAAGAAATGATTTCGAAAATCAAAGATTTAAACAGAAGTCACAATTAAACACACGAGTAGCCAGAAGTTGTGCTCCATATTAAGACTAACAACATAGGCAGTCAAAGAGATAAGGTCCTGCAAAAGGAACTTAGGGAGTCGGAAGAAAGCTGAAAAGCAGGATCTCTGGGATTATAATTTAGGATCACACCCTGTGCCACATGCTAGTAAGGCCAAAAATAGCAAGATAATACAGTTGAATGAGTAGATGAAGAGCTAGTGTACAAGAGAGAGCTTCAGATATCTGGATCATTGGAATCTCTTCCTTGACAAGAGGGATCTGTACTATACTTCTTAAACTCACATCCAAATCATTTATATAAATGCCGAAAAGTAGTGGACCCAGCACCGACCCTTGTGGCATTCCGCTGGTCACAGGCCTTCGGTCTGAAAAACAACCCTCCACCATCACCCTCTGGCTTCTGCCTTTGAGCCAGTTCTGTATTCAAATGGCTAGTTCTCCCTGTACTCCATGAGATCTAACCTTGTTAACCAGTCTCCCATGGGGAACCTTGTTGAACAGCTGCAAATGTGTTGCTGGTCAAAGCACAGCAGGCCAGGCAGCATCTCAGGAATAGAGAATTCGACGTTTCGAGCATAAGCCCTTCATCAGGAATAAGAGACTCTTATTCCTGATGAAGGGCTTATGCTCGAAACGTCGAATTCTCTATTCCTGAGATGCTGCCTGGCCTGCTGCGCTTTGACCAGCAACACATTTGCAGCTGTGATCTCCAGCATCTGCAGACCTCATTTTTTACTCGAAGATTTTAACCTTGTTGAACACTTTATTGATGTTCATATAGATCATGTCTACCACTCTGCCCACATCAATCTTCTTTGTTAGATCTTCAAAAAATTCAATCAAGTTTATGAGACATGGTTTCCCATGCACAAAGCCATGTTGACTATCCCGAATCAGTCCTGACCTTTTCAAATACATGCACCTACTGCTCCTCAGGATTCCCTCCAAAATTTTGCCCACCACTGACATCAGGCTCACTGGTCAATAGTTTCCTGGCTCGCCCTTACCCCATTTCTGAAACAGTGATGCCACGTTAGCCAACTTCCAGTCTTACGGTACCACATTGTGACTATCGATGATACAAATATCTCAGCAAGAGGCCCAGCAATCACTTCCCTAGCTTCCCACAGAGGTCTAATGTACACCTAATCAGGTCCTGGGGATTTATCCACTTTTTGCGTTTCAAGACATCTAACACTTCCTCCGCTGTAATATGGACATTTTTCAAGATGCCACCATCTATTTCCCTACGGTCTATACCTTCCATGTCCTTTTTCCACAATAAACACTAATACAAAATACAAAGTATCTCCTCCATCTCCTGCAGCTCCACACAAAGGCTGCCTTGCTGATCTTTGAGGGGCCTTATTCTCTCCCTAGTTACCCTTTTGTCCTTAATGTATTTGTAAAAACCCTTTGGATTCTCCTTAATTCTATTTGCCAAAGCTATCTCATGTCCCCTTTTTGCCCTCCGGATTTCCCTCTTAAGTATACTCCTACTTCCTTTATACTCTTCTAAGGATTCACTTGATCTATCCTGTCTATATCTGACATATGCTTCCTTCTTTTTCTAAACCAAACTCTCAATTTCTTTAGTCATCCAGCATTCCCTACACCTAGCAGCCTTTCCTTTCACCCTAATAGGAATATGCTGTCTCTGGACTCTCGTTATTTAATTTCTATTTTCCAGCCGTCTCTTTCCTGCAAACATTTGCCCCCATTCAGCTTTTGAAAGTTCTTGCCTAATACCGTCAAAATTGGCCTTTCTCCAGTTTAGAACTTCAACTTTTAGATCTGGTCTATCCTCTTCCATCATTATTTTAAAACTAACAGAATTATGGTTACTGACCCCTAAATGCTCTCCCACTGACACCTAAGTCACCTGCCCTGCCTTATTTCCCATGAGTAGGTCAGGGTTTGCACCTTCTCTGGTAGGTATCCACATACTGAATCAGAAAATGTTCTGGTACATACTTAACAAATTCCTCTTGTCTAAACTCTGAACACTCTGGCAGTACACATGCTCTGGTACTCCAGCATCTGTAGACCTCACATTCTCCCAGTACAGTCGATGGTTGGAAAATTAAAATTCCCTACCATAACCACCCTATTATTTTTACAGAAAAATGAGATCTCCTTACAAATTTGTTGCTCAATTTCCCTCTGACTATTATGGGGTCGATAATATAATCCCAGTAAGGTTATCATCCCTTTCTGATTTTTCAGTTCCACCCAAATAACTTCCCTGGATGTATTTTTGGGAATATCCTCCCCTAGTACAGCTGTAATGCTATCCCTTGTCAAAAACGCCACTCACCCTTCTCTCTTGCCTCCCGTTCTGTCCTTCCTGTAGCATTTGCATCCTGGAATACTAAGCTCCCAGTCCTGTCCATCCCTGAGCCATATTTATGTAATTGGTATGATATCCCAGTCCCATAAGGATAGTCAGCATAGCTTTGAGTAGGGGAGGTCTTTGTTCACAAACTTGATTGAGTGTTTGGTGGAAGTGACGAAGATGATTGATGAGGAAAGTTGTGTACATAGAATTTACTAAAACATGTGACAAAGACCTTCATGGGAGGTTAGTCTAGATGATTAACACGCAGGGGATCCACAGTGAGTTGGAAAGCTGGACACAACATTGGATTGGTCATTGAACAGAGAGGTTTGACAGTTGTTATGGAATGTTTTTCTGACTGCAAATCTATGAACAAACATCCTGAAGGATCAGTGCTGAAACCTCTGTTGTTTGGAATACATACAAATGTGAATATGATTTGATGAAAATGAAAGCAATCTGATTGGGAAGCTTGCAGATTAAATGAAAACTGGAGAAGTTATGGATCCCAAGGAAGCTTGTCAAAGGATGCAGCAGGATGTAGATTTGTTGGAAAGATAGGTGGAGAAATGGCAGATGGAGTTTCATCTGAACAAGAGAGAGGTGATGCATCTTCAGAGGTAAAATGCAAAAGTAAAGTATACAGTGCATGGCAGAACTCTTAGGAGCACTGATGTTTGGAAGAAAATGGGCATTTCAATGGTAGGCAACATGGTTTTGTGCAGGTAAGGTCATGTCTTACCAAGTTAGAATCATACAGTCAAAGAGATGGACAGCATGGAAACAGACCCTTCAGTCCAAATTGTCCACGCCGACCAGATATCCCAACCCGATCTAGTCCCGTTTGTCAGACCCAGCCCATATCTCTCTGATTCTGGATCAGTGATGCTGGAAGAGCACAGCAGTTCAGGCAGCATCCAAAGTGCAGCGAGATCGACGTTTCAGGCAAAAGCCCTTCATCAGGAATAAAGGCAGTGAGCCTGAAGCGTGGAGAGATAAGCTAGAGGAAGGTGGGGGTGGGGAGAAAGTAGCATAGCGTACAATGGGTGAGTGGGGGAGGGGATAAAGGTGATAGGTCAGGGAGGAGAGGGTGGAGTGGACAGGTGGAAAAGGTGCTAGGCATGTTGGACAAGTCCAGACAAGTCATAGGGACAGTGCTGAGCTGGAAGTTTGGAACTAGGGTGAGGTGGGGGAAGGGAAATGAGGAAACTGTTGAAGTCCACATTGATGCCCTGGGGTTGAAGTATTCCGAGGCAGAAGATGAGGCGTTCTTCCTCCAGGCGTCTGGTGGTGAGGGAGCGGCGGTGAAGGAGGCCCAGGACCTCCATGTCCTCGGCAGAGTGGGAGGGGGAGTTGAAATGTTGGGCCACCGGGCGGTGTGGTTGATTGGTGTGGGTGTCCCGGATATGTTCCCTAAAGCGCTCTGCTAGGAGGCGCCCAGTCTCCCCAATGTAGAGGAGACCGCATCGGGAGCAACGGATACAATAAATGATATTAGAAGATGTGCTGGTAAAACTTTGATGGATGTGGAAGGCTCCTTTAGGGTGTTGGATAGAGATGAGGGAGGAGGTGTGGGCACAGGTTTTACAGTTCCTGCAGTGGCAGGGGAAAGTGCCAGGATGGGAGGGTGGGTCGTAGGGGTGTGTGGACCTGACCAGGTAGTCACGGAGGGAACGGTCTTTGCGGAAGGTGGAAAGGGGTGGGGAGGGAAATATATCCCTGGTGGTGGGGTCTTTTTGGAGGTGGCGGAAATGTCGGCGGATGATTTGGTTTATGCAAAGGTTTGTAGGGTGGAAGGTGAGCACCAGGGGCGTTCTGTCCTTGTTACGGTTGGAGGGGTGGGGTCTGAGGGCGGACGTGCGGGATGTAGACGAGATGAGTTGGAGGGGATCGTTAACCAAGTGGCAAGGGAAATTGCGGTCTCTAACGAAGGAGGCCATCTGGTGTGTTCTAAGGTGGAACTGATCCTCCTGAGAGCAGAGGCAGAGGAATTGGGAATACAGGATGGCATTTTTGCAAGAGGTAGGGTGGGAAGAGGTGTAATCCAAGTAGCTGTGGGAGTCGGTGGGTTTGTAAAAAATGTCAGTGTCAAGTTGGTCGTCATTAATGGAGATGGAGAGGTCCAGGAAAGGGAGGGAGGTGTCAGAGATGGTCCAGGTGAATTTAAGATCAGGGTGGAATGTGTTGGTGAAGTTGACGAATTGCTCAACCTCCGCCGACATTTCCGTCACCTCCAAAAAGAGCCCACCACCAGGGATATATTTCCCTCCCCACCCCTTTCCGCCTTCCGCAAAGACCGTTCCCTCCGTGACTACCTGGTCAGGCCCACGCCCCCCTACAACCCACCCTCCCATCCTGGCACTTTCCCCTGCCACCGCAGGAAGTGTAAAACCTGTACCCACACCTCCTCCCTCACTTCCATCCAAGGCCCTAAAGGAGCCTTCCACATCCATCAAAGTTTTACCTGCACATCTACTAACATCATTTATTGTATCCGTTGCTCCCGATGTGGTCTCCTCTACATTGGGGAGACTGGGCGCTTCCTAGCAGAGCGCTTTAGGGAACATATCCGGGACACCCGCACCAATCAACCACACCGCCCCATGGCCCAACATTTCAACTCCCCTCCCACTCTGCCGAGGACATGGAGGTCATGGGCCTCCTTCACCGCCACTCCCTCACCACCAGATGCCTGGAGGAAGAACGCCTCATCTTCCGCCTCGGAACACTTCAACCCCTGGGCATCAATGTGGACTTCAACAGTTTCCTCATTTCCCCTTCCCCCACCTCACCCTAGTTCCAAACTTCCAGCTCAGCACTGTCCCCATGACTTGTCCAGACTTGTCCGACCTGCCTAGCTCCTTTTCCACCTATCCTCTCCACCCTCTCCTCCCTGACCTTCATCCCCTCCCCCACTCACCCATTTTCCTCGATGCTACTTTCTCCCCACCCCCACCCTCCTCTTGCTTATCTCTCCACGCTTCAGGCTCACTGCCTTTATTCCTGATGAAGGGCTTTTGCCCGAAACGTCAATCTCGCTGCACTTTGGATGCTGCCTGAACTGCTGCACTCTTCCAGCACCACTCATCCAGAATCTGGTTTCCAGCATCTGCTGTCATTGTTTTTACCCCATATCTCTCTGAACCCTTCCTATTCAAATACCCATCCAGATGCCTTTTAAATGGTGCAACTGTAGCAGCCTCCACCACATCCTCTGGTGGCTCATCCCATACACGCACCTCCCACTGCATGAAAAGTTGCCCCATAGATTTCTTTTATATCTTTCCCCTCTCACCCTAAACCTATGATCTCCACTTCTGGACTCCCCGACCCCAGGGAAAAGACTTTGCCTATTTACCCTATCCATGTCTCTCATGATTTTATAAATATCTGTAAGGTCATTCCTCAGCCTCTGATGCTCCAGGGAACACAGCCCCAGCGTGTTCAGCCTCTCCCTATAGCTCAGATCCTCCAACCCTGGCAACATCATTGTAAATCGTTTCTGAACCATTTCAAGTTTCACAACATCTTTCCAATAGGAAGGAGACCAGAACTGCACGCAATATTGCAATAGTGGCCTAACCAATGTCCTGTACAGCCACAACATTACCGCCCAACACCTATACTCAGTACTCTAACCAAAATCATGAGAAGTATAGACAGGGTGGACAGCAAGAATAAAGGAAAGCATACCAAACACCTTCTTCACTATCCTAACTACCTGCAACTCCACTTTCAAGGAGCTATGAACCTGCACTCCAAGGTCTCTTTGTCAGCAATTCCCCCTAAGACCTTACCGTTAAGTCTATGAGTCCTGCTAAGATTTGGTTTCCCAAAGTGCAACACCTCACATTTGTCTAAATTAAACTCCATTTGCCACTCCTCAGCTCATTGGCCCATTTGAGCAAAATTCCATTGTAATCTGAGGTAAGCTTCTTCTCTGTTCACTGCACCTCAAATTTTGGTGTCATCTGAAAACTTACTAACTGTACCTCTTTTGCTCACATCCAAATCATTTATGTAAATGATGAAAGATAGTGGACCCAGCACCGATCCTTGTTGCATTCCACTGGTCACAGTCCTCCAGTCTAACAAACAACCCTCCACCACCACCCTCTGTCTTCTACCTTTGAGCCAGTTCTGTATCCAAATCACTAGTTCTCTCTATTCCATGAAATCTAACCTTGCTAATCAGACTCCCATGGGGAATCTTGTCGAACGCCTTACTGAAGTCCATATAGATCACATCTACTTCTCTGCCCTCATCAATCCTCTTTGTTACTTCTTCAAAGAACTCAACCAAGTTTGTGAGACATAACTTCCCCGCACAAAGCCATGTGCTACCACTTTGGTCTGGAGGAAGTGGGAGGATTCAAAGGACAAATTGTTATGGGTGAGTACCAGTTCAGCCAAACGAATGAGAGTGTCGGTGGAAGGGTACTGTTGGGGATGTCAGGAGAGGAGGAAACAGAGGGCTTGGAGGCCCTGCTCATGGTGGATGGAGGTGTAGAGGGATTGGATATCCATGGTGAAGAGACTCCGGAGTGCAGGTTCATCGCTCCTTGAAAGTGGAGTCGTAGGTGGATAGGATAGTGAAGGAGGAGTTTGGTATGCTTTCATTTATTGGACAGAGCATTGAGTATAGGAGTTAGGACAATGTTGCGGACAATGGTTAGGCTACTTTTGCAATTCTTGACCCTCTCCTATCGGAAAGATGTCGTGAAACTTGAAAGGGTTCAGAACAGATTTACAAGGATGTTGCCAGGATTTGAGCTATAGGGAGAGGCTAATAGGCTGGGGCTGTTTTCCCTGGTACGTCGGAGGCTAAGGGTAACCTCATCGAGATTTATAAAATTATGATGGGTACGAGTGGAGTAAACAGACAAGGGAGTCTAGAACTGGAGGGAATAGGTTTAGGGTAGGAGAAGAAAAATTTAAAAGGGGTAATTTTTTCACACAGATGTGGTGCATATGTGGAATGAGCTGCCAGAGGAAGTGGTGGAAGCTGGTACAATTACAATTAAAATGCAGCTTGGTTGTATATGAATAGGAAGGGTTTTGATGCATATGGGTCAAGTGCTGGCAAATGGAACGAGATTAGGTTAGGACATCTGGTCAGCATGGACGAGTTGGAACAAAGGGTCTATTTTTGTACTGTGCTTCTCTATGGATCTATGATTAAATAGTTTGAAACAATGGGCCCTGATTACATTCTTGCAATAGTACTGAAAACATGCTCAGAACTTGCTGCTCCCCAAGCTAAGCTCTTCCACGATAGTCATAACACTGTCATCTACTTGGCAATGTGGAAAATTTCCCAGGTGTGTCCAGCACACTAAAAGAGTACACATCCAACCCAGCCAATTACCGCTCCATCAGTTGACTCTCGATCACTGATAAAGTGATGGAAGGGATCATCAAACATCCACTCCATCCACCACCAATGCTCAGGAGGAGCAGTGTGTACTATTTACAAGATACACTTCAGAAATTCACCAAAGATCCTTAGCACCTTCCAAACCCATGACCACTTCCATCCAGAAGGGCAAGGGAAGCAGATATATGGGAGCACCACCACCTACAAGTTCCTCTCCAAGCCACTCACCATCTTCACTTGGAAATATGTTGCCGTTCTTTCATATTGCACAGTCAAAATCTTGAAATTCTCTCCCTGACAGCATTTTGGGTTTACCTAAAGCAGTCGCAAAGGCAGCTAACCTAGACTGTAAATGGTGGCCAGCCAGTGATGCCCAAGTCCCATGAGTAAATAAAAGACAATGTCAGGGTGGAGAGTCGGACTAGCTGGGAAACTCTTTCAAAAGCCAGTACAGACACAATGTGTTGAATGGCTTCCTGTTGCACTGAAAAATACTATGATTCTAACAAATATACCCAATAGCTATGTTTAAAAGATATTCAGACAGATACATGAACAGGCCGAGAATGAAGGGATATGGACCATGTGTAGACTAATGGGATTAGTTTAGATGGCATCATGATAGGCACAGACATGGTGGACTTGAAGGGCTTGTTCTTCTGCTGCACTGTTCTATGTTTTAGAAGCACAATCATTTGTTTTATACCAATGGTTCAGAGGCTGAGCTAAAACCCATCATTGATTCAATTATCAAGATGTACACAGAATGGAGCTCAAGCAACACATTTGCACAACAAAGGTTCTCTAGCAGCCCACTCATGCCATACAACACTGCCCTCCAACTGTCAATATCTGCAGCTAGTCCTTGGAGAACGTGGATCATTTCCCATATCTCAGGAGCATCTTTTTCATGCTAGCATAACTGACAATGAAACCGAACATTGACTTCCATGTACCAGGTCAACCTTCATATACCTCAGAAACTTGGGATTTGAAGTCCAAAACCTCAAACCCAGCACCAAGGTCTACAGAGCAGTCGGGGTTCTCACCCTCCTGTAGACACATGAAATAGGGATGATCTACATAAAACATCTCAAATCCTTGGAGAGTTATCAGTAGCACTGACTATCCTGCAAATGCACTGGATGCAAGGTGTATCAATGTGAGAATCTACTTATCGGCCAATATCCCAACATGAAGGCAGTGGTCACATCTGACCAGCTGTAATGGCAGGCCACATTGTTCACATGCTGACTCCCTAAACGTGCTCTACTCTGAGCTCCACAATTCTAAATTCACTATGAAAGCAGAGGACCTGACACAAGGGCACTCTGAAATCTGCCCTAAATATTTGCAAGATCTCCATCACCATCTGGGAATTGCTTGTCTTCAAACACACAAAACTGGAGAAGAAACACCTGCAAAATCGTCATCCATTTGAGCGTCACCAAGTGGATCATATGGGAGCCAAGTTCAAGAAGCAGAATGAATGTGCAGAACACAGACCATTCTACCCAAGATCTTACTCAGCATCACTGCCACACCTGTGGTAGTGTATGCAGCTCCACAACTGGGCTACTTTTTCAGGCACCACAGAACCCATCCCACAGAGTGAAAGCAAGTCACTCTTGACCCCAAAGGATCATCAAAGATGAGAAGAATATGTTAGCACAAAGGAACATCCAGCAGTCTCTGACTCAGAAGTACTGCTTTAGCTCAGAGGGAGAAGCAGCCGGCAGCCTCTTGCTTGGAGATAGTGCTTTGGCATAGAAGAGGGGCAGAGAGTTTATCACTCAACGGTCGAACCTTAGAGCTGAGGTAAAGGCAGGTAGCAGGATGACAAGATTGGGATGGAACCCATTTCACTGCATGGCACACGAAGCATCATTATCAGAGATAAAACATGTGCTATAAACACATTTTATAGGCCTGAAGAGAATGGTATGCATAAAGCCAAAAGGGGTTTTCATGGGGCGAAAGTAGGCACTAGTCCATCAGGCTGTCTTACCACAAAATCCAGGGGCTCGATATCAAGAGCCACAATCAGTCCTTACAATTCAAGTTTAGCTGGTTGGTCACTTGGGGTGCTATTGAATATTCTGTTCAGGATAACGGTCCACAGTCAGTCAGGGAATAGGTCACACATAATTTTGAATCTTTTCAGGACCAGTCCATTGTCAAGGGTGCTGGCAGATCAAATCTATGGATTGGCCTCCTTGGATTCAGTTATTTATGCAGTTGTTATAATTATTGAGTCAGTGCAGACTGCAGGCTGACACTTAAACAGAAAATAGGAGCAGAAGGGGGCCATTTGGCCTTCAGTGATCGTCGCTCATTATCCAACCTGGTATCCTATTCTTACTTTCTCTCCATACCCATTGAGCTATTTAGACCAAATAACTGTGTCTAATACGTTCCTGAAAACATTTAATGATTTGGCCTCAACCACTCTTCTGTGGCAGAGGGTCACAACTCTCTGGGTGAAGAAATCTCTCCTCATTTCAGTCCTAAATGGCTTAATCTGTATCTTTGGACTATAACCTGGGATTTTGGATTCCCTATTCATTACAAACGTCCTACCTGTGTAGATCCTGTCAATGAGGTGACAATGAGGTCTTTAAGGAGAGCTTAGAGGAAATTATGGCCACTCTAGCCTCAATATTAATTAACGAATAAATTATTTAATTGTCACATATATTTTAAGTGAGAAAAACAATACAATACAGTGAAATGCATTTCCACTGTTGTCATAATCCAGCACCACTTTGAATAGTTTTAAAACAAACTCAGCTGCAAATGTGTTGCTGGTCAAAGCACAGCAGGTTAGGCAGCATCTCAGGAATAGAGAATTCGACGTTTCGAGCATAAGCCCTTCATCAGGAATAAGAGAGAGAGAGCCAAGCCGGCTAAGATAAAAGGTAGGGAGGAGGGACTAGGGGGAGGGGCGATGGAGGTGGGATAGGTGGAAGGAGGTCAAGGTGAGGGTGATAGGCCGGAGTGGGGTGGGGGCGGAGAGGTCAGGAAGAGGATTGCAGGTTAGGAGGGCGGTGCTGAGTTGAGGGAACCGACTGAGACAAGGTGGGGGGAGGGGAAATGAGGAAGCTGGAGAAATCTGAATTCATACCTTGTGGTTGGAGGGTTCCCAGGCGGAAGATGAGGCGCTCCTCCTCCAGCCGTCGTGTAGTTGTGTTCTGCCGGTGGAGGAGTCCAAGGACCTGCATGTCCTCGGTGGAGTGGGAGGGGGAGTTAAAGTGTTGAGCCACGGGGTGATTGGGTTGGTTGGTTCGGGCGGCCCAGAGGTGTTCTCTGAAGCGTTCCGCAAGTAAGCGGCCTGTCTCACCAATATAGAGGAGGCCACATCGGGTGCAGCGGATGCAATAGATGATGTGTGTGGAGGTACAGGTGAACTTGTGGCGGATATGGAAGGATCCCTTGGGGCCTTGGAGGGAAGTGAGTGTGGAGGTGTGGGCGCAAGTTTTACATTTCCTGCGGTTGCAGGGGAAGGTGCCGGGGGTGGAGGCTGCAACCGCAGGAAATGTACACCCCCCACCAACCCAACCTCCACCCCCGGCACCTTCCCCTGCAACCGCAGGAAATGTAAAACTTGCGCCCACACCTCCACACTCACTTCCCTCCAAGGCCCCAAGGGATCCTTCCATATCCGCCACAAGTTCACCTGTACCTCCACACACATCATCTATTGCATCCGCTGCACCCGATGTGGCCTCCTCTATATTGGTGAGACAGGCCGCTTACTTGCGGAACGCTTCAGAGAACACCTCTGGGCCGCCCGAACCAACCAACCCAATCACCCCGTGGCTCAACACTTTAACTCCCCCTCCCACTCCACCGAGGACATGCAGGTCCTTGGACTCCTCCACCGGCAGAACACAACTACACGACGGCTGGAGGAGGAGCGCCTCATCTTCCGCCTGGGAACCCTCCAACCACAAGGTATGAATTCAGATTTCTCCAGCTTCCTCATTTCCCCTCCCCCCACCTTGTCTCAGTCGGTTCCCTCAACTCAGCACCGCCCTCCTAACCTGCAATCCTCTTCCTGACCTCTCCGCCCCCACCCCACTCCGGCCTATCACCCTCACCTTGACCTCCTTCCACCTATCCCACCTCCATCGCCCCTCCCCCTAGTCCCTCCTCCCTACCTTTTATCTTAGCCGGCTTGGCTCTCTCTCTCTTATTCCTGATGAAGGGCTTATGCTCGAAACGTCGAATTCTCTATTCCTGAGATGCTGCCTAACCTGCTGTGCTTTGACCAGCAACACATTTGCAGCTGTGATCTCCAGCATCTGCAGACCTCATTTTTTACTTAAAACAAACTCAGGGCATGATTGGCTACCTGGGTTTGGAATATCATAGGTATGACAGAAAAGTGGCTCACGGAAGGGCAAGACTGGCAGCTTAAGGTTCCAGTAGGAATAGGAAGGGTTGAAAGGCAGCCATGAGAGAAAAGGGGATGTGGCATGTTTTGGTTAGGGAAACATTATGGCTGTACTTACAGAGATGTTCCCAGAAGTATGTTCAGTGAGGTTCTTTGGGTGGAACTGACAAATAGGAAAGGGATTGTCACCTTATTGGAATTGTACTGTTGCACTCCCATCCATTCCATCCACCAACACCCCCCCCGCCGCCCGCCCAATTAGTTATTGAAATTGAGAAGCAAATATATCAGGAGATCTCAGAGATTTGTGGAAGAGTGGTAATGGTAGCAGACTTTAAACTTTCCAAACACAGACTGGGACTGCTATAGTGTTTAAGGGCTTGGATGGAGAGGAATTTGTTAAGTGTGAAGAAGAATGTTTTCTTATTTAGTATGAGGATGAACCTGCGAGGGAAGAAACAAGACTTGACTTTCTCTTGGGAAATAAGACATGGCAAGTGAATGAGATATCAGTGGGGGGCACTTTGGAGCCAGTGACCTTAATTCTATTAGTTTTAAAACAATTATGGAAAATGAAAGACCTGATCTAAAAATTCAAGTTCTAAATTGGAGTAAGGCCACTATTTATACTTTCAAAAGTTGATTGCACGAGGCTATTTGCAGTAAAGGACTGGTTGGAAAGTAGGGGGTCTTAAAAAAATGAGATAACGAGAGTCCAGAGACAGTATGTTCCCATTAGTACAATCATGTAGAGGAATAGAGATGTACAGATGGAAACAGACCCTTCGGTCCAACTCCTCCATGCCGACCAAATATCCCAAATTAATCTTGTCCCACCCTCCAGCACCCAGCCCATATTCCTCCAAACCCTTCTAATCATATACCCATCCAGATGCCTTTTAAATGTAGCAATTGTACCAGCTTCCACCACTTCCTCTGGCAGCTCATTCCACACATGCACCACTCTCTGCGTAAAAAAGTTGCCCTTTAAGTCTCTTTCGTATCGTTTGCCTCTCACCCTAAACCTATACTTCTTCCACTTCTGGCCTTCACCACCCCAGGGAAAAGACCTTGTCTATTTACTCTATCTATGCCTCTCATGATTTTGTAAACCTCTATAAGGTCACCCCTACGCCTCCAATGCTCCAGGGAAACAGCCCCAGCCTATTCAACCTCACCATATAGCTCAAATTCTCCAACCACATTCTTGTTAAGCTTTTCTGCACCCCTCCAAGTTTCACAACATCGTTCCGATAGGAAGGAGACCAGAATTGCACACAATATTTCAAAAGTGGCCTAACCAATGTCCTATACAGCTGCAACATGACTTCCCAACTCCTATATTCAATGCTCTGGCCAATAAAGGAAAGCATACCAAATGCCTTCTTCATTATTCTATTTACCTGTGACCCTACTTTCAAGGAGCTATGAACCTGCGCTCCAAGCTCTCTTTGTTCAGCAACACTTCCTCAGACCTTACCATTAAGTGTATAAGTCCTGCTAAGATTTGTTTTCTCAAAATGCAGCACCTCGCATTTATCTAAATTAAACTCCATCTGCCACTCCTCAGCCTATTGACCCATCTGATGAAGATCCCGTTGTAATCTGAGGTAACCTTTTTCGCTGTCCGCTACACCTCCAATTTTGGTGTCATCTGCAAACTTACTCACTGCACCTCCTATGTTCACATACAAATCATTTTTGTAAATGTATTATTTTTAAAGGAGTTTTGGGCTTCCTTTACTGTTGGCTACTAATCTGTTATGTTTTATTTGAAATTTGCCAAACCACTTGTTGGAACTCTCTTCATTGGTATTAAGCATAGCGCGGCAATTTGGATGAGCAAAAAAATCCCTTTGGAAGAGAGAACAAAAGAGCAGAGTATTACTTAAATGAAAAAAAGCTGCAGAAAGCTGCAAAACTATGGGACTTGGTAGTAGCTTGCACATGAAACACAGAAAGCTAGTAGGCAGGTACATCAGGTAATCAGGAAGGCAAATGGAACGTTAGCCCTTATTTCATGGGAGTTGGAGAATAAGAGTAGTAAAGTAGTTAAGTAGGGGTGGCACAGTGGTTAATACTGCTGCTCCACAGCACCAGGGTCCCAGGTTTGATTCCAGCCTCTGGTGACTGGATGTGTGGAGTTTGCATATTCTCCCTGTGTTCGTGTGGTTTTCCTCCAGTTGCTCCGGTTTCCTCCCACAGTCCAAAGATGTGCAGGTCAGGTGAATTGGCTGTGCTAAATTGCCCCATAGTGTTAGGTCTGGGTGGGTTACTCTTCGGAGGGTCGGTGTGAACCGATTGGGCTGAAGGGCCTGTTTCCACACTGTAGGTAATCTAAAAGTCTTACTGCAACTTTGCAAGTTACTGGTGAGACCACATATGGAGTATTGTGAGCAGGTCTGGCTCTCTTAAGGAAAGATATTATTTAATTGGAGGCAGTTTAGAGATGGTTTATGCAGATGATTCTAGTTTGGAGGGACTGTCTTATGAGCAAAAACAAAACAGCGGGTCAGGTAGAGAAAGCAAGCTAACATGTCGAGACATTTAGACTTGAAACGTTAGCTTGCTTTCTCTCTATGGATGCTGCCTGATCCACTGTGATCTCCAGCATTTTTTTGCTTTCAGTATAGATTAGATTAGATTAGATTACTTACAGTGTGGAAACAGACCCTTCGGCCCATCAAGTCAACATCGACCCGCCAAAGCGCAACCCACCCAGACGCATTCCCCTATATTTACCCTTTCACCTAACACTACAGGCAATTTAGCTTGGCCAATTCACCTAACTTGCACATTTATTGGATTGTGGGAGGAAACCAGAGCACCCGGAGGAAACCCACGCAGACACGGGGAGGATGTGCAAACTCCACACAGAGAGTCGCCTGAGGCGGGAATTGAACCCGGGTCTCTGGTGCTGTGAGGAAGCAGTGCTAACCACTGGACCACCGTGCCGCATCTGCAATAATTTGCTAAACAAGCTGGACTCTACACAATGCAGTTTAGAATAATAATTTGAATAATAATTTGAATTCTTAAGAGGCTTGTTTATGCTTTCGCCTCATGGGACAGTCTAGGATCAGAATATATAGTTTCAGAATACAAGGGTACTAATTTAAGGCTAAGCTGAGGAGGAATTTCTTTTCAGAGGGTTGACAGTCTTTGGAACTATTTGCCACACCTCTCTGTGGCATCAGGAAGTACTTAGATTCTACATCACAAGGGGAACCAGGAGTTTTTGGAAAAATGAAGGAAAGTGAATTGAGCAATGTCAGATAAGCCATGACCCCATTGAATGTAGACAAGCAGGACTCTGGAAGAACATGGCAAGCCAGGCAGCATCAGAGGTGAAGTCAATGTTTCCGGTGTCACTCTTCTTCAGGACTGAGGGTCTGTGTAAGGGGAGCTGCAGATAAAGGAGGTGGGGGAGGGTAAGAGGGTAATGAGGTGGGGATAGGTGAACACAGGTAGAGGGTACGAGCTGGTTGGTCTATGGGAGGAATGAATCCAGTTGGCAGCTGGAAGGGAGGGTCATGAGAGGAATGGAAGGAAGGAAGAGGGGCTGGGAAGGCAGTTGGGTGATGGGAAGGGAGGTTATTTGAAATTGGAGAACTCAATGCTGAATCCTCTGGGTTATAGGCTGCCAGACAGAAAATGAGGTGTTATTCCTCCAGTTCGTGGTCTGATTCATTGTAGCAATGGAGGAGGCCAAGGGTGGTCATGTCAGAAAGGGAGTAGGATTGGGAGTTAAAATTGGTGGTGACTGGGAAGTTAGGCCTCTTCGGGCCCAGCTGAGATGCTCAGAGAAACATGCCCTCAGTTTACGTTACGTAGAGAAAACCACGTCAGGAGGACTGGATATACTAAACTAGGTTACAGAAGAGGCAGGTGAATCTCTGTCGCACCTGACAAGACTGTTTGGGGTCCTGGTGTGCTGGCAGGTTTTGCGTATTGTATGGTTTCAGAGGAAGGTACCTGGAAGTTCGGGGGCAGGGCGGTCGGTGGGGAGAGTGGCATGAACCAAGGATTGGTGAAGGGAACTGTCCTTGCGGAAGGCAGAGATGGCTGGAGAGGGGAAAATGTTCTTGGTGGTGGTTAAGTTGGAGTTGGTGGAAGTGTTGAAGGGTGATGCGTTGAATGCGGAGACTGATGGGATAGTACGTGATAACAAGGGGGACCCTGTCTTTATTGCATTGGGGGGGGGTGCGCGGTATGTAGAGCAGTGGAACGGAGAATGGAGGCGTGTGGAGGGCTGCTGGATAACAGAGGGGGGCAAAGCAGGTTGTTCGAAACAGGTGGACATCTGGGATGCTTGGGGTGAAATGTCTCCTCCAATTAAATGATAGAGCAGCCGTGATGGACTGAATGGCTGACTCATGTTTCTATTTCTTTATGGTCTCATGGTCATCTGGAGAACCTCTACCATCGGGGAGAAGGACAGAAGCCTGAACATACACACCATCTGGTTTCGTAACAGTTTCTACCCTACTGTTGTTAGACTACTGAATGGACTCACAAACTCTTAACATTTGCCTGTACCTGTGTTTTTGTTTTTGCCTCTGTTTACCTATTACTTACTTACCTATGCTATGTAACTGTGTGATCTGCCTGTATTGCTCGCAAGACAAAGCTTTTCACTGTGTCTTGGTACATGTGACAATAAATTCAATTCAATTCAGTATGCTGGGTAATGGAGAGATTTGTACTCAGTTAAAATTCTCAAAGATTCTGAGCTGACACGATGGGCTGAGTGTCTTCCTCACACACAATCACAATTATTTGAACTCTGATTCTGGGAAGGTTCAGGTCACTGAATTGTGGATTACAGTGTCACAAATGCAATGATTCCAATTGAATGTTGTCAAGTGAGGGCTGGGGAAGATGAAATAATTGGCGTTTCCCATCCCATGGTTGACAGGGCTCTCCAGCGTGTCAACGTGACATCACACTTCTGCTGTCACCACCTTGCTTACTTGCCAGAACCATCATTGGACTGTCCTTTTTCTCATTCTCTACCCATCAACCTTCAAATTCAGCAGCATATCCTGCCAATTCCACCAGCTCCAGTGTGATGTAAAGACCAACACACATGTTAACTTATCTCTTCACGGTCAGTGACAGATTACAGTGAAGCTCAATACAAGCTTAAAGAATTACCATTTTAACTTTTGGCTCACCACTTTTGGACTCGACAGTGAAGTCAACAACTTCTAGTCTAAATTGTTCAGGTGATATTTTTCTTTCAACCTCTATGTTTTCTGGCTTGACCTTTGCCTTGTTTCTTTCTTTTTTCTTTCACATTGCATTCAAATGACCTTTATTTGGACAAAACCTTTGTTTCTTAATAATATACATTGAAATTCTTTGTTTTGGCTGATGCATTAGGAAATTTCCTGTTATTTTACTTTATGGCCTCTGTGCTACCACAGAATATCTTGCTAAACCAACTCCATAGGTCACAGACATGACATTTTTGGATGAAGAACAATCAAACAGAGCTTATACTGCATTCAGATTATATAAATTTGCAGGACAGAGAAAACTTTACAACTGCTTACCTTGCAATTTCTGCAACAGATATCATTTGAAGCACATTTTGCACCAGACCGAAATTTACAAATTGAAGCAACACAGCAGGGATCCATGCAATCCTAAAAGAAACACAAAAAAAGTAAAAGAAAAAATGAACAGCAGCATTTCAGTCCTCTTCTTTGGAAAGAAGATTGGAATTTGTGACCTGCCTGAACCAATTATTGTGAGGCGAGTAGCAGTGAATTTGATGGTCCCACTCAATACCATGAATATATTGGTGTCTATGGATGCAGGCAAGAAATAACAAGTTGAAAATGACACTGTATCATCTATGGTATAATCTAAGGTAATAGACCACAACAGCAGCTGCACAATAAGAGATAGAACAAGTCATAAGAAAATGAGGGCATATAAAAATGTTAAGAGTATGGTCCTGGAAAAGCACACCAGGTCAGGCAACATCCGAGGATCAGTAGGATCAATGTTTTGGGCATAAACCCTTCATCAGGAATGTTGATTGTCCTGTTCCTCGGATGCTGCCTAACCTGCTGTGCTTTCCCAGCACCACACTCGTGACTCTGATCTCCAGCAGGTGCTGTCTTCATTTTCTCCATATAAAAATGTCAATAATTAAATATGGTTGACTTTAATTTTCAAGGGGATTAAGATGCTGTGAAAAGATTACAAGGGTCTTGCCAGGTTTGGAGGATTTGAGCTGTAGGGAGAGGCTGAATAGGCAGGGGCTGTTTTCCCTGGAGCATCAGAGGCTGAGGGGTAACCTTATAGAGGTTTATAAAATCATGAGGGACATGGATAGGATAAATAGACAAAGTCTTTTCCCTGGGGTTGGGGAGTCCAGAATTAGAAGGCATAGGCTTAAGGTGAGAGGGGAAAGATATAGAGACTTAAGGGGCAACTTTTTTTTCACACAGAGGATAGAGCATACATGGAATGTGCTGCCAGAGGAAGTGGTGGAGACTGGTACAATTGCAGCATTTAAAAGGCATCTGGATGGGCATATGAATAGGAAGGATTTAGAGGGATACGGGCAAAGTGCTGGCAAATGGGATTAGATTAGATTAAGATATCTGGGCGGCATGGATGAGTGGGACCGAAGTGTCCGTTTCCGTGCTGTACTTCTTTATGACATTATGAAAATGTTTTCAGGACAATTTCCTAGAAGCATACATTGTAGATCCAAACAAATCAGGATATTCTAGATCTGGTAATGCATATGAGGCAGACTTAATAAATGATCTCAGAGGAAATTATGGCCTGGAAAACAGTTGGCATAACAGTAGAATTTTTTTTATTCATGGGATGAGAACATCACTGTAAGACAATATTTAGTGCCCATCCCTAAACATCCAGAGGTATTTGAAAGCCAACTGCATTGCTGTTGGTCTGGAGTCACATGTAGGTCAGACCAGGAAAGGACGGCAGTTTCTTTCCCTAAAGGGAAATTATTAAACCCAATTGTCTGGGTTTTTCCCAGACAACTGGCAGTGGTTTCATGGTCATCAGTAGAATATTACTTCCAGATTTTTACTGAATTTAAATTCCACCATTTACAGGGGTGGAATTTGAACCCTGGTCCTCAGAATGTTGAGTCTCTAGATTAATAGTCAAGTGTTAATATCACTAGGTCAAAAAACCTACCCAGCCATCTCTCCCCCAAAATCAGACCCAGTCAATGACATACCTCACCATCTGCCATCCTACTTATCTGCCAATCTACCCCATCATCCTTCACCCCTATCCATGAGGCATCCAATGACTTTGTGTCCTATCATCTCCCCACCTGATACTCTATCCAGCTGGCACCCTAATCCCAACTGGCATCATGCCACCTACGCATCTAGCATCCTGCCATCTGGTACCTCAAACTCCCTCCCAAGCAGAGACTCACACATCTGCTACACAAACCCTTTCTAATCATCTTACACCAAACCTTTCCAGAACATTAGTATCATACTTACCTGATATACTTATCCTGGGTCCTTCAATTTCACAGCTGTGAAAATGGGATGTGGTTTGCCTCCTGCTGACGGTAATATACTATAAAAGAACCATTAGATTGGGAGAATGGCTTCACCTTTTTGAGGGAAACCTGAGCAGAACTTCATCTCAGATGTGCAGAGCTCCCTTCTTCCATTAAAAAAAGACTGTAGTGGCAAACTGTGTGAGATTGTCACTCTTCCAGGAAATCTGACCCACAATATGCTACAGATTATTGGGAAGGGAGAGGATTGGAAAAGTTTCAAAACCAATAAAAGTTGACCAAAAAGATAGCAAAGAGGGAGAAAATAGATTCTGAAAGTAAATTATCATGTAATATCAAGATGGACAGCAGGAACTACTTCAAATATATTCAAGGAATAGAGGAGCCAATGTGAACATAGGTCTCTCAGATAGTGTGGCTGGGGAAATATAATGGGGAAGCAGAAAATAGCAGAGGAGTTGAATAATGATATTTGTCCTGTTAACTCATTAATTTTGTTCTGAATGGTCCATGCAGTCAGATACAGAACCTTTAAGTTTGTTTTGTTTAGGACATACATTTTGTTAAACATACATTGTAGATCCAACTAACAATCAGGATATATGACACACAATGAGGCAGATAGAAGGCATGAATAGCATTCCAAAAGTATTAAATAATCAGGGGCAAAATGGGAAAGGAAATAAACAATTCTGTAGTGGTACCTTCTGTGATTACAATTCAATTTTGGGCATGTGGACATTTTTGGCTGAGCCAGCATTTACTGCCCATCCATAGATGTCCTTGAGAAGGTATTATGTGTTGTCTTTTTGAACCACAGCAGACCATCTGCTGTAGGTAGACTCATAATGTCACTGAGGAGGGAATTTCAGGCTTCCGATCCAACATTTCCAAATCAATATGACAGCGTGGTTTAGTGTGCCAGATAGCAGTGCTCCCATGTAATTGCGGACCTTTCCGTCTAGGTGTAGTGATCAAAAGTTTGGAAGCTGCTGTCTAATGAATCTTGGTGAATTTCCACTATATCGCAGAATCATAAAAGCTTTACAGAGCAGAAGAAAACTATTCTTCTTATAGAAGATGTGACAGCCTAGTGGTATCATAGCTGAACTGTTAATTCAGAGATCAAGATAATGCTCCGAGGACTTTAGTTCAAATCTGGTAAATGGTAGTATTTGAATTCAATAAAAATCTGGAATTGAGTTTAACAGGGACCATGAATCCATGGTCAATTGCTGAAAAAGAAAATCTGCTTCACTAATATCTTTTATGTAAAAGGTAATAAACACCAGATTAGTACCTGAACCATGATGTAATTGGCACAGGGTCAATAATATTAGAGAGGTAAATATACATGTAAAATTGGCCTGAGAGAAATGGGTTTGAATTCATGAACCATTGGCATTAGTACTGGGGAAGGTTGAAACTGTTCTGATAGGGATGGAATCCAGTTGCGTCATGCTGTAACTAGAGTGCTGATGTATCACATAACTAAGGCTGTAGATCGGTATTCAGAGTAAATATTGGGGACTGGAGGGAAAGTATTCAGTTACATGGAAATTAGAAAATCAAAGTGAAAGGAGAAAGTAGAAGTGTAAGTTAGTGATCATGTTCAATGTTACCAGAAAACAATGGTCAGAAGGTCTAAACATCATATTACACCAAGGATTTGTACAAGAGTAGAAATTTGACAATAGAACAAACTTAAAGGTTTTATATCGAAATGAATGAATGATTTAGAATAAAATTAATGAGTTAACAGTGCAAATAGAGACCAATGGGTGTGATTACTGAGATGTGGTTGCAGGGAGATCAGGTTTGGAATTGAATATCCATGAACACTCGGTGTTTGTAAGGATAGGCAGGCGGGAAAAGGAGATGGTGTAGCTTTGTTAGTAAAGGCATGGATCAGTGCTCTCGTGAGAAATGACATCAGCACTGGAGATCAAGATGTAGAATTAGGCTGTGTAGAAATTAGAAACAGCAAGTTAAAAACGGCCCTGGTTGGAGTAATCTATAAGTCCTCAAACATGAGATTAGGTTCCCTACAGTGTGGAAACAGACCCCTCAGCCCAACAAGTCCACACCGACCATCCAAAGGGTAACACACCCAAACACATTTTCCCACCATATATTTACCCCTGACTTGGCAATTTAGCATGGCCAATTCACCTGACCTGCACATCTGTGGGATTGTGTGAGGAAACCCACACAGACAAGAATGTGCAAATTCCACACAGTCACTTGAGGCTGGCGCTGTGAGGCTGTAGTGCTAACCACTGAGCCACCCCACACAGTCCTGCAGTAGACTGCAGTACAAACCAGGAAATACTGGGGCCTATAAGAAAAGTACAGTAATAATCATGGGTGATTTTAGTATAAATATCAACTCGATTAATCAAATTTGTTTGGATAACCTGAAGCCTCATTGAGTATTTCAGCGATTGTTTCTTGGAACAGTATGTTATGGAACTAACTGAAGAAATGGCTATTCTGGATTTGGTATTGGGTAATAAATTGGGATTAATTAGTGATCGAGTAAAAAGTGAGGTCTGCAGATGCTGGAGATCAGAGCTGAAAATGTGTTGCTGGTTAAAGCACAGCAGGTCAGGCAGCATCCAAGGAACAGGAAATTCGACATTTCGGGCAAAAGCCCTTCATCATTAATTAGTGATCTCATAGTAAAGAATCCTTGAGGCAAGTATGATCATAGTGGACTAGAATTTCAAACTCAGCTGAAGGGTAAGAAACTTGAATTCCAAACTAGCATTCTGGTGTTAAACAAAGGACATTATATAGGCATGAGGTCAGATCTGGCCCCAGTGAATGGGCAGGAAGACTAAAAGTAGGACAGTTGATGGACAGTGGTAAATGTTTAAGAAGGTACTCAAATGCTCCCAACTAAAATACATTCCAAAAAGGAAGAAGGTTTGTGAAAGAAGGGGAAAAAAAATCCACAGCTAAGAAAGGAAGTTATAGACAATATAAAGAAAAAACCTAAGGCATACCAAGTTGCAAAGGCAACTAGTATGTTGGAAGATTGGGAAACTTTTAAAGAACAGATGGTGACTAAAAATGTCGTAAAAAGAGCAAAAGGAAAGTATTGAAGAGAACTAGCACAAAATATAACAACAGGTAACATAAGCTTCTGTAAGTATATAAAAGGGAGCAGAGTAGCTAATGAGAATGTTGGTCCCTTTGAAGATAAGACTGGGGAGTTAATAGTGGGGAACACTAAAACGGCAGAGCTACTAAATCAATATTTTGCTTCAGTTTTCACGGTGGACCGCAACAATAATTGGACATTTGGAAAGTCAAAGTAAAACCATGCTGAATCTGATCTAATGTATGAAGGGTAAATCATATTTGATGAAATGGCCAGAATTCTTTGAAGATGTACCAAGAAAATGGATAATAGGGACCCTGTAGATGAAATATATCTAGACTTCCAAATGGCACTTGATAAGGTGCTGCACAAAAGATTAAGATACATTTATACTTAGGATTAGGAATAATTTAATATTTTTGAGAGATTAACCAGTCATCAGAAAGCTGAGAGTTGGGATATATATTGGGTTTGATTTTATTGTCACGTACTCAAGTACAAAAGTAAGGAACACAGTACAAAGTGCATAATATCACCAAACAAGGTGCTATCTGAAGTACAAGTACTTACATACAGAATCTTAAGAACAAGGTAGAAAGAAAGAATAAAGTTAGAATTTAAACACCAAAGTAATTATTGTATAGCATGAAACACACAAAAAAATGGCAGATGTTACACGCAAATGTTTTAACATTAAGTAGAAAGTAAAGAAACAAAGTTTAAAGTTCAAACATTACAGTCCTTTTTAAGTGCTTAGCCACAGTGAGAGAGCACTTTGAAGAATCACCTTGAGACTGGAAGTCCACACCAGGCTAAGGCCACACCGGGCTGAGAGACTGCTGTGTACCACCAAAACATCACCACGCCAGGCCAAGAGACCACCACACTGGGCCATGAGACCGCCATGCTAGGTCAGGAGGTCACTACATTGGCCGGGAAGCCACCACAGTAAGGTCTGTTTTGGCTGGCAAGGTGTAAGTAGTGAGCTATCAAAAGATTCAGTCCATGAGCCCCAACTATTAACTTTCTTTATCTGGATGTGAGAATAGAATGTACCTACTGCCAAATTTGTAGATGACACTGAAATAAATTGGACAGTAAGCTGCAATGAAGAAGTAATAAATTTAAAAATAGATATGGACAGGTTAGGTGAATAGCCCAAAATTTTGCACATGAAATTTAATGTGAATAAGTGTTACGTTGTCCATTTTTTGGAGGAACAGAAAAGTAATTCATTAGCTAAATGCAGAAGAACTTCAGAGTGCTTTGGGGTAGAGAGATTGGCTGTCCTTGTGCATGAATCACAGAGAATTAACATGCAGAAGAAGCATGTAATAAGGAAGGCAAAGGGAATATTTGCATTTATACACTATTTCTGTAGTGATAAAAGTAGGGAACTGTCGCTGCAACTGTGCAAAGCATTAGAGATTCTGCATTTGGAGCACTACGTACAATTGCGGTCCTCTTACTTGAGGAAGGATGTAGTTGCACTGGAGACTGTTCGGTAGAGATTCATTACACTGATTACAGAGATGAGAGATTTGGCTTATGAAGAGAGTTATAGAAGAATAACAGTTGAATAAATTTGGGTATGTAAGATGCTAAAGGAGACTGGCAGAGAAGATATGAAAGAATGCTTCCTCATGCGGGGCAATCTAGCTTGAGGGGTCATATGTTTAGGATAAAAGCAGATTTAAAACTGAGATAAGGAGAAATTTCTTTTCTCAAAGGGTTATGAACCCGTGGAATTCACTATCCCAGAGTGTGGTAGATGCTAGGACACTGGATACATTTAATGAGGAATAAACAAATTTATAATTAATAATAGGATGAAGGCTTATGAAAAGTGGAGTTAGAATTGTACAGCGAGGAAACAGACCCTTTGGTCCAACTCGTCCATGCCAACTAGATATCCTTATTTAATCTAATTTCATTTGCCAGCATTTGATCTATATTCTTCTAAACCTTTTCTATTCATATACTCATCTATTTACCTTTCAAATGTTGTAATTGTACCAGCTTGCACCAGTTCCTCTGGCAGCTCTACCATCCAAGGACCATCCTTTACATGAAAATGTTGCCCTTAATTCCCTTTTATATCTTTCTCCACTCACCTTTAAACCCATGCCCTCAACCTTTGGACACCTCTGGGTGAAAAAAACATCCTTAGCTATTCACCTTATGGATGTAGGTTTGCTCGCTGAGCTGGAAGGTTCACTTTCAAGTTAGGCAACATCTTCAGTGAGCCTCCAGACGAAACACTGCTGATGTTTCCTGTTTTCTATTTATATATTTGGGTTTCTTTGGATTGGTGACATCATTTCCTGCAGTTATGTCATTTCCTATGGAGATGTAATTTCTTGTTCTTTTTCTCAGGGGGTGGTAAATGGAGTCCAAGTCAATGTGTTTATTGATAGAGTTCCAGTTGGAGTGCCATGTTTCTAGGAATTCTCGTGTGTCTCTCTGTTTCGTTGTCCTAGGAGGGATATGTTGTCCCAGTCAAAGTGGTGTTCTTCCTTATCTGTATGAACGGATACAAGTGAGAGAGGTCATGTCTTTTTGTGGCTAGTTGATGTTCATGTATCCTGGTGGCTAGTTTTCTGCCTGTTTGTGCAATGTCGTGTTTGTCACAGTCCTTGAACGGTATTTTGTAAATGACGTTAGTTTTGCATGTTGTCTATATTGGGTCTTTCAAGTTCTTTAGCTGCTGTTTTAGTGTGTTGGTGGGTTTGTGTGCTACCATGATGCCAAAGGGTCTGAGCAGTCTGGCAGTCATTTCCGAGATGTCTTTAATGTAGGGGAGAGTGGCTAGGGTTTCTGGATGCTTTTGGTCTGCTTGTTTGGGTTTATTGCTGAGAAATCGGCGGACTGTGTTCATTGGTTATCCATTCTTTTTGAACACACTGCATAGGTGATTTTCCTCTGCCCTTCCTAGTTCCTCAGTGCTGCAGTGTATGGTGGCTCGTTGAAATAATGTTCTGATGGAACTTTGTTTGTGGATATTGGAATGATTGCTTCTGTAGTACAATACTTGGTCCATTGTGTTGTTTTCCTGTAGATGCTGGTTTGAAGTTCCCCATTGGCTGTGTGCTCCACTGTGACATCTAGAAATGACAGTTTGTTGTTGCTTTCTGCCTCTGTAGTGAATTTTATGCCAATAAGGGTATTATTGATGGTCGTGAAGGTTTCCTCTAATTTGTTTCGTTTAGTGGTGACAAAGGTGTCATCCACGTAGCGGACCCAAAGTTTGGGTTGGGTGGTTGGCAGAGCTGTTTGTTCGTGTCTCTGCATTACTGCCTCTGCTAAGAACCCTGATTTTGGAGATCTCATGGGTGTTCCGTTGGTTTGTCTATAGGCTTTGTTGTTGAAGGTGAAGTGGGTGGTAAGGCATAGGTCCACTGGCTTGATGATACTGTTCTTGCTGGAGAGGACCTATTCTGCTTCTCTCTATATTCAAACCCTCCAACCCTGGCAACAACTTTGTAAATCTTTTCTGAACCCTTTCAAGTTTTGTAACATCTTTCCTATAGCAGGGAGACTGGAATTGAATGCAATATTGCAAAAATGCCCTAACCAATGTCCTGTACAGTGACCACATGACAGCTCAACTCCTATATCTCCACTCTGGAGGCTCCTTGCCTTTATTCCTGATGAAGAGCTTTTGCCTGAAACATTGATTTTCCTGCTCCTAGATGCTGCCTGACCTGCTGTGCTTTTCCAGCACCAACTCTAATCGAGACTCTGATCTCCAGCATCTGAAGTCCTCACTTTTACCTAGCTCAACTCCTCTACTCAATGTACCGAACAATAGAGGCAAGCATACCAAACACCTTCTTCATTATCCTGTCTACCTGCCACACCACTTTCAGGGAAGTATGAATTTGTACTCCAAGGTCTATCTTCAGCAACACTCCTCAGGACCTTATCATTAAGTGTATAAATCCTGCCTTGACTTGCCTTCCACAACATAGTACATTTATTGATATTAAAATCTGTCTGCCACTCCTCAGCCCCTTGGCCCATCTAATCAAGGTCCCATTGTACTCTGAGATAATCTTGTTCACTGTCCACTATATAGTCGATTTTAGTGTCATCTGCAAATTACAAATCAGTCCTCCAGGTTGAGATGAAATCTACAATAATCATATCAAATGGCACAGCAGGCTCCACAGACAGAATTAGGCGAATGTGAGGACTACTGGCTCCCAATGCCTTGTCTTCACCATGGACAACCAGTCCCTGCACACATCCATCCACTGTGACAAAGGCCTCCAGACCCTCCGTTTCTTCTTCTCCCGCTGACCCAACCAGTACCCTTCCACCGACAAACTCATTCAATTGGCTGAACTGGTCCTGCCCCTCAACAATTTCTCCTTCAAATTCTCCCACTTCCTCATGACCAAAGGGGTAGCCATGACTGCCCAGCTATGCCTGTGTCGGGTACATGGAACAATCCATCTTCCATAGCTACACTGGCACCATTCCCCACCTTTTCCTCCACTATGTAGGTGACTATATTGGCGCCACCTCATGATCCCACGAGGAGGTTGAACAGTTCATCAACTTCATGACACCTTCCACCCTGACCTCAAGTTTACTTGGACAATCTCAGACACCTCCTTCCCCTTCCTGGAGCTCTTCATTTCCATTTCCAGCTTCTGACTTAAGACTAACATCTACTTCAAACCCACCAACTCCCAAAGCTACCTGGACTACACCTCTTGCCACCCTGCCTCCTGTAAAAACACTATCCCTTACTCCCAATTCCGCTACCTCTGCTGAATCTGCTCCTAGGAGGATCAATTGCACTCCAGAACAACCCAGATGGCCTCTTACATCAAGAACTGCAATTTCCCATTCCACATGGTCAACAATGCCCTTCAGCGCCTCTCCTCCACTTCCCGCACCTCCACCCTTGAACCCCATCCCTTCAATTGCAACAAGGATATATCCACCTGCTCCTTCCCATCCAAACCACCAATCGCTGGATACAACGCATATTCCTCTTCCATTTCCATCACCAACCATCGGATCCCACCACCAGAGATATACTTCCCTTTCCATCCCTTTCAGCATTCCGCAGAGACCATTCCCTCCATGACTCTTTCCTTAAGTCCACTCCCCCCATCCACCACACTTCCCATCAACCCAGCCACCACTCCCGACACCTTCCATTGCCACAACAAGAGGTGTAAAATTTACGCCAACACCTCCCCCCTCACTGCCATCCAAGGCCTCAAAGGATCCTTACTCTCTGGCAGAGATTTTCCTACACATTCAAACTCCTCAGCTACTGCGTCCGTTGCTCTCGATGTGGTCTTCTCTACATTAGGGAGATAATATGCCAACTTACAGAACACTTCAGAGAACATCTCTGGGACACAAGCACAAAACAACATCACCACCACCTTACTTCCAGTTATCCCATTCCATACCTTAACTACTCACTGAGTAAAACAAGGAACCTAACACTTTCTCTTCAGGAACTCCATGATAAGCCTTCCTATAACCCAGAAAATAATCAGTGACCATGTTAAGAAGGAAGCATATGTGAGGTGCAGAGCATTAAAAACAGGGCAGGTTCTTGAGGAGTAAAAACAGTGTAAGGGGCTGATTAAGAAATTTAGATGGGCAAAGAGGGGCCAAGAAAAACCTTTGGCAAATCTGGTGAAGCAAAACCGCAAGGCATTTTACAGATACATTACCTCCTCATGGTCTAATCTCAATCATTAGTGAGGAATGAAATGTGTCATCAACAGTGCTATCAAGCAGCATCTGTTCAACAATAACCTGCTTAATGCCGCCCAGTTGAGTTTTGCCAAGGGTCACTCATTTCTGAATATCATCATTGTCTTGGTGCAAATATAACAACATCTGGACAATATCCAGGCTTGGGCTGACAAGTGATCAGTAACATTCGTGCCACACAAATGCCAGACAAAATGACTATTTCTACTAAAAGATAATCTAATCACCGCCCTTTGATATTCAATGGTGTTACCATCACTGAACCACATACGTTCAACTCCTTGAGGTTACCATTGACCAGAAACAGTTTGTTGCTTGGAGACAAAAACAAATTCGAATTCAGCCAATCTGTTTAACTTATACCTGAAACATATCAAACTCCAATCAAGATTGAATTGAGTATATTGACAATCTTAAAAGACAATGACCCAATCCGATGCTCTGGAGTATAAGACTGGGGAAAATTGAACAGTTGAGAGGAGAACCACCAAGCCTAGCATGTAGACTGCTTGGAAAAAAATCTGTCTTAAAAGTTCCTTTACGATCAGTAACTTGTGACACAGAAATTCTTAACAAGGAGAAAAGATGACTCAGGAAGATCCAAAGAGAAAAACCTATAGCTGCCTGGTTTTGAGATAAGAAGTGTGGCTTTGTAAATTTTAATTGGGTGTTTTATCAGACTAGCACTTTAGAAGGGAAGGTCACAGATAGTTTAGAGTAAGGAATGGTAAATAATTGTCAATTAATTACTCTCTGTTATACTTTAAGAAATAAAGTGTTAATTTTTATTTTAAATATTTCTTGGCCACTCCAATTTTTACAGACTACTGCATGGGATAAATCGTTTCTTTGTTGCTGGTTCTAAATTTAGCAGGAGGGTTTACCCCATGTCGTAATAATCTTTACGATTAAATAACTAGAAAAATTAGCAAGTTAGACTAAGTAAATTCAAGTATTTCCCTCCCCACTCTGATCTGCATTCTATAGGGACCTTTCCCTCTGTGACTTCCATGCTCTCCACACATAGCATCTTCCAGTGCTACCACAAGAGATCCAAAATCTGCGCCCACACCTACCCCATCATTTCTGCCCAAGGCGCCAAAGGATCACGCCAAATCCAGCAAAAATTTACTTGCATACTCTCGAAGCTCATTTATTGCATCTGTTGCTCTCGCTGTGGTCGCCTCTACATCGAACAGAATGAGTGCAAACTCGCGGAATGGTTTAGGGAGCATCTCTGGTCCGTACACACCAACCAATCCCACTTTCCAGTGGCCAACATTTCAATTTGACTTCCCCAATGACATGTCCATTCTGGCCCTTCTCCACTGCTTAAATAATGCCACCCGTAAACTGGAGGAAGAACAGCTCACCTTCCATCTTGGAAGTCTACAACCACGTTGAATTCACCAGATTCCGAATCTCCCCATCCCACCCCAGATCCAGCCTTCTAACTCAGCATCACCCTCTTGATCTGACCTATTTGACTATCTTCCTTCCTACCTATCTGCTCCACTCTTCCCACTGACCAACCTCAATCACGTCCTATCTGCATTCACCTATTGCCATCCCACCTACCACCCCCCAACCCCATCCCCCATTTATTTATCATCCCCTTCCCCATCCCCAGCTCTGATGAAGGGTTCTGCTGAAATATCGACTCTCCTGCACCTCAGTTGCTACCTGACCTGCTGTGCTTTTCCAGCACCATACTTTATTGACTCTGACTCTCCAGCATCTGCTGTGCATGCTAACTTCAAGTTGAAGTTGAGCAGGCAAAGCCAGTTAAGTGGAATGTATGAGCTGTCATAAGTGGGAAGTCATGGACCTGACCAGGGTCTTGGATAATCAAATGTGCAGGAATTACTGCTCTGTGAGTGATAATGATGGGTGGTTCATGAGTTAGATGAATGGCATAGGTGTTTCTGCACCACAGATATGACTCAGGATGGTCTGTTGTCTCCCTCGTGCCAGGGTAGGAGATATCACTGAATAGCTCCAGGGCATCCTGAACGGGGAAGATGATAGGCAACTGGTCATGGTACAAACTGGCACCAAACATTTAGGTGGTGAGTTGGAAAGTACATTATAAAGCAACATCTCAAATAGTTGTAATTTCTGGATTGTTCCCGGTACCACATGTCAGCGAGTGCAGAAATGGGACAATAGGGCAGCTGAATGAATGGCTTAAGAGTTCATGCAGTGGGAAGGGTTTTTGACTCCTGAATCACTGGGACTGTTTTAGGGAAAGGTGGAGTATGTGCAAGATGAAAATTGCATCTGAACCAGAAAGGGACTAATGTCCTTGTGGGTGGGTTTAGTCATGCTGTTGGAAGGAATCTACAATAGTTTTGGAGGGGAAAGTTCGTAATGCTAGTGTGGTAGGGACACAACATACGTTAGTAAAAAAACCAAGGAAGAGGGATTTTCAGCTATTCTCAATTTTGAAGGAGTAGGTGAGACTGGATTGGATCTATGTTAATGCAATGCATATTACAGGTAAGACAGATGAGTTAAGGGTGTGGATTAACACGTGGAATTGCGATGTTATTGCCATCACAGATATGCGGTAAAGGGAGGGACAAGAATGACAGCACAACCTTGCTGAGTACAGGATCTTCAGATTGGACAGAGGATAGTACAAGAGGCAGTATTGTTGCATGATTAACTGAGAAGTTACTATAGTAAGAAGGGATAACATCTTGGAAGGATCTTCAAATGAGGCTTTGTTGTTGGAACTTAGGAACAAAGGAGGACTGCACTATAGACCCTTAACCACCACATCGGGTGCAGTGGATGCAATAGATGATGTGTGTGGAGGTGCAGGTGAAGTTGTGGCGGATATGGAAGGATCCCTTGGGGCCTTGGAGAGAAGGAAGGGAGGAGGTGTGGGCGCAAGTTTTGCATTTCTTGTGGCCTCCTCTATATTGGGGAGAGAGGCCGCCTACTTGCGGAACGTTTCAGAGAACACCTCTGGGACACCCGGACCAACCAACCCAACCACCCCGTGGCTCAACACTTTAACTCCCCTTCCCACTCCACCAAGGACATGCAGGTCCTTGGATTCCTCCACCGCCAGACCATAACAACACGACGGTTGAAGGAAGAGCGCCTCATCTTCTGCCTAGGAACCCTCCAACCACAAGAGATGAACTCAGATTTCTCCAGTTTCCTCATTTCCCCTCCCCCCATCTTGTCTCAGTCAAATCCCTCGAACTCAGCACCGCCTTCCTAACCTGCAATCTTCTTCCTGACCTCCCCACCCCCACCCCACTCCGGCCTATCACCCTCACCTTGACCTCTTTCAACCTATCGCATCTCCATCGCCCCTCCCCCAATCCATCCTCCCTACCTTTTATCTTAGCCTGCTGGACACACTTTCCTCATTCCTGAAGAAGGGCTTATGCCCGAAACGTCGAATCTCCCTGTTCCTTGGATGCTGCCTGACCTGCTGCGCTTTTCCAGCAACACATTTTCAGCTGCTAAATTGAGTACTTACTAAGTATTCCAACTCTTTATTTCCTGCTGCTGAATCAACTTCAACTGCAGAATTGCATTTGCAAATACATTCTATTTTGCTCAAAAAGCACACAATGTGTAGGCAGCTGAAAATGTGTTGCTGGTTAAAGCACAGCAGGTTAGGCAGCATCTCAGGAATAGGGAATTCGACGTTTCGAGCATAAGCCCTTCATCAGGAATGAGAGAGAGACTCACTGAAATCCTTGTAGAGGGAGGAAGAGAGCTTCTTCAAGGAAGGCATCCTTGTAAGAGGATTCGCAGTAGGTTAAAATCTTCGAGTAAAAAATGAGGTCTGCAGATGCTGGAGATCACAGCTGAAAATGTGTTGCTGGTTAAAGCACAGCAGGTTAGGCAGCATCTCAGGAATAGGGAATTCGACGTTTCGAGCATAAGCCCTTCATCAGGAATGAGAGAGAGAGACTCACTGAAATCCTTGTAGAGGGAGGACGAGAGCTTCTTCAAGGAAGGCATCCTTGCAAGAGGATTCACAGTAGGTTAAAATCTTCGAGTAAAAAATGAGGTCTGCAGATGCTGGAGATCACAGCTGAAAATGTGTTGCTGGTTAAAGCACAGCAGGTTAGGCAGCATCTCAGGAATAGGGAATTCGACGTTTCGAGCATAAGCCCTTCATCAGGAATGAGAGAGAGACTCACTGAAATCCTTGTAGAGGGAGGAAGAGAGCTTCTTCAAGGAAGGCATCCTTGTAAGAGGATTCGCAGTAGGTTAAAATCTTCGAGTAAAAAATGAGGTCTGCAGATGCTGGAGATCACAGCTGAAAATGTGTTGCTGGTTAAAGCACAGCAGGTTAGGCAGCATCTCAGGAATAGGGAATTCGACGTTTCGAGCATAAGCCCTTCATCAGGAATGAGAGAGAGAGACTCACTGAAATCCTTGTAGAGGGAGGACGAGAGCTTCTTCAAGGAAGGCATCCTTGCAAGAGGATTCACAGTAGGTTAAAATCTTCGAGTAAAAAATGAGGTCTGCAGATGCTGGAGATCACAGCTGAAAATGTGTTGCTGGTTAAAGCACAGCAGGTTAGGCAGCATCTCAGGAATAGGGAATTCGACGTTTCGAGCATAAGCCCTTCATCAGGAATGAGAGAGAGACTCACTGAAATCCTTGTAGAGGGAGGAAGAGAGCTTCTTCAAGGAAGGCATCCTTGTAAGAGGATTCGCAGTAGGTTAAAATCTTCGAGTAAAAAATGAGGTCTGCAGATGCTGGAGATCACAGCTGAAAATGTGTTGCTGGTTAAAGCACAGCAGGTTAGGCAGCATCTCAGGAATAGGGAATTCGACGTTTCGAGCATAAGCCCTTCATCAGGAGCTTCATCTCCTGATGAAGGGCTTATGCTCGAAACGTCGAATTCCCCATTCCTGAGATGCTGCCTAACCTGCTGTGCTTTAACCAGCAACACATTTTCAGCTGTGATCTCCAGCATCTGCAGACCTCACTTTTTTACACAATGTGTAGGCAGTCAATACAATACAATACAGACAGTCAACCCATGTAACATTTTATAAATTCCTACTTTGGAAATAGGATCAGTCTGACTCAAGATTGGGATATAGACAGACCTGAACCTTTGCCTGAGGTGAGATGTCACTTTTTAAAAATAAATCTTAAGTTATCTTGAGAATGTGACTTAAAAGAAGTTCTGGGATATCCATATTAATGAACCAAAACCTACAACCCACTCTAAAAAATGAAAGACTTAATAGCAATGTAGGTTTGTTCAATATATCATTTCAAGTGCATGATGCTGTGATCTTTTGCTATAAATTCTATGTCTTCTGATCCTGCCCCACAGCTACCTGATGAAGGAGCAGAGCTCCGAAAGCTATTACTTCCAAATAAACATGTTGGACTACAATCTGGTGTTGTGTGATTTTTAACTTTGCCTACCCCTGTCCAACATCAGCACCTCCACATCATAAGCTCTTATCAATAATTGATTGTTTCCACTTGAAGTATCCTTAACAGCAGCAACTTCCAGCTTGTTATCGCTTTCTGCAAATAATGTTCCTCCCTATAATCAAACTGTACACTTTCCCCAAAAGAACAAGTGCAGCTTGTATGTGAAAACATCATAAGCTGCAAGTTCCTCTACAAGCTACACACCCCATCCTGACTTCAAACTGTGTCACCATCCCTTCAATGCCAGTGAGTCAAAACTTGGATGTCCTTTCCTAACAGTATTATTTGTGTGTCTGCACCCCATGAAATGCAGCTGTTTAAAGAAGACAGCTCACATGACCTTCTCTGGATCTATTCGGGACAAACAATAAATTCTTCTACCTTCCAGAGCTCTACGAGTCCTCACATTATAGAGTAGGCTTCCTTTTCATTCTTCCTACTTAAATTTATACATTATACTCAATTTGCTAGATTTCTGTCCACTCGTGTAAATCTATCAATTGTCCTTTGCTTCCTTTATCCAATGTAATTAGGCAAAATATAAAAAGCTGAGGACCCAGCATTGTTTACTGTGCACATTATCAATAACATCTTGCCATATCTAAAAAGAAAATTATGTCTGCACAGAGTGTTGGAGCAATTTAGCATTTCTTGCAGCATCTATGGAGAGAAAAGGTTTCCCATCATAAGAATGTGTAGGACCAGAGGGCATAGTCTAAGTAAAAGGTGCTAATTTCAGTCTGAGATGAAGAAGAATTTCTTCTTTCAGAGTTAAAAAGTAGTGGACCCAACAACAATCTCTGTGGCACACCACTGGTCACTGGCATCCAGTCTAAAAAACAATCCTCTACCACTACCCTCAGTCTTTTACCATCAGGCCAGTTTGTTCTTTGGAGTGCCTTTGGAATTCCTTGGCACAGAGAACCATGGGGCAGAGTCTTTGTATATATTTAAGGTTGAGATAGATTCTTGATCAGTAGGTAAATCAGGAGTTAGTAAAGGGCAGAAAAGTGGACATCAGGAGTGCCAGATCAGCCATGATCCTATCAAATAGTGGACCATTCTGGGAGGTCAAATGGCCTACACCTACTCCTATTTCTTCGGTTCTTTTGAGTTCAAAGAGTCTTCTTCAGAGCTTTCTTTCTCTCTCCACACTTGCTGGCAGACCTGCTGAGCTTCTCTAGCATTTTGTTTTGATTTCAGATCTCCAACATTTCCAATATTTTACGTTTAGCCATTTATGTCTAGTTTCCTATTAGCTAGCTAATATCATGCCCCCCTACACCTTGAATGTTTATCTTCTGTAATAAACTTTCAGGTGGCAACTTGTCCAATGTCTTAAAGAGCACTCAGGAAGTTTAGGGAGGAAATTGTGGCACCCCAGTGGAGACATTCTTATCATTGACTGCAATGTGTAAATGCTCAAAGATTATAAGGTGGCTAACGTTGTGCCATTATTTAAGAAAGACTGCAGGGAAACACCTGGGAATTAGATCAGTGAGCCTAGCATCCAGGGTGGGTAAGTTGTTACAGGAAATTCTGAGACAGGATCTATAGACATTTGGAGAGGCAATGGCTCATTCGGGATAATCCACATGGCTTTGTGTGTCAGAAATCATGTGCTACAAATTTGACTGCACTTTGAAGGGGTGACCAAGAAATTAAATGAGGGCATTGCGGTAGACATTGTCTATATGGACTTTAGCAAGGCCTTTCACAAGGTAACACATGGTAGACTGCTGAGTCAGATCAAATCTCACAAGATCCAGGAAGAGCTAGCCAACTGAATACAAAATTGCCTTGATGGTAAAAGACAGAGGGTGGTAGTAGAGGATTGTTTTTCAGACTGGAGGCCATTGACTAGTGATGTGCCACAGGGATTGGTCCACTACTTTTTAACCTTTAAGTAAATGATTTGCATGAGAATTTAAGAGGTATGGTTACCCTAAATTTGTAGATGATACCAAGATTGGTGGTACAAAGAACAGTGAAGAAGGTTTTCTGGGAGGGCAGCAAGATCAACTGGACCAGTAGGCTGAGAAACAAGATGGAGTCTAAGTTAGGTAAATGCAAGATGCTGCATTTTGGTAAGGCAAACCAGGACAGAACCTATACAGTCAATTGTAGGGCCTTAAGGAATGTTATAGAACAAAGAGATTTAGGGGTACAGGTTCATAACTCCTTGAAAGTGGAGTCAAAGGTAGCCAGGAAGGTGAAGTAGGTTATTGGTATTCCAGCTTTCATTGGTCAGCTGTTGTTGCAGCTGTACAATATGTTGGTGAGACCACATCTGGAGTACTGAGCGCAGTTCTTGTTAACCTACACAGAAAGTATATTATTAAACTATAAAGAGCGCAGAGAAAAATTAATTGGATGCTTCCGCTCTGGAAGGCTTGAGTTAAAAGGAGAGGTTGGATAGGCTGAGACTTTTTCCCCTGGAGCATAGGAATTGGAGAGGTGACCTTATCGGTGGGTCGGTGTGAACTTGTTAGGCCAAACAGCCTGTTTCCACATTGTAAGTAATCTAATCGTATAGAGTCATATAATATCATGAAAGACATACATAATGTAGATAGTGACAGCTGCTCCCTATGGAAGGAGAGCCTAAAACTAGAGGGCATAGACGGGAGAGACACAAAAGAGTCTAGTGGGGCATTTTATTTCACACAGAGGGTGGTGAATGTTTGGAACGGGCTGCCAAGGTAGTGGTGCAAGTGAATACAATTTCATCATTTAAGAAACAATTTAGACATGGTACATGGAGGAGATAGGCATGGAGGGACATAGACCAAATGCAGGTAAATGGGTCTAGTTTAAATTGTGAAAACTGGGTGGCACGGTCAAGTTGGGCCAAAGGACAAGTTTCCATGCTGTAGACCTCTACAACTATGACAGTACAGAAGTGACTCTTCAAACCACTGAGTCGGCACTAACAATAACCATTCTAAATCTACAGTAGCCCCACTTCCTTGCACTTGGCCCAAAGTTTTTAATGTGTTTACATTTTCAGTGCTCATTCAAGTATTCTTTCAAGTTTCCTGCATCAACTACTCTCCCAGGTAGACAAACAGGAGGTTGGAAAAACACAGAAAGCCAGGCAACGCAGGAGGTGGAGAAATCGATGTTTCGGGTGTAATCTTTCTTCAGGGCCAGGCTTTCTCCACCTCCTAAAGCTGCCTGGCTTACTATGTTCTTCCAGCCTCCTGCTTGTCTATCTTGGATTCCAGCAGTTGCAGCTTTTTTGTCTCAACTACCCTCCCAGGCAATGCGTTCTATAGGGTGAACATAACCTTTCCTCAAATCCCCTCTGAACCTCTTGCCTTTCACAACAAATGGCAAGAGTGTGGTGCTGGAAAAGCATAACTGGTCAGACAGCATCCGAGGAGCAGCTAAATCAACGTTTTGGGCATAAACTCTTTGGGTAGGTTTAAATTAATTCAGCAGGGGTTTGGAAACCTAAATTGCAGTTCCAGTGTAGAGGAGGAGAAGAATATGGAGGTCTGAAATGAAGCTTCAGGGTCACAAGAGGGTAATGGCAAGCAAGAGGGTGGTTTGAAGCGAGTCTCTTTCAATGCCAGGAGCATCCAAAATAAGGTGGGTGAACTTGCAGTATGGGTCGGTACCTGAGATTTCGATGTTGTGGCCATTTCAGAGACATGGTAGAGCAGGGACAGGAGTAGTTGTTGCAAATTCCGGGATTTAGACATTTCAATAAGAAGAGAGAGATGGTAAAAGAGGTGGGGGTGGGGGGGGTGACATTGTTAGTCATGGACAGTATTACGGCTGCAGAAAGGATGTTTGAGGACTTGTCAACTGGGGTTATATGGGCTGAGAAACAGGAAAGATCACCCTGTGGGAATTTTCTGCAGGCCTCCAAATACTTCCAGAGATGTCGAAGAAAGGAATCGCCATAGGAACAAGAGTGACAGGGTAGTTGTTATGTGGACTTCAACTTCCCATATATTGACTGGCAATACTATATTTGACGTACTTTAGATGGGTCAGTTATTGTCTATTGTGTACAAGAGGGTTTTCTGACACAGTATGTAGACAAACCAACAAGGGGCGAGGCCACATTAGATTTGGTACTGGAAAATAAACCCGGCCAGGTGTTGGATTTGGAGGTAGGTGAGCACTTTGGTGATAGTGACCATAATCCAATTATGTTTACTTTAGTGATGGAAAAGAATAGGTATACACTGGAGGGCAAGAGCTACAGATGGGGGACAGGAAATTACAATGAGATTAGACAAGATTTAGGATGCATAGGATGGGCAAGGAAACTGCAGGGAATGGGCACAATAGAAATGTGTAGCTTATTTAAAAAACTACTGCATGTCCTTGATAACTATGTACCTGTCAGACAAGAAGGAAGTTGTTGAGTGCAGGTACTGTGGTTTAGGAAGGAAGTTGAATCTCTTGTCAACAGGAAGAAGAAGACCAATGTTTGGATGAGATGTGAAGGCTCAGTAAAGGCGATTGAGATTTACAAGGATGAGCAAGGAGGGGACGTGAGACGTTGTTGGCGGATAGGATCAGGGAAAACCCTAAAGCTTTCTATAGGTAGTTAAGCGATAAAAGAATGACTAGAGTAAGATTACGGCCAATCAAGGACAATAATGGGAAGTTGTGCGAGGAGACAGGGGAAGTGCCAAATGAATACTTTTTGTCAGGATTCACACTGGAAAAAGATAATGTTGTCAACAAGAATACTGAGAAACAGGCTACTAGACTTGACCGGATTGAGAACCACAAGTAGGTGGTGCTTGAAATTCTGGAAAGTATGAAAAAGACAAATCCCCTAGGCCGGATGGGATTTATCCAAGGATTCCCTGGGAAGGTAGGCAGGAGTTTGCAGAGCCTTCGGCTTTGATCTTTATGACATTATTGTCTATAGGAGTAGTGCCAGAAAACTGGAGGAAAGCAAACGTTGTTCCCTTGTTCCAGAAGGGAAGTAGAGACAACCCTGGTAATTACAGACTCGTGAGCCTTACTTTGGTTGTGGGTAAAGTGTTGGAAAAGGTTATAATAGAATTTATAATTATCTCGATAGGAATAAGTTAATTAGGGATAGTCAACACGGTTTTGTGAAGGATAGATCGCGCCTCACAAACCTTACTGAGTTCTTTGAGAAGGTGACCAAACAGGTGGATGAGGGTACAGCGATTGATGTGGTGTATATGAATTTCAGTAAGGCATTTGATAAGATTCCCCATGGTAGGCCACTGCACAAAATATGGAGGCATGGGTTTGAGGGTGATTTAGCGGTTTGGATCAGAAATTGGCTAGTTGAAAGAAGACAGAGGGTGGTGGTTGATGGGAAATGTTCATCCTGGAGTTCAGATACTAGTGGTGAACCTCAAGGAACTGTTTTGCATCCACTGTTGTTGCCATTTTTATAAACAACCTTGATGAAGGCGTAGAAGGATGGGTTAGTAAATTTGTGGATGACATGAAGGTCAGTGGAGTTGTGGATAGTGCCGAAGGTTGTTGTAGGCTCCAGAGGGATATAGATAAGCTGCAAAGCTGGGCTGATAGGTGACAAATGGAGTAGAATGCAGAAAAGTGTGAGGTGATTCACTATGGAAGGAGTAACAGGAATACAGAATGCTGGGCTAATGGTAAGACTCTTGGTAGTGTAGATGAGCAGAGATCTTGGTGTCCAGGTACATAGATCCCTGAAAGTTGCCACCCAGGTTGACAGGGCTGTTTAGAACTAAAAATGTGTTGCTGGTTAAAGAACAGCAGGTCAGGCAGCATCCAAGGAACAGGAAATTCGACGATTCGGGCCAGAGCCCTTCATCAGGAATCGTGATTCCTGATGAAGGGCTCTGGCCCGAAACGTCGAATTTCCTGTTCCTTGGATGCTGCCTGACCTGCTGTGCTTTAACCAGCAACACATTTTCAGCTCTGATCTCCAGCATCTGCAGACCTCACTTTTTACACAGGGCTGTTTAGAAGGCATACGGTGTGTTATCTTTTATTAGTAGCAGGATCTAGTTTCGGAACCATTCGGCCAGGCTGCAGCTGCACAAAACTGTAGTGTGGCCACACCTGGAGTATTGCATATAGTTCTGGTCATCACATTATAGGAAGGATGTGGAAGCTTTGGAAAGTGTTCATAGAAGATTTCATAGGATGTTGCCAGGTATGGAGGGAGCATCTTTTGAGGAAAGGTTGAGGGACTTGAGACTGTTTTTGTTGGAGAGAAGATAGTTGAGAGGTGACTTAATTGAGACATATAAGATAATAAGAAGGTTAGATTGGTTGGACAGTGACAGCCTTTTTCCTCGGACGGTGAAGGCTAGCATGAGGGGGCATAGCTTCAAATTGAAGACAGACGTCAGGGGTAGCTTCTTCACTCAGAGAGTAAAGTATTAGAGCTGTAGAGGCGTGGAACGCACTGTCTACAACAGTCGTAGACTCTCCAACTTTATGGGCATTTAAATGGTCACTGCATAGGCATATGGACGAGAATGGACTAGTGTGGGTTAGATGGGCTTCAGATTAGTTTCTCAGAGCAGCACAACATCGAGGGCTGAAGGGCCTGTACTGTGCTGTAAAGTTCTATGTTCTACTACTCACACAGATTCTATGGCTTTCAATTTTATATCACTCCTTGCTAACCACAGAATTCCTTTTTTTGACCATCAAGGTAACCCTGATACACTGCCTGTCCTCTCAATAGGATGTTTAGTTATAAAACATAGAACAATACAGCACAGAACAGTCCCTTCAGCCCTCAATGTTCCGCTGATCTGTGAACTATTCTCAGCTCATCCTGCTCCACTAGCCCATCGTCATTCATGTGCTTATCCAAGGATTATTTAAATTTCCCTAATATGGCTGAGTTAACTACAATGGCAGGAAGGGCATTCCATGCTTTTATCACTCTCTGCATAAAGAACCTGCCTCTGACATCCTGAGTAAATAACCTGCCTCATTAGATTAGATTACTTACAGTGTGGAAACAGGCCCTTTGGCCCAACAAGTCCACACCGACCCGCCGAAGCGCAACCCACCCATACCCCTACATTTACCCCCTACCTAACATTATGGGCAATTTAGCATAGCCAATTCACCTGACCCGCACATCTTTGGACTGTGGGAGGAAACCGGAGCACCCGGAGGAAACCCACGCAGACACGGGGAGAACGTGCAAACTCCACACAGTCAGTCGCCTGAGTCGGGAACTGAACCCGGGTCTCAGGCGCTGTGAGGCAGCAGTGCTAACCACTGTGCCACCGTGCCGCCCACTACACTACCAAGAATCTATCACCCCTCAAGTTGTAATTATGTCCCTCCGTACAAGCTGACATCATCATCCTAGGAAAAAGACTTTCACTGTCTACCCTATCTAATCCTCTGATCATTTTGTATGTCTCTGTCAAATCCCCTCTTAACCTTCTTCTTTCCAATGAGAACAGACCCAAGTCTTTCAGCCTTTCCTCATAAGACCAGGCAACATCCTGGTAAATCTCCTCTGCACCTTTTCCAATGCGTTCACATCCTTCCCAAAATATGGCGACCACAATATTCCAAGTGTGGCCGCACTAGCATTTTGTATAGTTGCAGCATGATATTGCGGTTCTGGAACTCAGTCCCTCTACCGATGAAACCTAACACATCGTATGCCTTCTTAACAGCACTATCCACCTGGGTGGCAACCTTCGGGATCTATGTACATGGACTCCAAGATCCCTCTGCATACCCACACTACCAAGAATCTTTCCAAGAACTCTGCCTTCCTGTTATTCTTCCCAAAATGCTGCATTGAAATTCATTTGCCATCTGTCAACCAAATTCTGCAGTTTATCCAAGTCCCCCTGCAACCTGTAACATTCTTCCAAACTGTCCACTACTCCACCGACTTTAGTGTCATCTGCAAATTTACTAATCCATCCACCTATGCCTGCATCTAAGTAATTTATAAAAATGACAAACAGCAGTGGTCCCAAAGCAGATCCTTGTGGCACACCACTAGTAACTGGACTCCAAGCTGAATATTTTCCATCAACCACCACTTGCTGCCTTCTTTCAGAAAGCCAGTTTCTAATCCCAACTGCTAAATCACCCTCAAGCCCATGCCTCTGCAGTTTCTCCAACAACTTACCATGTGGAATCTAATCAAAGGCTTTACTGAAGTCCATGCATACCATGTCAACTGCCCTACCCTCATCTCCATGCTTGGTTACCTTCTCAATAAACTCAGTGAGGTTAGTGAAACGACCAGCCCTTGACAAAAATATGCTGACAACCTGAAATCAAATTGTTGCTTGCTCGATGATTATAAATCTTATCGCTTATAATCCTTTCCAAAACCTTTCCTACAACAGAAATAAGGCTGACTGGTCTATAATTACCTGGGTCTATCCCACCTCCATCGCCTCTCCCCCTAGTCCCTCCTCCCTACCTTTTATCTTAGCCTGCTTGGCTCTCTCTCTCTTATTCCTGATGAAGGGCTTATGCTCGAAACGTCGAATTCTCTATTCCTGAGATGCTGCCTGGCCTGCTGTGCTTTGACCAGCAACACATTTGCAGCTGTGATCTCCTGCATCTGCAGACCTCATTTTTTACTCAAAGATTTTAACCTACTGCGAATCCTCTTACAAGGATGCCTTCCTTGAAGAAGCTCTCTTCCTCCCTCTACAAGGATTTCAGTGAGTCCCTCTCTACCTCCTTCCACCTATCCCACCTCCATCGCCCCTCCCCCTAGTCCCTCCTCCCTACCTTTTATCTTAGCCTGCTTGGCTCTCTCTCTCTCTTATTCCTGATGAAGGGCTTATGCTCGAAACGTCGAATTCTCTATTCCTGAGATGCTGCCTGGCCTGCTGTGCTTTGACCAGCAACACATTTGCAGCTGTGATCTCCAGCATCTGCAGACCTCATTTTTTACTCAAAGATTTTAACCTACTGCGAATCCTCTTACAAGGATGCCTTCCTTGAAGAAGCTCTCTTCCTCCCTCTACAAGGATTTCAGTGAGTCCCTCTCTACCTCCTTCCACCTATCCCACCTCCATCGCCCCTCCCCCTAGTCCCTCCTCCCTACCTTTTATCTTAGCCTGCTTGGCTCTCTCTCTCTTATTCCTGATGAAGGGCTTATGCTCGAAACGTCGAATTCTCTATTCCTGAGATGCTGCCTGGCCTGCTGTGCTTTGACCAGCAACACATTTGCAGCTGTGATCTCCAGCATCTGCAGACCTCATTTTTTACTCGAAGATTTTAGCCTACTGCGAATCCTCTTACAAGGATGCCTTCCTTGAAGAAGCTCTCTTCCTCCCTCTACAAGGATTTCAGTGAGTCCCTCTCTACCTCCTTCCACCTATCCCACCTCCATCGCCCCTCCCCCTAGTCCCTCCTCCCTACCTTTTATCTTAGCCTGCTTGGCTCTCTCTCTCTTATTCCTGATGAAGGGCTTATGCTCGAAACGTCGAATTCTCTATTCCTGAGATGCTGCCTGGCCTGCTGTGCTTTGACCAGCAACACATTTGCAGCTGTGATCTCCTGCATCTGCAGACCTCATTTTTTACTCAAAGATTTTAACCTACTGCGAATCCTCTTACAAGGATGCCTTCCTTGAAGAAGCTCTCTTCCTCCCTCTACAAGGATTTCAGTGAGTCCCTCTCTACCTCCTTCCACCTATCCCACCTCCATCGCCCCTCCCCCTAGTCCCTCCTCCCTACCTTTTATCTTAGCCTGCTTGGCTCTCTCTCTCTTATTCCTGATGAAGGGCTTATGCTCGAAACGTCGAATTCTCTATTCCTGAGATGCTGCCTGGCCTGCTGTGCTTTGACCAGCAACACATTTGCAGCTGGGTCATCTCTATTCACCTTTTTGAACAAGGGCACATTTGCAATTCTCCAGTCCTCTGGTACTAAACCTGTAGACAATGGCGACTCAAATATCAAAACCAAAGGCTCTGCTATATCCTACCTAGCTTCCCAGAAATCCTCGGAAAAATCCCATCCGGCCCAGGGGACTTGTCTACTTTCACTCCTTCGAGAATTGATACACTTCTTCGTAACTAACCTCGATCCTTTCTAGTCTAATATCTCGTATCTCATTCTTCTCCTCTATGGGACTGCCATAGTGTTAAGGGTTTAGATGGAGAGGAATTTTTTAAGTGTGTACAAGAAAATTTTCTGATTCAGTATATGGATGTACCTATGAGAGAAGACGCAAAACTTGACCTACTCTTGGGAAATAAGGCAGGGCAGTGGGGAACACTTTGGGGTCAGCGACGATAATTCTATGAGATTTAAAATAATGATAGAAAAGGATAGACCAGATCTAAAAGTTGAAATTCTAAATTGGAGAAAGGCCAATGTTGACGGTATTAGGCAAAAAATTTCAAAAGCCGATTGGAAGCAGATATTGGCAGGTAAAGGGACGGCTGGAAAATGGGAAGCCTTCAGAAATGAGATAACAAGAATCCAGAGAAAGTATATTCCTGTTAAGGTAAAACGAAAGGCTGGTAGGTATAGGGAATGTTGGATGACTAAAGAAATTGAGGGTTTGGTTAAGAAAAAGAAAGAAGCAAATGTAAGGTATAGACGGGATAGATCGAGTGAAGAGTATAAAGGAAGTAGGAGTATACTTAAGAGGGAAATCAGGAGGACAAAAAGGGGACATGAGATAGCTTTGGCAAACAGAATTAAGGAGAATCCAAAGAGTTTTTACAAATACATTAAGGACAAAAGGAATACTAGGGAGAGATTAGGGCCTGAAGAAGGGTTCATGCCCGAAACGTCGATTCTCCTGCTCCTTGGATGCTGCCTGACCTGCTGCAGGTTTCCAGCAACATATTTTCAGCTCTGATCTCCAGCATCTGCAGTCCTCACTTTCTCCTAGAGAATAGGGCCCCTCAAAGATCAGCAAGGTGGCCTTTGTGTGGTACCACAGAAAATAGGGGAGATATTAAATGAGTATTTTGCATCAGTATTTACTGTGGAAAAGGATATGGAAGATATAGACTGTAGGGAAATAGATGGTGACATCTTGCAAAATGTCCATATAACAAAGGGGGAAGTGCTGGATGTTTTGAAATGCATAAAGGTGGATAAATCCCTCGGACCTGATCAGGTGTACCCTGGAACTCTATGGGAAGCTAGAGTAGCGATTGCTGGGCCTCTTGCTGAGATATTTGTATCATCGATAGTCACAGGTGAGATGCTGGAAGACTGGGGGTTGGCTAATGTGGAGACACTGTTTAAGAAGGGTGGTAAGGTCAAGCCAGGGAACTATAGACCAGTGAGCCTGACGTCGGTGGTGGGCAAGTTGTTGGAGGGAACCCTGAGTGACAGGGTATACATGTATTTGGAAAGGCAAGGACTGATTAGGGATAGTCAACATGGCTTTGTGCGTGAGAAATCATGTCTCACAAACTTGATTGAGTTTTCTAAGAGGTACAGTTAGTAAGTTTGCAGATGACACCAAAATTGGAGATGTCGTGGACAACGAAGAGGGTTACCTCAGATTACAACAGGATCTTGACCAGATGGGCCAATGGGCTAAGAAGTGGCAGATGGAGTTTAATTCAGATAAATGCAAGGTGCTGCATTTTGGGAAAGCAAATCTTAGCAGGACTTGTAAGGTCCTAGAGAGTGTTGCTGAGCAAAGAGGTCTTGCAGCGCAGGTTCAAAGCTCCTTGAAAGTGGAGTTGCAGGTAGATAGAATAGTGAAGAAGGCATTTAGTACGCTTTCGTTTATTGGTCAGAGTACTGAGTACAGGAGTTGGGAGGTCATGTTGCGGCTGTACAGGACATTGGTTAGGCCACTTTTGGAATATTGCGTGTAATTAGGAAAGACGTTGTGAAACTTGAAAGGGTTCAGAAAAGATTTACAAGGATGTTGCCAGGGTTGGAGGTTTGAGCTATAAGGAGAGGCTGAACAGGTTGGAGCTGTTCTTCCTGGAGCGCCAGAGACTGTGGGGTGACCTGATAGAGGTTTATAAGATTATGAGGGGCATGGATAGGGTAAATAGGCAAAGTTTTTTCTCTGGGGTTGGGGAGTCCAGAACTATAGAGCATAGGTTTAGGGTGAGAGGGGAAAGATATGAAAGAGATCTACGGGGCAACTTTTCACACAGAGGATGGTACATGTGTGGAATGAGCTGCCAAAGGATGTGGTGGAGGCTGGTACAATTGCAACGTTTAAGAGGCATTTGGATGGCTATATGAATAGGAATGGTTTGGAGGGATATGCGCCGAGGGCTGGTTGGACTAGATGGGGTTGGGAATATCTGGTCGGCGTGGACAGATTGGACTGAAGGGTTTGTTTCCATGCTGTACATCTCTATGACTGTAAGACTGCTGCTATCCTTATGTATGAGTGTCTGAAATCTCACGATATTGTGGTCACTCATGATATGGTCATATATCAGGTAGACAGTAAAGCCAAACAAGAACACTTGATTAACGATATTCACATCTCCCAGCTGTATTTTGACTGTCTTTCTGGGTGCATAATGGCTTGGTAGGGGAAGTGCTCTCCCCAGAGATAGCGCCAGATATGGTCGACTCCTTGCGAGCTCCTGCGTGCAGATCTAAGTTTACTATTTCGCACAACTGTTCTATACACTTTAAACTTAATATCATGCTTTTTATAAATTACTACCTATTTCTTACTATCTATGCTGCATAACTACATGATCTGCCTGTATTGCTCACAAGATAAAGCTTTTCACTATGCCTTGGTATACGTGACAATGGGCACCAATGATCACAGTTCGCCGATTTCTCAGCAACAAACCCAAACAAGCAGACAAAAAGCGTCCAGAAACCCTAGCCACTTTCCCCTACATCAAAGACATCTTAGAAATGACTGCCAGGTTACTCAGACCCTTTGACATCCTGGAGGCCCACAAACCCACCAATACGCTAAAACAGCAGCTAATGAACTTGAAAGACCCTATACAGACAACAAGCAAATCTAATGTCATTTACAAAATACCGTGCAATAACTGTAACAAACACGACATTGGACAAACAGGCAGAAAACTAGCCACCAGGATACATGAACATCAACTAATCCCAAAACAACATTACCCTCTCTCTCTAGTATCTTTACATACAGATAAGAAAGGACACCACTTTGACAACACATCCATCTTAGGACAAGCCAAACAGAGACACTCATGAGAATTCCTAGAAACATAGCATTTCAACCGGAACTTTATCAACAAACACATTGGCTTAGACATCATTTACCACCCTCTGAGAAAAAGAACAGAAAATGACATCACCAGAGGATATGACATCAGCACAGGAAATTACATCACCAACCCAAGGGAACCCAAACATATAAATTGAAAGCAGAAAACATCAGTACTGCTTCATCCGGAGGCTCACTGAACATAGAACATAGAACATAGAAGGATACAGCGCAGTACAGGCCCTTCGGCCCTCGATGTTGCGCCGACCAAATCCTACCTAACCTATACTAGCCCAATAACTTCCAAATGCCTATCCAATGCCCGCTTAAATGACCATAAAGAAGGAGAGTTCACCACTGATACGGGCAGGGCATTCCATGAACTCACAACCCGCTGTGTGAAGAATCTACCCCTAACATCTGTCCTATACCTACCACCCCTTAATTTAAAGCTATGTCCCCTAGTAACACCTGAAGATGTGATGAAATGTCTGAAAATGAACCTTGCAGCTCAACGAGTAAATCTTCATGCAGAACCTCAACCTGAGCTACAAATCTTTTCAAAACTTGCTAACACATGACAATAAATTCAATTCAATTTAATTCAGGAGCGTAAGAAACTATGGAAAGTTGTGTACACCACCCAGACCACCACGAAAGCCAACTTCCCATCAAAAGGATGCCAGTTATACTTCTTGCTGTGCAGGAAAGGGTACCAATATCATCAAAAACACCTCCCACCCAATAATACTCTCTTCCAACCTCTTCCATCAGGCAGAAGATACAAAAGTTTAAACACACACATCAACAGGTGAAAGAACATTTTCTTTCCTCCTATCAAATTGATGAATGAACTTCTATAATTTTGGAAAATATTAAGATTGATAAGTCCCCAGGGCCAGACCAGATTTATCCTAGGCTGCTCCAGGAAGTGGGAAAGGAGGTGGCTAAGTCACTGGCGAGGATATCTGCCTCCTCACTCTCCGCAGGAGTAATACCGGAAGATTGAAAGGAGACAAATGTTGTTCCTCTTTTCAAGAAGGGTAATAGGGATATCCCTGGCAATTACAGACCAGTGAGTCTTACATCTGTGGTCAGCAAAGCTTTGTAAAGAATTCTGAGGAATAGGATTTATGATTATTTGGCAAAGCATAGTGTGATTAAAGACAGTCAGCATGGCTTTGTGTGGGGCAGGTCATGCCTCACAAATCTGATTGAGTTGTTCGATGAGGTGTCAAGACAGATCGACGACGGTCACGTAGTGTGTATGGACTTCAGCAAGGCATTTGATAAGGTTCGAGCTGAAAATGTGTTGCTGGAAAAGTGCAGCAGGTCAGGCAGCATCCTCATTCCTGAAGAAGGGCTCATGCCCGAAACATCGACTCTCCTGCTCCTTGGATGCTGCCTGACCTGCTGCGCTTTTCCAGCAACACATTTTCAGCTCGAACCTTATTATATGCTTCTTTCTTTTTCTTAACCAAACCCTCAATTTCTTTAGTCATCCAGCATTGTCAGCATCATCCAGTAATATACTTTCTCAGGATTCTCGTTATCTCATTCCTGAAGGCTTCCCATTTTCCAGCCGTCCCTTTACCTGCGAACATCTGCCTCCAATCAGCTTTCAAATATTCTTGCCTAATATCGTCAAAATTGGCCTTTCACCAAATTTAGAATTTCAACTTTTAGATCTGGTCTATCCTTTTCTACCACTATTTTAAATCTAATGGATCTATGGTCACTGGCCCCAAAGTCCTCCCCCACTGACACCTCAGTCACCTGCCCTGCCATATTTCCCAAGTGTAGGTCAAGTTTTGTACCTTTCCTAATAAGGAGAATTTGGGGGAAGGCGAATTGCATCAATAACTACAACAATTTTGATTGGAGCTGGCTGTTTGAGAGTAAATCCACATTGAACATGTGGTAGTTGTTCAAATGGCAGTTGATAAGATTGGCAGGTTCCTCTGAGAATTAAGGATAGGCATGGCAAGTTAAGTGAACCTGGATGACCAGGGATGCTATGACCTTGGTCAAAAAGAAAAAGGAAGCATATGTTAAGTCTTGGAGGATGGGAACTGATGAAGCCTTTGAAATATATGAGTTAGGTAGGAAAGAACTTAAACAAGGTCATGAAAAGTTATTAGCAAACAGGATCAAGGCGAATCCCAAGGCATTTCATACACATAAAAAGCAAGATGGTAACCAGGGAAAGGGTTGGCCCAGTCAAGGACAAAGGAGGGAATCTATGTTTGGAGCTAGAAGAGGAAGTGAGGTCGTAAAGGAATACTTTAAGTCCGTGTTAAGCAAAGAGAAGGAATTGGTGGAGGATGATCTCAGAGAAACAAGTGTCGAATTTCTAAGCCAAACTGCTATTAAAAAGGAAGCTAGAACAAACAGTGTTGTTATCTCTGGTTTGTTACCCGTATCACGCGTTGGTGAGGAATAGGGAGAGAGGAGAGGAGAACACTTAGCTGCAGGAATAGTGCAGGAGGGAGGGTTTCAGACACCTGGATAATTGAGGCTCATTCTTTTACTCTAGTGATGGAGAGGGATAAGTGTGCACTGCAGGGCAACAGTTATAGCTGGGGGCAGGGAAATTATGATGCGGTGAGGCATGACTTAGGATGTGTGGATTAGAAAAATAGGCTTCAAGGGAAGAACACAAATGATATGTGGAGATTGTTCAAGGAGCAGCTAATGGGTGTCTTGATAAGTTTGTACCAGTCAGGCAGGGAGTAAAGGGTCTTGTGAGGGAGCCGTGGTTTAATAAGGAATTGGAATCCCTTGTGAAAGGGAAGAGGGCGGCCTATGTAAAGATGAGGCGTAAAGGTTCAATTGGGGCGATTGAGAGTTATAAGGTAGCCAGGAAGGATCTAAAGAGAGAGCTAAGAGCAGCGAGAAGGGGACATGAAAAGTCCTTAGTTGGTAGGATTAGGGAAAACCCAAAGGCTTTCTATAGGTATGTCAGGAATAAAAGGATGACTAGGGTAGGTATCGGTCCAGTCAAGGATAGTAGTGGGAAGTTGTGCGTGGAGGCGGAGGAGATTGGAGAGACACTAAATCAATACTTTTCATCAGTATTCACTCAGGAACAGGTCACTGTTGCTGATGTGAATATTGAGTCACAAGTGATTAGAATGGATGGCCTTGAGGTATGTAGGGAAGAGGTCTGGGGAATACTGGAAAGGATGAAAATAGATAAGTCCCCTGGGCCTGATGGCATTTATCCTAGGATCCTCTGGAAAGCTAGGGAGGAGATAGCAGAGCCATTGGCCTTGATTTTTATGTCGTCGTTGTCTACGGGAATAGTGCCAGAAGACTGGAGGATAGCGAATGTGGTCCCCTTGTTCAAGAAGGGGAGTAGGGATAGCCCTAGTAACTATAGACCGGTGAGTCTCACTTCTGTTGTGGGCAAAGTCTTCGAGAGAATTGTAAAGGATAGGATTTATGAACATCTGGATAGGAATAATGTGATCAATGATAGTCAGCATGGTTTTGTGAAGGGCAGGTCGTGCCTCACAAACCTTATTGAGTTCTTTGAGAAGGTGACCAAGGAAGTGGACGAGGGTAAAGCAGTAGATGTGGTGTATATGGATTTTAGCAAGGCGTTCGATAAGGTACCCCATGGCAGGCTAATGCAAAAACTACGGAGGTATGGCATTGAGGGTGCATTAGAGGTTTGGATTAGGAATTGGCTGGCTGGAAGGAGACAGAGGGTAGTTGTTGATGGTATAGGTTCATCTTGGAGTGCAGTTACTAGCGGTGTTCCACAAGGATCTGTTTTGGGACCATTGCTGTTTGTCATTTTTATAAATGACCTGGAGGAGGGGCTTAAAGGCTGGGTGAGCAAGTTTGCGGATGACACGAAAGTCGGTGGAGTTGTGGACAGCGAAGAAGGATATGGCAGGTTACAGCGGGATATAGATAAGTTGCAGAGCTGGGCAGAAAGGTGGCAAATGGAGTTCAATGTAGCTAAGTGTGAAGTCATTCACTTTGGTAGGAGTAACAAGAAGATGGATTACTGGGCTAATGGTAGGCTACTTGCTAGTGTGGATGAGCAGAGGGATCTTGTGTCCATGTACACAGATCTCTGAAAGTTGCCACCCAGGTAAATAGTGCTGTGAAGAAGGCATATGGTGTACTGGGCTTTATTGGTAGAGGAATTGAGTTCCGGAGTCCTGAGGTCATGTTGCAGTTGTATAAGACTCTGGTGCGGCCTCATCTGGAGTATTGTGTGCAGTTTTGGTCGCCATACTATAGGAAGGATGTGGAGGCATTAGAACGAGTGCAGAGGAGGTTTACCAGGATGTTGCCTGGTATGGTAGGAAGATCGTATGAGGAAAGGCTGAGGCACTTGGGGCTGTTCTTGTTGGAGAAAAGAAGGTTTAGGGGAGATTTGATAGAGGTGTACAAGATGATTAGGCGTTTAGATAGGGTTGACAGTGAGAACCTTTTTCCGCTAATGGAGTCAGCTGTTACTAGGGGACACAGCTTTAAATTAAGGGGTGGTAGATATAGGACAGATGTTAGGGGTAGATTTTTTACTCATCAGGTTGTGAGTTCATGGAATGCCCTGATAGTAGCAGTGGTGGACTCTCCCTCTTTATGGTCATTTAAGCAGGCATTGGACAAGCATATGAAGGTTATTGGGCTAGTGTAGGTTAGGTAGGCTTCGGTCGGCGCAACATCGAGGGCCAAAGGGCCTGTACTGCGCTGTATTTTTCTATGTTCTATATTCTGGAGTAGGTGGGACCTTGACAAACAGGATGGTCTGTCCTTGGGGGGGAAATTTGCTAACACTCTTCGGTAGGGTTTTAACTAATACAAGCAGGGGGATGGGAACCCAAATTGAAGTTCCAGTCTCCAGAAGGTTGAGAGTAGTGAGATCAGAATTAAGGTTTTATGGTCACAAGAGTGCCACAGCAGCAGGAATGCGGTTTGAAGTGTGTCTACTTCAATGGCAAGAGCATCCTGAATAAAATGGGTGAACCTGCAGCATGGATTGGTACGCGGGACTTCGTTGTTGTGGCCATTTCAGTGACATAGTCAGAGCAGGGACAGGAATGGTTATTGCAGGTTCCAAGATTTACATGTTTCAGTAAGAACAGGGAAGATGGTAAAATAGGGGGAGACGTGGCACAGTTAGTCAAGGACAGTATTACAGTGGCAGAAAGGATGGTTGATGACTTGTCTGCTGAAGTAGTATAGGCTGAGGTTAGAAACAGGAAAGGAGAGGTCACTCTGTTGGAGGTTTTCTGTAGGCCTCCTAATAGTTCCACATATGTAGAGGAAAGGAGAGCAAAGATTATTCTGGATAAGAGCAAGAGTAACAGGGTAGCTGTTATGGGGGACTTGAACTTTCCAGATATTGACTGGAAATGCTATCATTTAAGTACATTAGATGGGGCAGTTTTTTGTCCAATGAGTGCTGGAGGGTTTCCTGACACAGTATGTCGTCAAGATTAGACTGGTGCTGGAACAACACAGCAGGTCAGGTAGCATCCGAGGAGCAGGAAAATCAATGTTTCGGGCAAAAGCCCTTCATCAGGAATGAGGCAGGGAGCCTCCGGGGTGGAGAGATAAATGGGAAGGATACGGCTGGGAGAAGGTAGCAGAGTGCAATAGGTGGATAGAAATAGGGTTGAAGGTGGTAGGTCAGAGAGGAGGGTGGAGCAGATAGGTGGGAAGGAAGATTGGCAGATAGGAAAGACATGAGGACAGTGCTTAGTTGGAAGCTTGGAAATGGGATAAGGTGGGGGTAAGGGAAATGAGGAAACTGGTGAAGTCCACATTGATGCCCTGGGATTGAAGTGTTCCAAGTCAGAAGATGAGGCATTCTTCCTCCAGGCATCAGGTGGTGGGGGAGTGGTAATGGAGGAGGCCCAGGACCTACATGTCCTCAGCAGAGTGGGAGGGAGAGTTGAAATGTTCAGCCACAGGGCGGCTGGGTTGATTGGTGCGGGTGTCCTGGAGATGTTCCCTAAAGCACTCTGCGAGGAGGTGACCAATGTAGAGGAGATCACATCGGGAGCAATGGATACAATAAATAATATTGGTGGAAGTGCAGGTAAAACTTTGATGGATGTGGAAGGCTCCTTTGCGACTTTGGATGGAGGTGAGTGGGGAGGTGTGAGCGCAGGTTTTAACGTTTCCTGCGGTGGCAGGGGAAGGTGCCTGGAGGGGAGGGTGAGTTGATGGGGGGCGTGGACCTGACCAGGTAGTCATGGAGAGAACGGTCGTTGCGGAAAGCGGAAAGGGATGGGGAGGGAAATATATCCCTGATGGTGGGGTCCACTTGTTGGTGGCGGAAATGTTGGTGGATGATGCGGTTTATGCAGAAGTTGGTGGGGTGGAAGGTGAGGACCGAGGGTATTCTGTCCTTGTTGCAGTTGGAGGGGTGGGGTCTGAGGGCCGATGTGCAGGATGTGGATGAGATGCGTTGGAGGGCATCTTCAACCACATGGGAAGGGAAATTACGGTCTTTAAAGAAGGAAGCCATCTGGTGTGTTCTGTGGTGGAACTGGTCCTTCTGGGAGCAGATATGGCAGAGGACGAGGTGGAGGAATTGGTAATACAGGACAGCATTTTTGCAGGATGTAGGGAGGGAAGAGGTGTAATCCAGGTAGCTGTGGGAGTCGGTGGGTTTGTAAAAAATGTCAGTGTTGTGTCTGTCGTCGTTGATGGAGATGGAGAGGACGGGGAGGGATGTGTCAGAGATGGTCCAAGTGAACTTAAGGTCGGGGTTAAATGTGTTGGTGAAGTTAATGAACTGCTCAACCTCCTCGCAGGAGCACGAGTTGGCGCCGATGGAGTAATCAATGTAGTGGAGGAAGAGGTGGGGAGTGGTGCCGGTGTAATTACGGAAGATGAACTGTTCTATGTAACCGACAAAGGGGCAGGTATGGCTGGGGCCCACATGGGTGCCCACGGCTACCCCTTTCGTCTGAGGGAATTGGGACGATTCGAAGGAGAAATTGTTAAGGGTGAGGACCATTTCAGCCGAACAAACGAGAGTATCAGTGGAAGGGTACTGGTGGGGTCTTCCTGAGTGAAAGAAACGAAGGGATTGGAGGCCCTAGTCATAGCAAATGGAGGTGTAGAGGGATGTTGAAGATGAGGCATTGGGGGCCGGGGAAGTCTTGGAGGAGGTGGAAGGCGTGGGTTGGTGTCTCAAATGTATGTGGGGAGTTCCTGGACTGGGGGCAATAGGACAGTGTCGAGGTAGGTAGAGATGACATCGGTGGGGCAGGAGCAGGTTGAGACAAAGGGTCGGCTGGGGTGGTCAGGCTTGTGGATCTTGGGTAGGACGTAGAATCGGGTGGTGCGGGGTTCCCGGACTATGAGGTTGGAAGCTGTGGGTGAGAGATCTCCGGAGGTGATGAGATTCTGTATGATCTGGGAGATGATGGTTTGGTGATGGGGGTGGGGTCATGGTTGAGGGGGCGGCAGGAGGAGGTGTCTTCGAGTTGGCATCTGGCTTCAGCCAATAGAGGTCAGTGTGCCAGACTACCACTGCACCCCCTTTTATCTGCTGGTTTGATGGTGAGGTTGGGATTGGAACAGAGGGAGTGGAGGGTTGCGCGTTGTGAGGGTGAGAGGTTGGAGTGGGGGACAGGGGGAGACAGGCTGAGGCGGTTAATGTCTCGACGACAGTTGGAAATGAAGAGATCAAGGGTGGGTAATTGGCCAACACGGAGTGTCCAGGTGGATGGAATGTGTTGGAGGCACGTTAAGAGGTCCTCAGAAGGTAGGCGGGAGTCCTAATTGAAAAAGTAAGTTCAGAGGCGGAGGCGGCAGAAGAAGTGTTCGATGTCACGCCACATATTGAATTCTTTGATGCGTGGACAGAGGGGGAATGAAGGTAAGGCTTTTGCTGAAGACTGATGTAGACAGGCCAACAAGAGACAAGGCCATATTGGATTTAGTACTGGGTAATGAACCAGGTCAGATTCTAGATTTGGAGGTAGGTGAGCACTTTGGTGATTGTGACCATAATACGGTTATGTTTACTTTAGTGATGGAAAGTGTTATGAAGCTGTAGGCGTGTTGTACTTTTAAGAGACAGTGAAAGCTGGCACAGACCTAGAAAAGGTTTGCTGAAAACTTTAAAAATGTAACATTTGTCTGTGAAACAAATGGCCAAGATGAGTTGCTACGTCATACAAAAAAATTTGAATTTGGCCAATCAGTTTAAATCATGCCCCAAGATACCAAAATCCAATCCGATTTGAATTTTATTGTTTTGACAACATCAAACCAATGAGCCGATCATATGTTTGGGCATATAAAAACACAGGCATTTTGAACAATTAGCCACAGAGGCAAAGGGCACCAACAGACTGCCCGCAGCAATGCTCTCTGAAAAGTACCTTTTCATATGAAATCTGTGAAACAGAAGACCAAAGAAAAGACTGAGCAAAGTCTATAGAAGAGATTCGAAACAGCTGGGGGGGGGGGGTTTCTGAGATCAATATAGTGATATAGAGAGGAAGGTAGATACATCATTAAGACAAACAAGGTTTACAGTGGAGGTAGTTGCTGTTTAATGTTCTCTTCTTTTGGAGTTAACAAATAAATTATTACATTTTTTCTTTAAATAGTGGAATTTGGGGTAAATCTTTGTCACTCATACATTTACAAATGAGGTGAGGTGTGCTTATCTGTGTGCCTGGTTTAAATTAACAGAAGGGTTTACGCTATTGTGTAACAAAAGGGGTCAGTATACACCGCATGGCAAGCGTTATGACTGGGGGAAGGCAGTTATGATGCAATTAGGCAAGATTTAGGATGTATAGGATGGGGAAGGAAACTGTAGTGATGGGCACAATTGAAATGTGAAGCAGCTATTGCATGTCCTTGATAAGTATGTAACCTGTCAGGCACTGAAGAAGTGGTTGAGCAAGGGAGCTGTGGTTTTCAAAAGAAGTTGTATCTTGTCAAGAGGAAGGAGGAGGCTTATGTAAGGATGAGACGTGAAGGCTCAGTTAGGGCACTTGAGAGTTACAAGTTAGCCAGGAAAGACCGAAAGAGAGGGCTAAGAAGAACCAGGAGGGGACATGAGAAGTTGTTGGCGGGTAAGGTCAAGGAAAACCCTAAAGCTTTCTATAGGTATACCAGGAATAAAAGAATGACTAGAGTAAGATTAGGGCCAATCAAGGACAGCAGTGGGAAGGTGTGCATGGAGTCTGAGTTAGGAGAGGTGCTAAAAGAATATTCTTCGTCAGTATTCACACTGAAAAAAGAATGTTGTTGAGGAGAATATTGAGATACAGGCTACTAGACTTGACAGGATTCAGAATCACAATGAGGAAGTGTTAGAAATTCTGGACAGTGTGAAAATAGATAAATTCCCCAGGCCAGATGGGATTTATCCTAGGATTCTCTGGGAAACTAGGGAGGAGGTTACAGAGGCTTTGGCTTTGATCTTTATGTTGTCATTGTCTACAGGAATAGTGCCAGAAGACTGGAGGATAGCAAATGGTGTCTCTTTGTTCAAGAAGGGGAGTGGAGACAACCCTGGTAAATTATAGACCAGAAAGCCTTCAGTTGTGGGTAAAGTGTTGGAAAAGGTTATAAGAGATAGGATCTAGAAAGCAATAAGTTGATTAGAGATAGTCAACACGGTTTTGTGAAGGATAGGTCGTGCCTCACAAACCTTATTGAGTTCTTTGAGATGGTGACCAAACAGGTGGATGAGAGTAAAACAGTTGATGTCTCGTTTGTATGGATTTCAATAAGACATTTACATAGATAGAAAAATACAGCGCAGTACAGGCCCTTTGGCCCTCGATGTTATGTCGATCCAAGCCCACCTAACCTACACTAGCCCACTATCCTTCATATGTCTATCCAATGCCCGTTTAAATGCCCATAAAGAGGGAGAGTCCACCACTGCTACTAGCAGGGCATTCCATGAACTCACGACTCGCTGAGTAAAGAATCTACCCCTAACATCTGTCCTATACCTACCACCCCTTAATTTAAAGCTATGCCCCCTCGTAATAGCTGACTCCATACGTGGAAAAAGGTTCTCATGGTCAACCCTATCTAAACCCCTAATCATCTTGTACACCTCTATCAAGTTACCCCTAAACCTTCTTTTCTCCAATGAAAACAGCTCCAAGTGCCTCAGCCTTTCCTCATACGATCTTCCTACCGTACCAGGCAACATCCTGGTAAACCTCCTCTGCACCCGTTCCAGCGCCTCCACATCCTTCCTATCATATGGCGACCAAAACTGCACACAATACGCCAGATGTGGCCGCACCAGAGTCTTATACAACTGCAACATGACCTCAGGACTCCGGAACTCAATTCCTCTACCAATAAAAGCCAGTACGCCATATGCCTTCTTCACAGCACTATTTACCTGGGTGGCAACTTTCAGAGATCAGCATACATGGACACCAAAATCCCTCTGCTCATCCACACTACCAAGTATCCGACCATTAACCCAGTATCCCATCTTCTTGTTACTCTTACCAAAGTGAATCACTTCACACTTACCTACATTGAACTCCATTTGCCACCTTTCTGCAGCTTATCTATATTCCACTGTAACCTGCCACATCCTTTCTCACTGTCAACAACTCCGACTTTTGTATCATCTGCAAACTTGCTCACCCAACCTTCTAGCCCCTCCTCCAGGTCATTTATAAAAATGACAAACAGCAATGGTCCCAAAACAGATCCTTGCGGAACATTTGATAAGGTTTCCCACGATAAGCTATCAATAAAATTACGGAGGCATGGGACTGAGGGTGATTTGGTGGTTTGGATCAGAAATTGGCTAGCGGAAAGAAGACAGGGGATGGTGGTTGATGGGAAATGTTCAGCTTGGGGTTCGGTTATTAGTGGAGTACAGCAAGGATCTGCAATGATCTAGAAGAGGGCGTAAGCTGGGTTAGTAAATTTACGGATGACACTTAGGTCCGTGGAGTTGTTGATAATGCCAAAAGATATTGCAGGTTACAGAGAGACATAGATGAGGTACAGAGCTGAGCTGAGATTTGGCAAATGGAGTTTAATGTGGAAAAGTGTGAGGTAATTCCTTTTGAAGGTGCAAAATAAAGAGTACTGAGGTAATGGTAAGATTCTTGGCAGTGTAGAACAGAGAGATCTTGGTGTCCATGTACATAGATCCTTGAAAGCTGCCACCCAGGTTGACAGAGTTGTTAAGAAGGCATAGTGTGTGAGCTTTTATTGGTAGAAGGATTGAGTTTTGAAGCCCTGAGGTAATGTTGCAGCTGTACACAAATTTGGTGCAGCCACACTTGGGAGTATTGTGCACAGTTCTGGTCACCACAATATAGGAAGGATGTGGAAGCTTTGCAAAGGGTTCAGAGGAGACTTTTTAGGATGTTGGCTGGTATGGAGGGAAGATCTTCTGAGGAAAGGTTGAGGGACTTGAGGCTGTTTTTGTGAGAGAAGAAGGTTGAGAAGTGATTTGAGGCATATTAGATAATCAGAGGGTTAGATAGGGTGGACAGTGGAAACATTTTTCCTCGGATAGTGATGGCTAGCTCGAGGGTACATAGCTTTAAATTGAGGGGTGATAGATATAGGACAGATGTCAGAGGGAGTTTCTTTACTCAGAGAGAAGTAGGAGCGTGGAAAATTTTGCCTGCAACAGTAGTAAACTCGCCAACTTTTAGGGCATTTAGATGGCCATTGGATAAATGTGTGGATGAAAATGGAATAGTATAGGTTAGTTGGGCTTCAGATTGGTTTCACGGGTCAGTGCAACATTGAGGGCCAAAGGGCCTGCATTGCACTGTAATATTCTATGTCCTATGAAGCGGTGTTATGCGTCTTAAAAATTATTAAGGCAGATATGTTCCCGGGTCCTAATGGGATTTATCCCAGTATATTGAGGGAGGCAAACGAACAAATTGCTAGAGCAGCGACAGACATTTTTGTATCCTCTCTGTCCACAGATGAGGTCCCAAAGGATTGGAGAATATCCAATTTTGTCCCACTCTTTAACAAGGGATAATCCAGGAAAGTACAGGCCTGTGAACCTCATGCCAGTGATTGAGAACTTATTGGAAAAGATTCTCCGGGACAAGGTCTATACCCATTTTGAAGCAAATTGAGTTATTAGCAATAGACAGCATGGTTTTGTGCAGGGGAGATTATGCCTCACTGACTTGATTGAGTTTTGAAGAAGTGACAAAGATGACTGATGAGGAAAAAAGGGTTAATGTTATCTACATGGACTTCAGTACAGCCTTTGATAAGGTCTCTCATGGCATTCTGATGCAAAAGCTGAAGTCGCATGGTATCAGGATGACTTGTCAAGACTAACACAGAACTGACTTAGTCATCGGAGACAGAGGATGCAAGGATGCTTTGCAGAATGGAGAGTTGTGATGAGTGGTGTTCCACAGGGATCAGTGCCGGGACCTCTGCTGTTTATGGCCTATATACATGATTTTGAGGAAAGTGTAGCTGGTCTTATTAGTAAGTTTACGCGCAATACAAAGATTGGTGAAGTTGTGGATCGTGAGGAGGACTGTCAGAGGATGCAACAGTACATAGGTCAATAAGAAGCATGGGCAGAAAAACGATAGATGGAGTTTCTGAACAAACATGAGGTGAGGCATTTTGGAAGTTCAAGTACAGGTAGAAATTATACAGTGAATGGCAGAACTCTTTGGAGTATGATATGCAGAGAGATCTGGATGTGCTGGTCCACAGATCACTGAAGCACAGGTAGATTAGGTAATAAAAATGGCTTATGGCATGCTTGCTTTCATTCGAAGAGGCATTGAGTATATGCAAAGGCAAGATATACTGCAGCTTTATCGAACTTTAGTTAGGTCACACTTGAAATAGTGCACACAGTTCTGGTCACCACATGACTAGAAGGATGTGGATGCTTTGGAGAGGAAACAGAAAAGTTTACCACAAAAGTTTGCCTGGTATTTAACTTTGAAGAAAGATTGGATAGACTGGGTTTGTTTTTTTACTGAAATGTTGGAGGTGGAGGGGTGACCTGATTGAAATTTATAAGTTTGTGAATGGCATAGTTTGAGTGAAAAGTATGAGGCTTTACCCCAGGGTGGAGGCGGTCAATCACAAGGGGGCACAAGTTCAAAGTGCAGAGCAGGATGTTTGAAAGAGATGTGTGTGGCATGGTTTTCACACAACAGCTGGTGAGTGCCTGGAATGCACTGCCAAAGGAAAATGGTAGAAGCAGACACAATAGCAGCATTCAAGAAATACCTGGACAAATACATAAATAGGGAGGGAATAGAGGGATACGGATCCTGTAATTAAAGACAGTTCTGTTAAGGGCAGGCAAAATATGTTGTCACAGGTTTGGAGGGCCGTTCGGCTGTTCCTGTGCTGTATTATTCATTGTTCTTTGGTCTCTATCAGTCTCTATCTGGTTCGAAAGCAAGTACCAACATAACAAGCTACTAAAAGCTTCACATGGTCAAGAAGGAGAGCTTGCATCAGAAGTGCAACATAGTCTGAGGGAATTTGGTGCAGAGGGGATGAGGAGCTTCTTGCTTTCTTTTGGCTCATAGCTTATTAGGTCTTTAACAGGATAAACTTAAGCCCAGAATCAGGGGCCAAGCACAAGAGTGACAACACAGGTAACTCTTTATTCATTGATTGGTGAGAATGCCCAGTTATACGATCTCGGTTACTTTCAGATTGAAGGTAAATAGGTGAAATATTTAGAGTTTACTACAATGGGAATTTAAATAAAAAACAAACTAAGAACTCACTAAATAAAAGAGGTATAGGACAAGTTCAGTGTGTTGTACCAGTATGACGTGGGAACTGGTAGAACCATTGTGGTTCATAGTGACCACATCTGTAGCAAATGTGTTGCTTGAGAGCTGAATCAATGCTGCTGAGGTGGAGATGGTCAAGAGCATCAAGTTCCTGGGAATGATGATCACCAACAATCCATCCTGGTCTACTCATGTTGATGCAATGGTTAACAACGCACAAAAAGTTTCTACTTCCTCAGGAGACTAAGGAAATTTGGCATGTCTACATGACTCTTACCAATTTTTTACAGATGCACCATAGAAGCATTCTACCTGGATGCATTACAGTGTGGTTTGGCAACTGCTCTGCCCAAGACCATAAGAAACCACAAACAGTCCATCACGTAAACCAGCCTTCCATTCATTGAATCTATTTATACTTCCCATTGCCCCCAACATAAACAAAGTTGCATTCCAGTTTTATACTCTGTTCTACCCTCTTCTGTTGGACAGGAGATGAAGGAGTTGTATACACGTGTGAATAGTTTCAAGAACAGTTTCTTCCCTGCTGTTATTAGACTTCTGAAAATGAACCTCTCAAGATTTAAATTTAATGTTCATTTGTCTCTCTCTGCACCTTCTCTGCAGCCATAACGTTATGTTCTCCACTCTGTTCTACTGCACTGATGCACTTTGAATGGTATGATCTGCCTATACTGCACACAAAACAAAATCTTTCACTGTACACAGGTACATGTGACAATAATAAATCAAAAGCTGTCAGAGTATACTTAAGAGGGAAATCAGGAGGGTGCAAAGGGGACATGAGGTAGTTTTGGCAAGTAGAGGTAAGGAGAATCCAAAGAGATTTTATAAATATGTGAAGGACAAAAGGCTAACTGGGAGAGAATAAGGCCACTCAAAAATCAGCAAGGCAGCCTATGTGTGAAACCGCAGGAGATGGGGGATACTAAACAAGTGTTTACTGCGGAGAAGGAGATGCAAGATATAGAATGTGGGGAAACAGATCATGACATCTTGAAAAATGTCCATATTACAGAGGAGGATGTGCTGGATGTCTTAAAGTGCGTAATGGTGGATAAATCTCCAGGACCTGTTCAGTTGTACCCTAGAACTCCATGGGAAACTAGGGAAGTGATTGCAGAGGCATTTGTATCATTGATGGTTACTGGTGAGGTGCTAGAAGACTGGAGGTTGGCTAACATGGTATAACTATTTAAGAAAGCTGGTAAGGAAAATCCAGGGAACTACAGACTGGAGAGCCTGACAGCGGTGGTGGGAAAGTTGTTGGAGGGAATCCTGAGGGACGGGCTTTACATGCATTTGGAAAGGCAAGGACTGATTAGGAATAGTCAGCCTGGCTTTGTGCGTGGAAAAACATGTCCCACGATTGAGTTTTTTTGAAGAAGTAATGAAGAGGATTGATGAGGGCAGAATAGTAAGGCGTTCAACAATGTTCCTCATGGTAGACTGGTTAGCAAGGTTAGATCACATGAATTCAGGGAGAACTAGCGTCTGGCTTGAAGGTCGAAGAGAGAAGATGGTGGTGGAGGGTTTCTTTTCAGACTGGATACCTGTGATAAGTGGATTGCCACAAGGATCAGTACTGGGTCCACTACTTTTCATTATTTATATAAATGAACATTGGAGGTTTAATTACTATGTTTGCAGAAAATTGAAGGTGTAGTGGACAGCGAAGAAGATCACCTCAGAGTACAACGGGATCTTGATAGATGGGCCGATGGGCCAAGAAGAAGCAGATGGAGTTTAATTTAGATAAATGTGAGGTGCTGCTTAATGGTCCTAGGGAGTGTTGCTAAGCAAAGAAACCTTGGGGTGCAAGTTCATAGTTGCTTTAAAGTGGAGTCGTAGGTAGATAGGATAGTGAGGCAGGTGATCAGTATACTTTCCTCGACTAGTGTTAGTATTGAGTATAGGAGATGATAGTCAAAAAGTGTGATTCCTCAGCCCTCAATGTTGTGCTGAGCTTTTGTCTTACTCTAAAATCAAACTAACCTACATACGCTTCATTTTACTATCATCTATGTACCAATCCAAGAGTTGATTAAATGTCCCTAATGAATCTGACTCTACTATCACTGCTGGCAGTGCATTCCACACATCCACCACTCTCTGTAAAAAGAACCTGCCTCTGACATCTTCCCTAAACCCTCCTCCAATCACCTTAAAATTATGTCCCCTCATGATATCCATTTCCACCCTGGGAAAAAGTCTATGACTATCCACTCTTTCTATGCGACTCATCATCTTGTACACCTCTATCAGGTCACCTTTCATCCTTCGTTGTTCCAGTGAGAAAAATCCTACCTGGCTCAACCTTTCTTCATGCCCTCCAATCCAGGCAGCAACCTGACAAATCTCCTCTGCACCCTCTCTAAAGCTTCCATATCTTTCCTATAATGATGCAACCAGAACTGAACACAATATTTCAACTGGGGTCGAAACAGGGCCTTATAGAGCTGCAACAAATACTGATTCCCATTTTTTGTTTTAGGGAGGCATCCTATGCAATCAGTTAAGACTACTGTAAAAGGTTTATCAAAAGCTGAAAGTAAGGACTGTGGATGCTGAAGAGTCCTGACCCGAAACGTCAACTTTCCTGCCACTTCGATGCTGCCTGACCTGCTGTGCCTTTCCAGCTCCAGTCCTGATGAAGGATTCTGACCCAAAACGTTGACTTTCCTGTTCTTCCAATGCTGCCTGATCTGCTGTGCCTTTCCAGGTCCACGTTTTATTGACATAGGTATTAATGATCCATGTTTTATCACAGAGGTTTTTCTATTACCTGGAACATATTACATATCCAGCAAAGTTCAACCACATCTTTACGCAATTCAGGTCAGTAAAAATATTTTGGCTTGAGTTTTCCTTACTCCCAAATTACCTTCTATTGGTAATTAATGTGCTATCCTCAACACTTCCTTTTGATAACAAACCAATAATATTACTTGGTGAATGTCTGCCCATTTTTCTTCGACCTGAATTTGTGATGGTTTCCATATCTTCATCAAGATATCGTTTTAAGATAGAAGCATTTTGCGATATACTCAGGTTTTTATTCTGTACAGTTTTTGATACAATTGTTTCAGTCTTTCATATTTCTGTTGTAATTCAACAAGTTTTCTGAACTAAAAGTATCCACTTGTTCTCCACCTGTTTTATCAATACTATTTATCAAACATGGTTTCTGATCATGAATCGTCAGATTCCTAATCCGTACTCCTTGAGTTCTCCTCCTGTTTCAACCTGTGGCTTTGTAATGTTGTCACAAGACAGTCAGAAAATATTCTACGATATACTTCCTGTAAGACCTCAGTTGTTGGATTTTCCACTGGCTTTTCACCAACAGTATGCATTACTTCCACCCGTGAACCAGCTATATCATTAACAAGGACAAATTGCATTTTCAGAACCAAGAATTTATTATTCCTACTGCCACTTTTCACCAGACTCTCTAACCTAATGTTATAGAATAGAACACTGCTCATCTCACCATGAATTCTACATATTTCCATTTCTGGCAATACTTCTTCCAAATTTCATATCTTCTCATCTCCCACTAAAGGTTGACTTGCTCCGACATCTCTTAAAATCTTAATTTCTTTACCTGTTTCTCCTGGCATACATGAGTAAATGTTACTCATGTAAGTAAATTCTTTGAAGACATCTGGCATTTTTTTCTGAACCAATGTCTGACCAGGTTGTATATTCTTTTGCAGATTTTTAGCTACTGCTGTGCTTTTCTTTACCAATTTCAAGAAAACTCACTAGCTTATCATGTTTTCCCACATCCATTTCCTCAGAACTTTCTTTTAAACCATCAGAACTGCGATTTCATGTGGCCCATTTTAGTTCAGCGTAAACACCTGAACTTCTTTATTTCTCATTTCTCCTCATGACTTTCTTTTTACCCTGTAGTAAACTATCTTTATTATTTTTAATGAGATCTCCTTTTCCTTTACCACCTGAGGATTTCTCTTTTCCCCAATTTCTATCTCTCACAGATTGAAATAATTGTTGGAAGCCAAGCATTGATTTATGAACTAACTCAATCATCTGCCATTTCCATTGTTAATCTTGCAGTTTAACTCTGTGTTCTTCCACATGAATTCTCACTACTTCAGCAAGTGAAGTCTTGAACTCCTTCAAAATAATCATCGAAGTGTTTAATCTATTTTCAATGCCTTTTTTCACCTATCAAAATTACTTTGCTTGATCCTTAGTAAGTGTGAATACATTCCCTCCTTAGATCCCTAAAACATTGCTGGCTTCTGCCACTAGCTCATGTGCATTTAAGATGGCTTTTCTCATCTCATCATACTCACCAGATACCTCATCTGATAGTGATGCAAACATCTCACTAGCTCTACCTACCAAATTTGCGTCAAGAAACAAAACCCACATGGTCACCGGCCATTTCATTTGTTTGGCCATTTTCTGAAATGAAGTGAAAAATGCTTCTACATCCTTCTTGCTGAACTTAGGAAATGCTTGTACACATTTATGAAGATCCCCACCAGGCCTTTGGCTACAATGGGTGTGCATTCCATCACTGTCCTCATCACTACTCTTACCTTTCCCCTCTATCTGCTTCATTTTAAGTCGTCTTTCAGTTTACAGTTCCAATTTCTGAAATTAAAAACTCTCTTTCTCGCTGTCTTTCTGTTTTCATTCTGCTTCCAATGATAATTCAAACTGCTTCATTTCAAAGAACAAAGAACAATGAAAATTACATAACAAGAACATGCCCTTCGACCCCCCAAGCCTGTGTCGATCCAGATCCTCTATCGAAACCTGTTGCCTATTCTCAAAGGATCTGTTTCCTTCTACTCCATGTCCATTCATGGATCTATCTAGATACATCTTAAATGACACTATCATGCCTGCCACTACCATCTCCGCTTGTAAAGAAATTTCCACGCATATCTCCCTTAAACATTTCCCCTCTCATCTTGAATTTGTGACCCCAACTAATTGAACCCCCCCACTCTGTGAAAAAGCCTCTTGCTATCTAGCCTGTCTCTACTCCCTCTAATGATTTTGTAGACAGCAGTCAGATCCCCAACCAAACTCCATCTTCCTAATGAAAATAATCCTAATCTACTCAACCTCTCTTCACAGCTAGTGCCCTCTATACCAGGCAACATTTCGGTGAACCTCCTTTGCACCCTCTTCAAAGCATCCATATCCTTTTGGTAATATGGTGACCAGAACTGTCCGCTTTATTGAAATTTTACTGAACCAAAATCCTATACAACTGTAACATGACCCGCCAATTCTTGTACTCAATACCCCAAGATTAAGGAAGTATGCCGTATGCCTTCTTGACCACTCCACTGACCTGCGTTGCCACCTTCAGGATACAATGGACCTGAACACCCAGATCTCTCTGCACAATAATTTTCCCCCGACTTTTCCACTTACTGCATACTTTGTTCTTGAATTGAATCTTCCAAACTGCATCACCTCCCATTTGTCCAGATTGAACTCCATCTGCCATTTCTCTGCCCAACTTTCCAATCTATCTCTATTCTGCTGCATTCTCTTACAATCCCCTTCATTATCTGCAACTCCACCAATCTTAGTGTCATCTGCAAACTTACTAATCAGACTATCTCCACCTTCCTCCAGATCAATTATGTATATCACAAACAACAGAGGTCCCAAAAAAGATCCGTTTGGAACATCACTGGTCACAGTTCTCCAGTTTGAGAAACTCCCTTCCACTACTACTCTCTGCCTCCTGCTACCCAGCTAGTTCTCTATCCATCTAGCCAGTACACCCTGGAAGCCACATGACTTGACTTTTTCGATCAGCCTACCATCATGAACCTTATCAAACACCTTACTGAAGTCCACGTACATACACCTACAGCCCATTCCTCATCAAACAACTTTGTCACTTCCTCAAATAATTCTATTAATTTGGTAAGACGTGACCTTCCCTGCACTGATAAGCCCATTTTCTTCCAAACGTAAACAGATACTACCCCTTTGAATCATCTTCATCAGCTTCCCTACTACTGATGTCAGGCTCACCAGTCTTTAATTACCTTTAATTTAAATCCCTGCTACCCTTCTTAAACAAGGGGACAACATTAGCAATTCTCCAGTCCTCCGGGACCTCACCTATGTTCAAGGATGCTGCTAAGATATCTGTTCAGGCCCCAGGTATTTCTTCTCAAATAGTTACTGGACACACTTTAATTTGAGTACTTTAGATGGATCAGTTTTTGTCTGATGTGTGCAGGAGGGCTTCCTGACAGTATGTAGACAAGCCAACAGGGGATTTTGTACTGGGCAATGAATATGGCCAGGTGTTAGATTTGGATGTAGGTGAGCACTTGGTGATAATGACCACAATTCAGTTATGTTTACTTTAGCGATGGATAGAGATAGGTATATAACGCATGGCAAGAATTACTGCTGGGGGAAAGGCAATGATGATGTGATTAGGATGCATAGTATGGGATGGAAATTGCAGGGGATGGGCACAATTGAAATGTGCAGCTATTGAAGCAACAGCTGCTGCACGTCCTTGATGAACATGTACCTGTCAGGCACGGAGGATGTCGTCGAATGGGGAGCCGTGGTTTACTAAAGAAGCTGCATCTCTTGGCAACAGAAAGAAGAAGGCTTATGTTAGAAGGAATTGTGAAAAATCAGTTAGAGCACGTGAGACTTGCAAGTTAGCCAGGAAAGACCTGAAGAGAGCACTAAGAAGATCCAGCAGGGGACATGAGAAGTAGTAGGCAGATAGGATAATGGAAAACCCTAAAGCTTTATATAGGTATATCAAGAATGACGAGAGAAAGATTAGGGCCAATCAAGCATTGTCGTGGGAAGTTGTGTGTGGAGTCCGAGGAGATGGGGAAGTGCAAAATGATTTTGTTTTGTCAGTATTCACACTGGAAAATGACAATGTTGTTGATGGAATACTGAGGTACAGGCTACTAGACTAGATGAGATTCAGGTTCACAGGGAGGAGGAAGTGTTAGCAATTCTGGAAAGTGTGAAAATAGTTAAGTTTCCAGGGCCAGAATGGAATTTATCCTAGTATTCTCTGAGAAGCTAGGAAGGAGATTGCAGAGCCTTTGGCCATGATCTTTATGTCATCATTGTCTCCAGGAATAGTGCCAGAAGACCGGAGGATAACAAATGTTGTCCCCTCGTTCAAGAAGGGGAGTAGAGACAACCGTGGTAATTATAGACCAGTGAGCCTTACTTCAGTTGTGAGTAAAGTGTTTGAAAAGGTTATCAGAGATAAGATATATAATTATCTAGAAAGGAATAAGTTGATTAGGATAGTCAACATGTTTTGTGAAGGGTAGGTCGTGCCTCACAAACCTTACTGAGTTCTTTGAGATCTGAAAATGCGCAGCAGGTCAGGCAGCAGCCAAGGAACAGGAGATTCGACATTTCGGGCATAAGCCCTTCTTCAGGAATTCCTGTTCCTTGGATGCTGCCTGACCTGCTGCGCTTTTCCAGCAACACATTTTCAGCTCTGATCTCCAACATTTGCAGACCTCACTTTCTCCCCTCAGTTCTTTGAGATGGTGACTAAACAGGTAGATGAGGGTACAGTGGTTGATATGGTGTATATGAATTTCAATAAGGTGTTTGATAAGGTTCCACATGGTAGGCTATTGCACAAAGTATGGAAGCATGGGATGAAGGCTGATTTCGCGGTTTGGATCAGAAATTAGCTAGTTGAAAGAAGACAGATGGTGTGGTTGATGGGAAATGTTCATCTTGGAGTTCAGTGAGGGTGGAGAAAGATGGATTAGTAAATTTGCGATGATACTAAGGTCGGTGGAGATATGGATAGTGCTGAAGAATGTTGCAGGTTACAGAGGGACATAGATAAGCTGCAGAACTGGGATGAGTCATGGGAAATGGAGTTTCATGTGGAAAGGTATGAGGTAGATCACTTTGGAAGGAGCAACAGGAATAAAGAATACTGGGCTCACGGTAAAATTCTTGGTAGTGTAGAGGAGCAGAGAGATCTTTGTGTATTAGGTTTTATTGGTGGAGGGATTGAGTTTTGGAGCCACAATGTCATACCGCAGCTGTACAAAACTCTGGTGCGGCCGCACTTGGAGTATTGCATACAGTTCTAGTCACCGGATTATAGGAAGGTTGTGGAAGTTTTGGCAAGGTGCAGAGGAGATTTACTAGGATGTTGCCTGGTATGGAGGCAAGGTACTGTGAGGAAAAGCTGAGGGACTTGAGGCTCTTTTCGCTAGATCGAAGGAGGTTGAAAGGTGACTTAATTGAGACATATAAAATAATCAGACTGTTAGATAGGGTGGACAGTGAGGGCTTTTTTCCTTTAATGGTGATGGCTAGCACAAGGGGACATAGCTTTAAATTGAGGGTGATTTATATCGGAGAGATGTCAAAGGTAGTTTCTTTACTCAGAGAATAGTAGGGACACAGAATGCACTGCCTGCAACAGAAGTAGACTCGCCAACTTTAAGGGAAATTAAATGGTCATTGAATGAACATATGGATGAAAATGGAATAGTGCAGGATAGATGGGCTTCAGATTGGTTCCACAGGTCAGCACAACATCGAGAGCAGAAGTGCCTGTACTGCGCTGTAATGTTCGATGTTCTATGAAACGTCAATCACCTGGCTGGGCTCATTCCCCAACACCAGGTCCAGTATGGCCCTTTCTGAGTTGGACTATTACCATACTGTTCATTAAAACCCTCATGGGTGCTCTTTACACATTCTGCTCCATCTAGACCTCTAACACATGTGGTCCAGGTGTACACCGTCCAATTTGTCATCATCTCACCTCCTCTAGAACGGTCCTAATGTCCCACAAATTTGAACCCCTCCCTCCTGCACCATCTCTCAAGCCACGCATTCATCCCGCCTATTCTTTCATTTCTACTCTGACTACCACATGGCACTACTAACAATACTGAGATTACTACCACTGAGGTCCTACTTTTTAACTTAGCTCATAACTTTCTCAATTTTGCTTATAGGTCCTCATCCCGTTTATTACTGATATGATTGGTGCCTATACATACCAGGACCACAGAACTGCCTATCTACTCCCCTTACAATTGAATCCCCTCTGACTATAATCCTTCTGAACAGCAGAGTCAGCCACGTTGCCATGAATCTGGTTACTGTTGCCTTCCCTTAGTGAGCCATCTCTCCCAAATTTATCCAAACCGGTATACCTGTTTTGGAGGGAGATGACCACAGGGGACAAAGGTACTGCTTTCCTGCTCTTTCTCTGCCTTTTGTTCACCCATTCCCTTTCTGCCTCAACAATCCTATTCGGCAGCGTGACCAACTCGCTAAACATGCTATCTACAAATGCCTCAGCATCGCGGACACTCCAGAGTGAGTCCATCTGCAACCCCAGACTCATCATGCAGTCTAACAAGAGCTGCACCTCGACACACTTCCAGCATGCTAAGGAGTCAGGGACATCAGCTGCGTCCTTGAGCTCTCACATTAGCAACAGGAACATAACACTGAGGTCTGAGATTTCCTGCTATTTTTACTTTTAAGCTTAACTTAGTCCAACTATAATATCAAATAACAGATAAATGATAAAAGAGAAAAAGAAAACAAATTTTACCCATCACTGGCTAAAAAAGAAATAGAAAAAGCATACCTTATCAACACACAACAATCTCTTTTTTGGTTAGAGGAGGACGGCAGCTGGGAGACACTACCTTCCTGGCAGCCGTCTGGTACTCACTCTCACTTCTCCTGCCACTGCTGCAAAATGGAGGTCGCTGACTCTTGAGGTAAGTCCTTTTAGAGGGAAGTTTACGTTCCTGGCAGTCCCCGGTCATCACTCTCACCACTCCTGCTACTGCTGCAAAATGCAGGCCACTGATTCTTGAGGTAAGTCCTTTTAGAGGACTATCTTCCTGCCAGTCTCCTGGTCCTCACTCTCAGTGCTCCCACTGCTGCTGCAAAATGGAGGCCGCTGACTCTTAAAGCAAGTCCTTTTAGAGGGAAATTTACCCTTGCTCTCACTGCTCCAGCTGCTGCTGCAAAAATGAAGGATTTCCTTTCCTTTTCCTTTTCTCTCTTGCTGTTGACTCAAATTGTCGCATTTGCAATTATATTTTCGCCATTTCTAATGATTCTAATGATTGCAATTCTGAAAATTCTAAATGTCGATCAATTGCTGCAATTACCTCCCATTTCCTCAGGAAAAAGGCAAAAGCTTGTCCACTGATTTCAAAAGCTGTGCCCTATGCACGTGGTGTAAAACTCCCAAAGTGACTTCTTCCACCCCCAAGAAACTGGGTTAGTGACTAAAAGAGCAAGGAATACCTATTTAAAGAACCGAATATAAACCCAAAAAAACCCACCAACACTTGAATCTTTGAGTCCAATAACCCTAAACCCAACCTGGGATTAGAGATTTTGATCCTAACAAGAGTCTCCAATTTGTTATGGCCAAATCCTTTCAAAATATGTCAGGAAGACTGTGGAGACCTTAACTTTTTCTTATTTAAAGGCAAGTATAAGGCATTGCATGCCAGATGCAATGTGATTAGTCAAACTGTGAGGCTCCACGCGAAACATGTTTTGTTCTTACACTACAGTTAAAATACAGGCAAATAAAAATTTTAAAAATGAATTGGCTTAACTGTAACTCTTAACTAAATAAAATATATATTAGCTACTACTGATTGGCTGTTCCAATATAGCAGCCTCTCATAAACACAACCTTGGCAAAGGGAAATGGAAAGGAAAACTTGAAAACATGAACACAAGCTTTTGCAGAGAGAGAGCTGTGACTTCCGCTAAAATTCTAACTTCACCAACTGAGAGTAAAACCTGAGTCTGTGTGAGCTTGATTCCACTCAACCATGCTTTTTCCTACTTAAAAAACAACCAAAGGTAGTTATAGTACTGGGTACTGACTAGACAGCTCACCTCCAAATTACAACACTTGCTTTCAAGAGAAACAGGACAGGAGAAATTTCTTTTAAAGGTATACTCTCCATACCTCAGGTTTTCCACAGTCGCACTCTTCACCTGGATCCACATAAGAATTTCCACATTTCTGTCCACGGACTAACAAACTTGGATCAGGCAGGTTATAAAGGCACATCCCAATACCACGGGCTAGACTGCGTTGTAAGGCATCTCTACTGCAGCTGCTGAAGACCTGGGCTGGTTGAAGTCTGAAGAAATAAATGAGACAATCAAAATGCAAAGGGTCAAATGCATGGATCAATAGAGAGGTTCAAATCTTACACCACAAACTTTTCAATTTCAAGAGCACTGATTTTAAAAGGGGAAATAAACATCGGACCTTTAGTAGAACACTAATGTATTCCTCTGTCTAACTGGTTATAGAGTCATAAAGATATACAAATGGCAACAATTCATCGGTCCAACTCGTCCATGCCAACCAGATATCTGAAACCTAGTCCGATTTGGCATCATTTAGTCTATATCCTTCTAAACCTTTTCTATTCATGTACCATCAATATGCCTTTTAAATGTTGTAATCATACCAGCCACCACCACTTCCTCTGACAGCTCATTCCATACACACACCACCCTCTGCGTAAAAAAGTTGCCCCTTAGGTCCCTTTTGTACCTTTTCCCTCTCATCTTAAATCGATGCCCTCTAGGCCTTGCCTATTTACCCAATACATGCCACTCATGATTTTATAGACCTCTATAAGGTCACCCATCAGCCTCCGACGATCCAGGGAAAATAACCCCAGCCTATTTTCTGAGCAGGAGTGGACATGGCACTGCTGAGTAAGTGGTGGTTGTGTCAGTACTCAGGTCGTGTCTCCCACATGTCATCCTCCTCTAACCGAAAAAAAAGTTGTGTGCCAGATTGGTTTAAGATGACTAGTTTTTTTCTATTTTTTAATTTTTTACAATCTGTTTTGGAATTTAGTTCTGTGGGGATGCCAGTTAGTGTAGTTGAATGTTCCTCCTGCAGAATGTGGGAGGGAGGAGTGACCACTAGTGTCCCTGCTGACTTCATCTGTGGGAAGTGCAACCAACTCCTCAAAAACTGCATTAGGGAACTGGAGCTGGAGCTAGATGAACTTCAGATCATTTGGGAAGTAGAGGGCATTATTGAGAGGAGTTACAGGAAGGTAGTTATATCTCAAATGCAAGAAAGAGGCAGATAGGTTACTGTCAGGGGATGGGAAGGGAACTGGCAGCCAGTGCAGGGAACCCCATTGCCATTCCTCTCAATAACAAGTATACCGTTTTGGATACTGTTGGGTGGGTGAGGGGGTGACTTACAAGGGGTAAGTCTTGGGGGCACAGGTCTACCTCTGTTGCTCAGAAGGGAAGGGGGGAGATGAGCTGAGCATTAGCCACTGGGGGTTCCATAGTTAGGAAGACAGACCGGAGGTTCTGTGGTAATGAGAGAGTCACAATTGATGTGTTGCCTCCCAGGTGCCAGGGTTCGTGATGTCTCTGATCGTGTTTTTGCGATACTTGAGGGGGAGGGGTAGCAGCCCCAAGTTGTGGTCCACATAGGTATTAACGACATAGAGATGGGGATTTAAGGCAGAAATTCAGGGAGCTAGGGTGTAAGCTTAGTGGCAGAACAAAATTGTTAGCTCTGATTTGTTGCCCGTGCCATGTGCTAGCGAGGCGAGGAATAGGGAGAGGGAGGATTTTTACACATGGCTGGGATGGTGCAGGAGGGAGGGTTTTGGATACCTGGATAATTGGGGTTCATTATGGGGTACGTGGGACCTCTACAAACAGGATGGTCTACACCTGAACCCAGGAATACCAAGATCCTTGGCAGTGGGAGGGGGTCTAACTTTGCTATTGCTATTTGAGTGGGTTCAAACTAATTCAGGGAGATGGGAGCCTACGTTGTAGTTCCAATGTCCAGAAGGTTGAGAGTAGTGAGTTCAGAAATGAAATTTCAAGGTCGCAAGAGTTCACTGCCAAGCAGGAAGGTGGTTCGAAGTGTGTCTAATTTAATGCAAGGAGCATCTGGAATAAGGTGAGTGAACTTGCAGCATGGGCAGGTACCTGCAACTTCGATGTTGTGGCCATTTCAGAGACATGGCTAGAGCAGGGATTGGAATGGCTGTTTCAGGTTCTGGGATTTAGATGTTTCAGTAATATCAAGGGAGATGGTAAAAAGGGGGGGGGGGGTGGCATTGTTAGTCAAGGACAGTATTATGGTGGGGGGAAGGACAGTTGATGTCTTGTCCATGGAGGTAGTATGGGCTGAGGTTAGAAACAGAAAAGGAGAGGTCACCTTGTTGGGGGATTTCTATAGGCCTCCTAATAGTTCCAGATATGTAGAGGAAAGGACAGCAAAGATAATTCTGGACAGGAGCAAGAGTAACAGGGCAGTTGTTATGGGGGACATTAACTTTCCAAATATTGACTGGAAATATTATAGTTCGAGTACTTTGGGTGGGTCAGTTTTTGTTCAGTGTGTGCAGGATAGTTTCCTGACACAGTATGCAGCCAGCCAACAAGGGGCAAGGCCACATTGGATTTGGTGCTGGGTAATGAATGTGGCTAAGTATTAGACTTGGAGGTGGTGAACGTTGGGTGATAGTGACCACAATTCAGTTATGTTCACTTAGCGATGGAAATGAATAGGCATATAACGGAGGGCAAGAGTTATTGCAGGTGGCATGGTGGCACAGTGGTTAGCACTGCTGCCTCACAGCGCAAGACCCGGGTTCAATTCTGCGTGGGTTTCCTGCGGGTGCTCCGGTTTCCTCCCATAGTCCAAAGATGTGCAGGTTAGGTGAATTGGCCATGCTAAATTGCCTGTAGTGTTAGGTGAAGGAGTAAATGTGAAGGGGTATGGGTAGGTTGCGCTTCGGCAGGTCGGTGTGGACTTGTTGGGCCGAAGGGCCTTTTTCCACACTGTAAGTAATCTAATCTAATCTAATTATTATGCAATTAGGCAAGATTTAGGATTCATAGGATGGGGAATGAAACTGCAGTGGATGGTCACAATTGAAATGTGGAGCTTATTCAAGGTACAGCTACTGCATTTCCTTGTTACATATGTACCTGCCAGGCATGGAGGAAGTGGTCGAGTGAGGGAGCTGTGGTTTACAAAAGAAGTTGAATCTCTTGTCAAGAGGAAGGCGGAGGCTGATGTTCGGATGAGACATGAAGGGTTAGGGTGCTTGAGAGTTGCAAGTTAGCCAGGAAACACTGAAAGAGAGTGAAATAAGAGCCATGAGAAGTCATTGGCAGGTAGGATCAAGGAAAACCCTAAGGCTTTTGATAGGTATATCAGGAATAAAATAATGACTAGAGAAAGATTTGGGCCAATCAAGCATAGTATTGGGAAGTTGTACATAGGGTCTGAGGAGATAGGGGAAGCGATAAATTAATATTTTTTGTCATTATTCACACTGGAAAAAGACAATGTTGTTGAGGAGAACACTGAGATACAGGCTACTAGACTGGATGGGATTGAGTTTTGCAAGGAGGAGGTGTTTGCAATTCTGGAAATAGACAAGTCCCCTGGGCCAGATGGGAATAATCCTAGTATTCTCTGGGAATCCAGAGAGGAGATTGCAGGGCCTTTGGCTTTGATCTTTATGTCATAATTGTCTAAAGGAATAGTGCCAGAAGACTGAAGTACAGCAAATATTGTCCCCTTGCTCAAGAAGGGGAGTAGAGACGACCCTGATAATTATAGACCAGTGAGCCTTATCATGGTTATGGGTAAAGTGTTGGAAAAGGTTATAAGAGATAGGATTTACAATTATCTAGGGAGGAACAAATTGATTAGAGATAATCAACACAGTTTTGTGAAGGGTAGGTCATGCCTCACAAACTTTAATGAGGTTTTTGAGATGGTGACCAAACAGGTGGATGAGGGTAAAGCAGTTGATGCAGTGTATATGTATTCCAGTAAGGCATTTGATAAGATTCCCCACAGTAGGCTATTGCACAGAATACGGAGGCATGAAATTGAGGATGATTTAGTAGTTTGGATCAGAAGTTGGCTAGCTGAAAGAAGACAGAGGGTATGGTTGATGGGAAATGTTCATCCTGGAGTTCAATTGCTAGTGGTGTACCACAAGGATCTGTTTTGGGGCACTGACATTTGTTATTTTTATAAATGACCTGGATGAGGGTGTAGAAGGATGGATTAGTAAATTTACGGATGACACTAATGTCGGTGGAGGTGTGAATAGTGCTGAAGGATGTTGCGGGTTACAGAGGGACATAGATTTGCTGCAGAGTTGGGCTGAGAGGTGGCAAATGGAGTTTAATGCGGAAAAGTGTGAGGTGATTCACTTTGGAAGGTACAACAGGAATAAAGAGTACTGGGCTAATGGTAAGATTCTTGGTAGTGTAGATGAGCAGAGAGATCTCAGTGTCCATGTACATAGATCCCTGAAAGTTGCTGCCCAGTTTGGTAGGGTTCTTAAGAATGCATATGGTGTGTTAGCTTTTATTGGTAGAGGGACTGGGTTTCGGAGCCTTGAGGTCGTGCTACAGCTGTACAAAACTCTGGTGTTGCCGCACTTGGTGTATTAAGTACAGTTCTGGTTACCACATTATAGGAAGAATGTGGAAGCTTTGGAAAGGATGCAGAGGAGATTTACTGGGATGTTGCTTGGTTTGGAGGGAAGGTCTTGTATGGAAAGGCTGAGAGACCTGAAGCTGTTTTTGGTAGAGAGAAAAAGATCGAGAGGTTACTTAATTGAGACATATAAGATAATCAGCGGGTTCGATAGGGTGTACTGTGAGAGCCTTTTTCCTCGGATCATGATGGATAGCATGAGGAAACATAGTTTTAAATTGAGGGATGATAGATATAGGACAGATGTCAGAGGTAGTTTCTTTACTCAGAGAGTAGTAGGGTGTGGAATAAACTGCCTGCAACAGTAGTAGCGTCACCAACTTTAAAGGCATTTAAATGGTCTTTAGATAAACATATGGATGAAAACGGAATAGTTGTAGGATTGATGGGCTTCAGGTTGGTTCCACATGTTAGCACAGCATCAAGGGACGAAGGGCCTGTACTGCGCTGTAATGTTCTATTCAGCCTCTCCCAATAGCTCAAACAAAAATGCCTTGGGGTGGTTCGGTCTAAGTTATATACCCACCTATCCATAACATGGATTCTGGTTATCAGTAGTAATAATATGGATGCATTATTGCACACACACCTTCAGAAATACACAAAATAAAAGAACTTTAATTTTATCAAATCCATGGTTCATTACAAAATTATCACAGCCAAACAGCTGCTTTCAAAATCTAGTCATGGGTAGCTTCTAACCACAATAGGCAATTAGCACAGAGCAAAATGTTACAAGCAACAATAAAGTAAATGCCAAGTTAATGTACTCTGATGATGTTGATTGATGGAGAAATGTTGGACTCTGCAAAAGAACAGAAAAAATCAGAAAAGGGAAGAAACAGTCCAGTTTCAAATAAAGTGCAATTGATTGCATTTTGAGTTGGAGTGTTAAAGTGTTGAACAGAACATCACAGACAAGTAAGACTATCAGACATAGGAACAGTCCCATTGAATATGCCACACTATTCGATGGGATCATGGGTGATTTAATAACTTGGCATTCCACAGGTCACAGGTTGCTATGCTTAATATGTTACCCCTCCACCTGTTTCTCACTTATTTTGTAATCTCTTCCTAGCATTCTGCCAATAACGTTCTAACCCTGTTATTTACAGATTTTGCCAATTTACACTTCTTACCCTCGTGCCTCAGCCATAATGCAACCGGCTTTTTTGTCTGTACAGACACATTTTGGAGCTGCAAAGTCATGATCCATTCCAAGATTGTGTCCAATTCCATGAGCCAAATTGGAAGCAATTCCCAAGCTTTCAGCAGTAGTATCCTCGGAAAAAAAGGACACACAAGCATTAAAAATGAATGGACAAGAAGTGGGTGGAAATGCTATATATACATATGATTTACATATGGATATGGACAGTCGGGATGATTCAAATGGCTTCCTTCTATACTGTAATGAATCTGATGTTGCTGTTGTACAGGACCTTGGTAAACCCACTTTCGGAGTATGATGAAAAGTTCTGGTCATCCTGCTATAGGAAGGATATTATTAAATGGGGGACGTTACAGAAAAGATTTACATGGATGTTACGGGGACTGAAGGTTTTGAGTTATAATGTGAGGCTTTATAAACTGGGACTTCCTTCACCAGAATACAGGAGGTTAACGGGTGATGTCTTACAGTTTTATATAATTATGAGGGGGAATAGATAAGGTGAATAGAAAGATCTTCTCCTGAGAGTTCGGGAGTTCAAAATTAAAGGGCAAACTTTTAATAATGATTTAAAAGAGACCTGAGGGGCAACTTTTTCACACAGAAGATGGTTCATATGTGAAATGAACTACTAGAGGAAATGATCGATGCAGGTACAGTTACAACCTTTAAAAAACATTTGGACATGTAAATGAATGGAAACGGTTTCGAGGGATATGGGCCAAATGCAGGAAAATGGACTAGTTTAGTTTGGGAAACTTGCTTGGCATGGACGAGTTGCAATGAAAGGTCTGTTTTCATACTCTATGACTCTATGAGAAGCCAGTAATTTCCCATAAAAGCTCTACAGTGCTCTGTGGAGTAACACCTGACTGCAAGATGATTCATTCCCATAGTGGGAAGCTCCTGTCCAGTTGGAATGGCCTTCTGTATCACAGAGGTACTCTATTTCTCTGGGGATGCAAATATGGCTTCTCCTTTCTGGGTTTGCTGGGATTGCCTGATTTCTCAAGGGCTGAAGCTCCTTTCCCACAGGGGTTCCTTTCATACGGGTTGGATCTCTTCTCCTATGGAAGTAGGGTCTCATTTCACAAAGAGATGGCCTTTCTTTCTGCTATGAGGGATGTTTTTCTCTATGACATTATGTGTTGCTAGGAAGGGGACAGCTTAGGGTAGAACTGGTCTTCCAAGGAGGGTATGCTGACCTCTGATCTGGGAGACTGGGGATACTCCTCTCCTCCTTCTGGAGTTAGTTCCGGAACTGTCTAATTTTAAGGTTTTGAGCTCTCATTAATCCATACTATACCCCCTCAATGCCAATATATCTTTGATTAAAGAAGCTCATGTCAACCTTTATGCAGTGAATCAAGTGATATTTATTTCAATTAAGATTTTGAATAACAAAACATATCAAAGCATACAAAAATGGAGACAATTTCACTCACCTTATTTTTTGCAATACTGCATGATCTAAGAATGACAAGACTTATCAATTATCATCAGATGAATCATTGTTCAATTTTGTGTTTTACAACATAGTGTTTCACAGTGAGGCTCAGAGTCTTGAAAATTTTCAAATAATTTGCTTTGCAGTCTTTGGGAAAGGAGGATGCCCAGAGGAACGGAGGTACCATATGGCTTAACCAGAGTTTAAACTCTTAAAGTCAGAGTTAAACAATTCAGGAATGACATCAAATTTATTGCTACATCCTAATCCATCAACTGGCCAGAGGAATTTTGCTCCAGTACAAAGATATATACACAAAAGTAGGAAGACCTATTCTTGTGAATTTAGAATAATCAATGATGTTAAACTTCAAATTTTCAATTACTATCAGTAGCAAAATGCATAGATGAAAGGAAGATTAACATGTGTATACATTGCATGCACTTTCTAATTAACAAAATCCTGCAGGAGTTGTGTGTCCTCAGCTGGCTGTTCCGCCAATCAGAGATTCTGATGGAGAGAACATTAAAAGAACTGATCAATGCTCACCAAAACAATACCTCCTGAGTAATCTGGGGAACACATGGATCCAAACTCAACAAGCTGTTCAGTAATATTATTAAAGCTTCTGCCCCTGTGGAAGATATGAAATATACATACTTATTAATGGGCAAGGTGCTGTGAACATTGCAAGACAAAAGGAAGGTGGTTTACAGTCACGTCTGACAAATATAAAGATAACTTTCCTAATATCTAGATGTAAAGGTAAGCAGCAGGTTAGAATGTATGCAGGAGAGTTTAAGTTCAAGGCAGACTATGAAAGAAGCAAAAATGAAGGATAACTCGAGATATTAGAGATATTGTCAATCATGATGGTAAGAAAACTAGCATAAAGGCACTTTACCAGACTGCTTGTAGCATTTGCAACAAAGTTGATGAGTTAACGGCACAAATCATCGTGAACGAATGTGATTTGATAGCCATCACGGAGACATGGTTGCAGAATGGTCATGACTGGGAATTAAATATCCAGAGCTATCAGACTATTTGGAAGGACAGACAAGAATCAAGGGAATTGGTGCTGTTCTGATATTCAAGGACAACATCAGGGTGGTGCTGAGAGATGATACAGGCTCTATGGAGTATGAGGCCAAATCCATTTGTGTGGAAGTTAGGAATTTCAAGAAGAAAAAGTCACTGATAGGTGTAGTCTATATGCCACCAAATAATATCACATCGGGGCAGGCAATAAACCAGGAAATAATTAATGCCAGCAAAAATGGTACAGCTCATAATCTGCATGTAGATTATGCGAACCAGCTCAGTCAGGGGAGCCTTGAGGAGGAGTTTGTTGGATATATCTGTGATAGTTTTCTTGAACAGCATGTAAAAGAACCGACTAGGGAGCAAACTATCCTAGATCTGGTCCTATGTAATGAGAAACAAATAATTAATGACCTCATAGTCTGGGATCCTTTTGGAAGGAGTGATCATAGTATGGTTACAGCTGAATAGTGTGAAGATAAAATCCAATACCAGGATCCTGTACTTGAATAAGGGGGACGATGATAGAACAAAGGAGTATCTGGCTGATGTAGACTGCAAACAGAGATTTTATGGTGCGACAGTTGACAAGCAGTGGAGGATTTTCAAAGAAATTTTTCAAAGTGCTCAGCAAAAGTATATTCTGGTGAGATGGAAGGACTGTAAGAGGAGGGGTAATCTGCCATAGTGTCTAACGAAATAAGACATGCTATCAAAGTGAAAGTGAAGGCACAGAAAGTGGCCAAAAACAGCAGGAACCTAGAAGATTGGTGAAACTTCAAAGGTCAACAGAAAGCCACAAAAAGAGCTATAAAGAAAAGTAAGACAGTATGAGAAAAAAACTAGCACAGAATATAAAGACAGATAGCAAAGGTTTTGATAAATATATAAAACGAAGAAGATTGGCTAAAGTAAATGTTGGTCTTTAGAGAATGATATGGGGCAGTTACTTATGGAATATGATGAAATTTCTGAGGCATTGAACAGGTACTCTGGATCAGCCTTCACAGTGGAGGATACTAATAACATGCCAAAAGTGACGAAGAGGCGAAAATAGGTGAAGACCTGGAAACAATTATTATTATGGAAGAGTTAGTGTTTGGTAAGCTCATGGAGATAAGGATAGATAAGTCTCCTGGCCCTGTTGGAATGCATCCCAGGGTATGAAAGGAGATGGTTGGAGGAATAGCAGGTGGACTGGTGATAATTTTCCAAAATTCGCTGGACACTAGGGCAGTCCCAGCAGTTTGGAAAATAGCAAATGTGACACCACTGTTTAAAAATGGAAGTAGACAAAAGATGGGGAATTATAGACCAGTGAGCTTAACCTCTGTAGTGGGGAAGATGCTTGAGTCTATTATCAAGGACGAAATAGCAGGGCATCCCAAAAGAAAGTGTCCCATTGTACAGATGCAGCATGGCTTCATGAAGGGCAGGTCATGCTTCACAAATCTTTTGGAATTCTACGAAGACATTTCAAGCAAGGTGGACAATCGGGACTCAGTGGATGTGGTGTAGCTAGATTTCCAAAAGGCCTTTGACAAGGTGCTGCACATGAGGCTGCTGCATAAGATAAGGATGCATGGTGTTAGGGGTAGAGTATTAGCATGGATAGAGGATTGGTTGCTTGACAGGAAGCAAAGAGTGGGGACAAATGAGTATTATTCTGGCTGGCAATCAGTGACTAGTGGTGTGCCTCAGGGATCAGCATTGGGACACCAATTATTTACAATTTATATAGATGATTTGGAGTTGGAGACCACGTGTATGGTGTCAACATTTCCTGATGACATTGAGACGAGTGGCAGAGCAAAGTGTGCAGAGGACTGCAAATCTTTGCAGAGGTACATAGATACATTGAGTGAATGGGCAAAGGTCTGGCAGATGGATTACAATGTTAGTAAATGTGAAGTCATACATTTTGGTAGGAGTAACAGCAAAATAGATTATTACTTGAATGGTTGAAAAGTTGCAGCATGCTGATTTGCAGAGAGACTGGTGTGCCCTTGAACAAGAATCGCAGAAGGTTGGTTTGCAGGTACAAGTAATTAGGAAGGCAAATGGAGTTTTGTCCTTCAGTGCAAAAGGGGTTAAGTTAAAAAACAGGGAGATAATGGTACAGCTGTACAAGGTGCTGGTGAAGCCACACCTGGAGTACTGTGTACAGTTTTGGTCTCCTTACTTAAGAAAGGATGTACTGGCACTGGAGGGGATGCAGAAGAGGTTCACTAGGTTGATTCTGGAGTTGAGAGGGTTGGCTTATAAGGAGAGGCTGAGTAGATTGTGATTATATTAATTGGAATTCAGAAGAATGAGGGGAAAACATATAAAATTATGAAGGCAATCGATAAAATAGAAATAGGTAGGATGTTTCCACTGGTAGGTGAGATTCGGACAAGAGGGCATGGTCTCAAGTGAGAGAAAGCAGGTTTAGAACTGAGCTGAAAGAATATCTTCACCCAGAGGGTTGTTAATCTATGGAATTGCTTGCCCAAGGAATTAGTTGATGCTACTTCAGTAATTGCTTTTAAAGCTAAGGTAGATACTTCTTTGAAAATAAAGGAAGTAAGGGATATGGTGAAAATATGTGTAAGGGGAGCTGAGTCCACAAAAAGATTAGCCATGATTTTATTGAGTGGCAGAGCAGGCTCGAAGGACAAACGGCCTAATCCTGCTCCTATTTCGTACGTTCTTATGACTTGGAAATGTTGATTGCGGGAGGCTGTTTGCAAGTAAAGAGATATCTGGCAAGTGGGAGGCTTAAAAAAGCGAGATAACAAGAATTCAGGGACAGCATGTTCCTGCTAGTGTGAAGAGAATGGCTGGCAGGTGTAGGAAAAACTGGATGACTAGAGGTATTGGGATAAAAACAATGACTGCAGATGCTGGAAACCAGATTCTGGATCAGTGGTGCTGGAAGAGCACAGCAGTTCAGGCAGCATCCAATGAGCAGCGAAATTGACGTTTCGGGCAAAAGCCCTTCATCAGGAATAAAGGCAGTGAGCTGGAAGCATGGAGAGATAAGCTAGAGGAGGGTGGGGTGGGGAGAGAGTAGCATAGAGTACAATGGGTGAGTGGGGATGAAGGTGATAGGTCAGGGAGGAGAGGGTGGAGTGGATAGGTGGAAAAGAAGATAGGCAGGTCGGACAAGTCCGGACAAGTCATGGGGAGAGTGCTGAACTGGAAGTTTGGAACTAGGGTGAGGTGGGGGAAGGGGAAATGAGGAAGCTGTTGAAGTCCACATTGATGCCCTGGGGTTGAAGTGTTCCGAGGTGGAAGATGAGGTGTTCTTCTTCCAAGCATCTGGTGGTGAGGGAGCGGCGGTGAAGGAGGCCTAGGACCTCCATGTCCTCAGCAGAGTGGGAGGGGGAGTTGAAATGTTGGGCCACGGGCAGTGTGGTTGATTGGTGCAGGTACCTCGGAGATGTTCCCTAAAGCGCTCTGCTAGGAGGCGCCCAGTTTCCCCAATGTAGAAGAGACTGCATCGGGAGCAACAATAAATGATATTAGTGGATGTGCAGGTAAAACTTTGGTGGATGTGGAATGCTCCTTTAGGGCCTTGGATAGAGGTGAGGGAGGAGGTATGGTCACAGGTTTTACAGTTCCTGCGGTGGCAGGGGAAAGTGCCAGGATGGGAGGGTGGGTCGTAGGGTGGGCGTGGACCTGACCAAGTAGTCACGGAGGGAACGGTCTTTGCGGAAAGCGGAAAGGGGTGGGGAGGGAAATATATCCCTGATGGTGGGGTCTTTTTGGAGGTGGCGGAAATGTTGGCAGATAATTTGGTTTATACAAAGGTTGGTAGACGTCCACCACCCCTACTGCCGTGTCTGCCACCACTTCCGCCCCCACCAGCGCCACTCACCTGCAGTCTGCTGACACGCACCTCCCCAGACCCCACTGTCACTATCCCCAACCCCCCCCAGAACCCTGAGGGGCACATTACCCCTGCTCATGACTCCACCCCCATTCCCCCCACCATAACACCCACTCCAGGTACTGGCTCTGACCCCTGTCCCAGCTCCACACCCACACCAGATCCCAGCTCCCAGCCCTGTCGAGTTTTCACCATCCCTCCAGACCTCCCCCTCACTGAGGACGAACGATCAGTCCTCAGCAAAGGACTCACCTTCATCCTCCTCCGTCCACGCATCAATGAATTTAATACACGCCGTGACGTCGAACAATTCTTCCGTCGCCTCCGCCTCCGAGCTTACTTTCACAATCAGGACTCCCACCCACCTTCCGAGGACCCCTTCGCCCACCTCCACCTGGACACCCCGCGCTGGCGTATTAACTGCCCTCGACCTCTTCATTTCCAACTGCCGCCGGGACATTAACCGCCTCAACCTGTCTACCCCCCTCCTCCACTCTCACCTCTCACCCTCACAACGCGCAGCCCTCCAATCCCTCTGCTCCAATCCCAACCTCACCATCAAGCCAGCGGATAAAGGCGGCACAGTGGTAGTCTGGCGCACTGATCTCTACACCGCTGAAGCTAAACGCCAACTCGAGGACACCTCTTCCTACTGCCTCCTAGACCATGACCCCACCCCCCATCACCAAACCAGCATCCAAGGAGCAGGAGAATCGGCATTGCGGGCATAAGCCCTTCAAAAAAAGCCCCCCCCCCCCGCCTCACCAAACCATCATCTCCCAGACCATGCAGAACCTCATCACCTCAGGAGATCTCCCACCCATAGCTTCCAACCTCAGTCCGGGAACCCCGCAATTCCCGGTTCTACCTCCTTCCCAAGATCCACAAGCCTGACCACCTTGGCCGACCCATTGTCTCAGCATGCTCCTGCCCCACTGAACTCATCTCTACCTACCTCGACACTGTCCTATCCCCCCTAGTCCAGGAACTCCCCACATACGTTCGAGACACCACCCACGCCCTCCACCTCCTCCAAGACTTCCGTTTGCCCAGCCCACAACGCCTCATCTTCACCATGGACATCCAATCCCTCTACACCTCCATCCGCCATGACCAGGGCCTCCAAGCCCTCCGTTTCTTCCTCTCCCGACGTCCCCAACAATACCCTTCCACCGACACTCTCATTTGTCTGGCCGAACTGATCCTCACCCTTAACAATTTCTCCTTGGAATCCTCCCAATTCCTCCAGACCAAAAGGGTAGCCATGGGCACCCGTATGGGCCCCAGCTATGCCTGTCTCTTTGTTGGCTATGTAGAACAGTTGATCTTCTGTAATTACACTGGCACCACTCCCCACCTCTTCCTCCACTACATTGATGACTGCATTGGCGCCACCTTGTATTCCCGCAAGGAGGTTGAGCAATTCAACAAGTTCACCAACACATTCCACCCTGACCTTAAATTTTCCAGGACCATCTCTGACACCTCCCTCCCCTTCCTGGACCTCTCCATCTCCAATAATGACGACTGACTTGACACCGACATTTTTTACAAACCTATCAACTCCCACAGCTACCTGGATTACACCTCTTCACACTCTACCTCCTGCAAAAATGCCATCCCGTATTCCCAATTCCTCCGTCTCCGCCGTATCTGCTCCCAGGAGGACCAGTTCCACCCCAGAACACACCAGATGGCCTCCTTCTTTAGAGACCGCAATTTCCCTTGCCACTTGGTTAAAGATCCCCTCCAACGCATCTTGTCCACATCCCGCACCTCCGCCCTCAGACCACACCCCTCCAACCGTAACAAGGACAGAACGCCCCGGTGCTCACCTTCCACCCTACAAACCTTTGCATAAACCAAATCATCCGCCGACATTTCCGCCACCTCCAAAAAGACCCCACCATCAGGGATATATTTCCCTCCCCACCACTTTCAGCCTTCCGCAAAGACCGTTCCCTCCGTGACTACCTGGTCAGGTCCACGCCCCCCTACGACCCACCCTCCCATCCTGGCACTTTCCTTTGCCACCGCAGGAACTGTAAAGCCTGTGCCTGTACCTCCTCCCTCACCTCTATCCAAGGACCTAAAGGAACCTTCCACATCCATCAAAGTTTTACCTGCACATCTTCTAATATCATTTATTGTATCCGTTGCTCCCGATGCGGTCTCCTCCACATTGGGGAGACTGGGCGCCTCCTAGCAGAGCGCTTTAGGGAACATCTCTGGGACACCCGCACCAATCAACCACACCGCCCCGTGGCCCAACATTTCAACTCCCCTTCCCACTCTGCTGAGGACATGGAGGTCCGAGGCCTCCTTCACCGCCGCTCCCTCACCACCAGATGCCTGGGGGAAGAACGCCTCATCTTCCGCCTTGGAACACTTCAACCCCAGGGCATCAATGTGGACTTCAACAGCTTCCTCATTTCCCCTTCCCCCACCTCATCCTAGTTTCAAACTTCCAGTTCAGCACTCTCCCCATGACTTGTCCGGACTTGTCCGACCTGCCTAGCTTCTTTTTCACCTATCCACTCCACCCTCTCCTCCCTGATCTATCACCTTCATCCCCTGCCCCACTCATCCATTGTACTCTATGCTACTCTCTCCCCACCCCACCCTCCTCTAGTTTATTTCTCCATGCTTCCAGCTCACTGCCTTCATTCCTGATGAAGGGCTTTTGCCCAAAACGTCGATTTCGCTGCTCGTTGGATGCTGCCTGAACTGCTGTGCTCTTCAAGCACCACTGATCCACAATAGACGTATTGGGGCTCTAGTCAAGAAAAAGAAACATATGTCAGTTATACACAGCTGGGATCAAGTGATTCCATTGAGGAGTATCAGGAATATTGGAGTACACTTGAGGGGGAAATCAGGAAAGCAAAAACCGAAGATGAACCAGCTTTGGCAAATAGGTTACAGAGAAACCAAACACATTCTATAAGAATATGAAGGGCAAAACAGTAACTGTGGAGAGAATAAGACCCCTTAAGGATTGACAACGGCATGTGTGCCAAGATTAGAGTGGTGCTAGAAAAACACAGCAGGACAGGCAGCATCTGAAACGTAGGAAAAATCGACATTTCAGGCAAAAGCCCTTCATCAGGATTCCTGAAAGCACGTGTGTGTTGATCCACAGGAAATGGGTGAGACTCTAAATGGATATTTTGTGTCAGTATTTACTTTGGAGAAAGACACAGAATCATTGAGATTTATAGCATGGAAATGGACTCTTTGGTCCAGCTCATCCATGCCTATATTAATCTAGCCCCACTTGCCAGCATGTGGCCCAAATTCCAGTAAACCCTTCCTAATCATATATCCATCTAGATGCCTTTTAAATGTTGCAATTGTGAATGTAAGTTTGTTCCTGTAGGTGCTGGTTTGAAGTTCCACATCGATTGTTCGCTCTACTGTGACATCTCAGAATGGCAGTTTGTTGTCCAACCAGTGCCTACAGGAAAATAGTGCATACGGACCAAATGCTGAACTACTGAAGCAATCATCCTGACAGTCACAAATGAAGCTGCGTTAGAAATTGTTTCAATGAGCCACCACACACTGCAGCACAGAGGAACTACAAAGAGCAGAGGAAAATCAGTGAAACAAAACATTCAAAAAGAACAGGTATCCAATGAACACACAGTCTAGATTAGAGTGGTGCTGGAAAAGCACAGCAGGTCAGGCAGCATCTGAGGAGCAGGAAAATCAACATTTCGGGCGAAAGCTCTTCATCAGGAATGAGGCAGGGAGCCTCCAGGGTGGAGAGATAAATGGGAGGGATGAGGCTGGGGAGAAGGTAGCCAAGAGTATAAGAGATGGATGGAGGTGGGGATGAAGGTGATAGGTCAGAGAGTGGAAAGGATACATGGGACGGAAGATTGGCAGGTAGGACAGATCATGAGGATTGTGCAGAGCTGGCAGGTTGGAGCTGCAGTAAGGTGGGGAGGAGGAGAAATGAGGAAACTGGTGAAGTCCACATTAATGCCCTGGGGTTGAAGTGTTCCAAGGCGGAAGATGAGGCGAACTTCCTCCAGGCGTCGGGTGGTGAGGGGATGGCAGTGGAGGAGGTGCAGGACCTGTATGTGGGAGGGGGAGTTGAAACGTTGGGCCATGGGGCGATGTGGTTGATTGGTGCGGGTGTCCCAGAGATGTTCCCTAAAGCGTTCTGCGAGAAGGCGTCCAGTCTCCCCATTGCTCCCACCAGTACCCTTCCACTGACACTCTCATTCGTTTGGCTGAACTGGTCCTCACCCTTAACAATTTCTTCTTTGAATCCTCCTACTTCCTCCAGACCAAAGGGGTAGCCATGGGCACCCGCATGGGACCCAGCTATGCCTGTCTCTGTGTTGGCTACATAGAATACTTGCATCTTCTGTAGTTACCCCGGCACCCTTTCCCACCTCTTCCTCCACTACACTGATAACATCAGTGCCATCTTGTTCTCCCGCAAAAAGGTTGAGCAGTTCATCAACTTCACCAATACATTCCATCCCGACCTTAAATTTACCTGGACCATCTCTGACACCTCCCTCCCCTTCCTGGACCTCTCCATCTCCATCAAAGACAACCGACTTAACACTGACATTTTTTACAAACCCACCAACTTCCACAGCTACCTGGATTACACCCCTTCCTACCCTATCTCCTGCAAAGTCGCTATCCTGTACCCACAATTCCTCCGCCTCCACCTACATGCTTCCAGGAGGACTAGTTCCACCACAGAACACGTCAGGTGGCCTCCTTCTTTAAAGACTGAAATTTCCCTTCCCACATGGTTGAAGATGCCCTCCAACGCATCTCATCCATGTCCCGCACCTCCGCCCTCAAACCCCACCCCTCCAACCGCAACAAGGACAGAACACCCTGGTCATCACCTTTCACCCTACCAACCTCCACATAAACTGCATCATCCAGCAACATTTCCGCCACCTCCAAACAGACCCGCCACCAGTGATATATTTCCCTCCCCACCCCTTTCCACAAAGATTGTTCCCTCCATGACTACCTAGTCATGTCCACATCCCCCAAAAACCCACCCTCCCTTCCTGGCACCCTATCCTGCCACCGCAGGAATTTCAAAACCTGCGCACACACCTCCCCCCTCACCTCCATCCAAAAGCCCCAAAGAAGCCTTGCACATCTATCAAAGTCTTACCTGCACAAACGTCATTTATTGTATCCATTGCTCCCGATGCGGTCTCCTCTACATTGGGGAGACTGGACACCTCCTAGCAGAGCGCTTTAGGGAACATCTCCTGGACACCCGCACCAATCAACCCCACTGCCCCATAGCCCAACATTTCAACTCTTCCCCCCACTCTGCTGAAGACATGCAAGTCCTGGACCTCCTCCACCACCGCTCCCTCACCACCCGATGCCTGGAGGAAGAACGCATCATCTTCTGCCTTGGAACACTTCAACCCCAGGGAACCCCCAGTAGACTTAACCAGTTTTCTCATTACCCTCCTCCCACCTGACCCCAGCTCTAATCTGCCAGTTCAGCACCATCCTCATGACCTGTCCTACCTGCCAATCTTCCGTCCCACCTATCCACTTCACCCTCCTCTCTGACCTATCACCTTCATCCTCAACTCCATCTACCTGTTGTACTCTTAGCTACCTTCTCCCCAGCTTCCCCCACCCCCTCCCCGCCCCACCATTTATCTCTCCACTCTGGAGGCTCCCTGCCTCATTCCTGATGAAGGGCTTTTGTCCAAAATGTCGATTTTCCTACTTCTCGGATGCTGCCTGACCTACTGTGTTTTTCCAGCACCACTCTCGTCTATACTCTGATCTCCAGCATCTGCAGTCCTCACTTTCACCTATGCAATGAACGCAGTACCATCGATTTCTCAGCAACAAACCCAAACAAGCAAACAAAATGCACCCAGAAATTCTCGCCATTCTCCCCTATATCAAAGACATCTCAGAACTGCTTTCCATACCTCTTGGCATCATGGCAGACCATAAACTCACCAACACACTAAAACAAAGGCTAATGAACTTTAAAAACCCTATACAGACAACAAGCAAAACAAACATCATTTACAAAATACCTTGCAAGAACTGTAACAAACACTCCATTAGACAATCAGACAGAAAACTAGCCACCAGGATACATGAATATCAACTAGTCACAAAAAGTATAACCAACTGTCACGAGTATCCTTACATATAGATGAGGAAGGACTCCACTTTGGCTGGGACAATACATCTATTTTCAGACAAGCCTAAGAGGAATACGCACGAGAATTCCTCAAAGCATGACAATCTAACCAGAACTTTATCAACAAATACATTGATTTGGATTCCATCTACCACTCTCTGTGAAAAAGAACAGGAAATTACATCACACAACACAGGAAATTACATCACCAACCCAAGCAAACCTCAACACATAAAGCGTTTACTCATAGGCTGACTGATGATGTCACCTAGTATGGTGATGAAACATCTGAAAACGAACCTTCCAGCTCAGCGATTAAATCTACATCCAGAACCTCAACCTGAGCTACAAATCTCCTCCAAACTCACTGCTGTAATTGTACCAGCCTCCACCACTTTCTCTGGCAGCTCATTATATACACGTACCAACCTCTGTGGGAAAAACTTGCCAATTAGGTCTCTTTTAAATCTTTCCCCTCTCCCCTTAAAAACTATGCCCTCCAGTTTTGGACTCACCGACCCAGGGAAAAGACCTTGACTATTCACCCAGTTCATGACCCTCATGACTTCATTAAAACTTTCATAAGGCCACCTCTCGGCCATTGGCGCTCCAGGAAAAATAGCCACAGTCTATTCAACCTCACTCTATAGCTCAAACCCTCCAACCTTGTCATCATGCTCGTAAATCCTTTCTGAACCTTCACAAGTTTAATTATATCTTTTCTATAGCAGGAAGACCAGCAATGAATATAATATTTCAAAAGTGGTCAAAACAATGTCCTGTACAGCTGCAGCATGACCTCGCAATTCTGATACTCTATACAATGCCCAATAATGACAAGTGCACCAAAGATCTTCTTCAATAACCTGACCATAGGCGACTCCATTCCAAGGTGTCTTTGTCCTGTGAGACTCCCCAGGTCTTCACCATTAAGTGTATTATCTCTGCCCTGATTTGCCTTACTAAATCATAGCACTTCACATTTATCAAGCTAGAGAACTCAGAAATAAATACAGAAGAGGAAGCTATTGTTATTATCACTGGAGTTTTAATGTTCTGGAGACCTGGGTTCAAATCCTTCCATGAAAGATTATGGAATTTGAATACAATAAAAGAAAATCTGGTGTTAGGAGTCTAATGATGATCATGAATCCATTGTTAGTCATTGGGAAAACCCATCTGGTTCACTCATGTCCTTTGGGAAACAAACTGCCATCTTTACCTGGTCTGATCTACATGTGATTCCAGTTCTACAGCCAATGTGGTTGACTCTTGGCTGTCCTCAGGACAAGTAGAGATGGACAATAAATGTTGGCTTAATAAGTGATGTCCATTCATAGAGTCATAGAGATGTACAACAAGGAAACAGACCCTTCGGTCCAACCCATCCATGCCGACCAGATATCCCAACCCAATCTAGTCCCACCTACCAGCACCCGGCCTATATCCCTCCAAACCCTTCCTATTTGTATACACATCCAAATGCCTTTTAAACGTTGCAATTGTACCAGCCTCCACCACTTCCTCTGGCAACTCATTTCTTCACCCTCTGTGTGAAACAGTTGTCCCGTAGGTCTCTTTTATATCTTTCCCCTCTCACCCTAAACCTATGCTCTCTAGTTCTTGACTCCCCGACCCCAGGGAAAAGGCTTTGTTTATTTATCCTATCCATGTCGCTCATGATTATATAAATCTCTATAAGGTCACCCTTCAACCTCCAATGCTCCAGGGAAAACAGCCCCAGCCCGTTCAGCCTCTCCCTATCGCACAAAACCTCCAACCCTGGCAACATCATTTTCTGAACCTTTCAAGTTTCACAATATCTTTCTAATAGGAAGGAGACCAGAATTGCACGATATATTCCAACAGTGGCCTAACCAATGTCCTGTACAGCCGCAACATGACATCCCAACTCCTGTACTCAATACTCTGACAATAAAGATAAAGGAAAGCATACCAAAGGCCTTCTTCACTATCTTATCTACCTGCACTCCAAGATCTCTTTGTTCAGCAACACTCCCTCGGACGTCACCATTAAGTGTATAAGTCCTGCTAAGATTTGCTTTCCCAAAATGCAACACCTCGCATTTATTTGAATTAAACTCCATCTGCCACTTCTCAGCCCATTGGCCCATCTGATCAAGATCCTGTTGTAATCTGAGATAACCTACTTTGCTGTCCACTGCCCCTCCAATTTGGTGTCATCTGCAAACTTACTATCTGTACCTCTTATGTTCACATCAAATCATTTATGTAAATGACAAAAAGTAGAGGACCCAGCACCGAACCTTGTGGCACTCCACTGGTCACAGACCTCCAGTCTGAAAAACAACCCTCCATCACCACCCTCTGTCTTCGACCTTTAAGCCAATTCCGTGTCCAAATGACTAGTTCTCCCAGTATTCCATGAGAGCTAACCTTGCTAATAAGTCTTCCACGGGGAACCTTGTCGAACACCTTACTGAAGTCCATATAGATCACATCTACCACTCTGCTCTCATCAAGCTTCTTTGTTACTTCTTCAAAAAACTCAAATCAAGTTTGTGAGACATGAATTCTCACGCACAAAGCCACGTTGACTATCCCTAATCAGTCCTTGCCTTTCCAAATACATGTACATCCTGTCTTTCAGAATTCCCTCCAACCACTTGCCTACCACCGACGTCAGGCTCACTGATCTATAGTTCCCTGGCTAGTCCTTACCACGTTTCTTAAACAATGGCACCACGTTAGCCAATCTCCAGTCTTCCGGCACCTCACCTGTGGCTATCGATGATACAAACATCTCAGCAAGAGGCCCAGCAATCGGTTCTCTAGATTCCCACAGAGTTCTAGGGTACACCTGATCAGGTCCTGGGGGTTTATCCACCTTTATGCATTTCAAAACATCCAGCACTTCCTCCTTTGTTATATGGACATTTTGCAAGGTGTCACCATCTATTTCCCCACAGTCTATATCTTCCATATCCTTTTCCACAGTAAATACTGATGCAAAATACTCGTTTAGTATTTCCCCCATTTTCTGCGGCTCCACACAAAGGTCGCCTTTCTGATCTTTGAGGAGCTCTATTCTCTCCCTCATTACCCTTTTGTCCGTAATGTATTTGTAAAAACTTTTGGATTCTCCTTAATTCTATTTGCCAAAGCTATCTCATGTCCCCGTTTTGCCTTCTGATTTCCCTCGTAAGCATACTCCTACTTCCTTTATACTCTTCTAAGAATTCACTCGATCTACCCTGTCTATACCTTACATATGCTTCCTTCTTTTTCTTAACCAAACCCTCAATTTCTTTAGTCATCCAGCATTCCCTCTACCTACCAGCCTTTCCTTTCACCCTGACAGGAATATACTTTTTCTGAATTCTCGTTATCTCATTTCGAAGGCTTACCATTTTCCAGCCGTCCTTTACATGCGAACATCTGTCCCTAATCTGTTTTTGAAAGTTCTTGCCTAATACCGTCAAAAGATGAATAGAAAAAAAATGGTGCTGGAGGTCTTAAAACACATAAAGGTATATAAATCCCTAGCACCTAATTAAGTTTATCACAGGACATTGTGGGAAGCCAGGGTGGCAATTGAGAGGCTGCATGCAGAGATATTTGTGTCATCAACACTATGGGTGAGATGTTGGAAGATTGGAGGGTGGGTAATCATTTATGAAAGAATACAAGGAACTATAGATCAATGACCCTAATGTCAGTGCGTAAGCTGTTGGAGGGAGTTATGACAGACAGGATCTGCATGGATTTGGAAAGACAAGGACTTATAAGGAATAGTCAGCATATCTCTGTGTGTGGAAAATTGTGTCTCACAAACTTGATTGAGTTTTTTGAAGAGGTGACCAAGAAGGTAGATGAAGGCAGAATTGTAGCCATAGGTTTTAACAAAGCCTTCGACAAGATTCCACATGGTAGACTGGTTGGTGAGGTCACAGGGATCTAGGGGGTGCTAGCCAATTGCATACAAAATTCGCTTGACAGTAGAAGACAAAAGGTGGTGGTAGAGGGTTGTTTTTGAGACTGGTCAGCAGTGTGGCACAAGGATTGCTGCTGGGTCCACTGCTCTTTGTCATTTATGGTAATGATTTTGACACATGCTTTATAGGTTTGCAGATGATATAAAAATTGGTGGAAAAGTGGCCAGTGAAGAAAGTTATCTAAGAAAACAACAGAATCTTGATCAACTAAGCTATTGGGACAAGGAATGCCAGATCATGTTTATTTTAGATAATTGTGAGGTGTTGCATTCTGGTTAGACAAAATAGGGCAGGGCTTACATAGTTAATTGTATGGCCCTGGGGAGTGTTGTCAAAGAGAAACCCAAAGGCAAAGTACACAATTTCTTGGAAGTGGTGTCACAGGTCGACCCAGTGGTGAGGAAAGGCATTTAGTACGCTTGCGTTCATTAGTCACAGCACTGAGTATAAGAGTTGGATCATCATGTTACAGCTGTACAAGACATTGGTAAGGCCACATTTCAAATACTGTACCCAATGCTGGTCACCCTGCCATAGGAAGGATGTTATTAAAATGGAAAAGGTGCAAAAAGGATTTACAAAGATGTTACTGAGACTGGGGAGTTTGAGTTATAGGGAGAGGTTTGCTCAGCTGGGACTTTGTTTCTCTGCAGTGCTCAGGGCTGAGGGATGACTTTACAGCGGTTTATAAAATCATGAGGGACATAGATAAGGTGAATAGCCAAGGTCTTTTCTCAAGGTTAGAGGAGTCCAAAACCAGAAGGTATAATTTTAAGGTGAGACAGAAAAGACTTCAAAAGCATCTCAAGAGGGACAACTTTTTCACACAGAGCACGGTACATATATGGAATGAACTGTCAGAGGTAGTGATATTGGTGAGTATTATTGCAACATTTAAAAGACAATTAAACTACATGGACAAGATAAGAATGAATAGAAAAAATAAGTGGTGCTGGAGTTCTTAAATCATATAAAGGTATCTAAATCCCCAGCTGAAAATGTGTTGCTGGTTAAAGCGCAGCAGGTCAGGCAGCATCCAAAGAACAGGAAATTCGACGTTTCGGGCATAAGCCCTTCATCAGGAATCATTCCTGATGAAGGGCTACTGCCCGAAACGTCGAATTTCCTGTTCCTTGGATGCTGCCTGACCTGCTGCGCTTTAACCAGCAACACATTTTCAGCTCTGATCTCCAGCATCTGCAGACCTCACTTTTTACTCTAAATCCCCAGCATCTACTTAAATGTATCACAGGACATTGCGGGAAGCCAGGGTGGCAATTGAGAGGCTGCAAGCAGAGGTATTTGTGTCATCAACACTATGGGTGGGTAATCATTTTAGAAAGAATACAAGGAACTATAGATTGGTGAGGATAGGAAAGGTTCATGGGGATATGGGCCAAATGTAGGCAAATGGGACTGGTTCAGTTTAGGAAACCTGGATGTACTCGGCCAAAAGGTTTATTTCTGTGTTGTATGACTCTACGATTCTGTGTTCTACATCCACCTTGTGAAGACCATTCAGGATTTTAGCAACTTGAATCAAATGACCCACATTATTCTAATTTCCAGTGAAAACAAGCGCAGCCCAATTATCCCTCATAATGATAGCGTCATCATTCCAGATGCCAATCTCTTAAGTCTCTTCTGAGTCTTCTCCAATGCATTTACACCTTCCCTTAAATAGGAAGAAAAAAATGACACAAGAGATTCAAAATTTGGTTTCACCTGTGCCTTTTTACACATAAAGATCATTACTTTTACGCTTATTTCCTCTCAAAAATAACATTAGCAGCCCATTAGACTTCTTAATTATTTCCTGTAGCTGAACACTAACTTTCTGTAGCACAAAATGACCAAGATTATTTGATGCCACAAAATTGCACAGGATTTCTCCCTTTATATGATAGTTTGCTTTGTCATTTCACCTGTCACATTGAACAACCTTATATTTCACCACATCATACTCCATTTTGACTTGTTTCATTCTGATAAATTCAAAGCTGCAAGTAAAACCAGCTTACATTATGAGCTGAGCATTATCATTGTGTAGCCTTGGTAGAAGATTTGTTTTCCTCCAGTTAAGAAATCGTTTCATTGTTCCCAAAGCATTGTGATCTACTACTATTTGGTCAGTTGTCCACACCTCAACACCAATCAGGGCAATTCGAATATATAGTGATCTGTAAAACTGCAGTGAGACACAACTTCAGCAGTTAACAACTGAAATTACCATCTGCATATTGCATTATTGCATTTAGAATACCATTATTTCACATATTTCACTGCTTGCCCATCTCATAAACCCGTTGAAAATGTGTTGCTGGTTAAAGCACAGCAGGTTAGGCAGCATCATAAACCCATCTCCCTGAACTGCACATCCACCTCATGAACCCCTCTCTCACTGCACTGCTTGCACAGCTTATAAATATTGAAAAGAAAAAGCAAAATACTTTGGATGCTGAAAATCTGAAACAAAAGCAAAGAGTGCTGGAGAAACTTAGCAACACTTGCAGCAGTGAGAACAGAGTTGAAGGACTTCAAGTTTGATATGACTCTTCCAAGCTCTGTTTAACCATCTCATAAACTCACTCTCACTGCACTGTATATAAACTCAAAAACCAAGTATAACAACAAATTACTAGTCATGATTTGGAGTTGCCAGTGTTGGAATGGGGTGTACAAAGTTAAAAATCACACAACACCAGGTTATAGTCCAACAGGTTTAATTGGAAGCACACTCGCTTCCAGAGCGATGCTCCTTCGTCAGGTGATAGTGGAGGGCTCAATCCTAACACACAGAATTTATAGCAAAAATTTACAGTGTGATGTAACTGAAATTATACATTGAAAAACTGATTGTCTGTTAAGCCTTTCATCTGTTAGTATACAGTGATAGTCTCACTTCTTTCATGTGTAAATCACAAAACCTTTTTTAAAAAAAGTTGCATTCTCGCCTGATGAAGGAGCATTGCCCCGAAAGCTAGTGTGCTTCCAATTAAACCTGTTGGACTATAACCTGGTGTTGTGTGATTTTTAACAAAATCCTATGGATGCTGGAAAACTGAAATATAGGAAGTACCAGCAAAAATTGTTTGATCAGAATGCATCTGTGAACAAGAAACAGTCACTATTTCGAGCTTGATCTGACTCTCCTGAACTTTGGTTATCTCTCCACACAGCTGCTCCTAGATCTGCTGAGTTTTGTCAGCACTTTCTGTTTAATCTCAAACCTCAGCTTCACTGCACTATTTCGACATCCATAAACTCTTGTCCCACAGCTCTGTACCGTTTACCAATCACATAATTAGTCCCACTGTACTACTTAATCATCTCTCTGTTCCGAATGTATCATTTTATTAGATACACTTGTCTCCCCAACTCATAGACCCATGTTTCACTGCACCGCTAAACTGTCTCCTGAACCCCTCTCTCACTGTACTGTTTTCCAGCTCATAAACTGCAGAATCGCTGCAATGTTTACTATCACATAAATTCCTGTCTCATTCAGCTGTTGATTTATTTCAAACTTCTCGCTCACTGTATTGTTCACTTATCTAATAAACTCTGATATCACTGCACTTTTTCTCCAACCAATATACTTCTTGCTCACTGCACTGTTGAACCATCTGATTAACTCCTGTCCCACTGCACTGTTTACTCATGTTATATACTGCTGTCTCACTGTGTTGTTTACTATCTTATAAACTCCTATCTCACTGTAATGCCAAGTTGCAAGAGCTACTCTGGTCCGCCCATTCTTTTTCTCTTTTCTGCAGTTTTCTCCTTCAAATTTTTAACTTCTTAAATTTACCCGGAGGAAATGGAGGAGATGAGTCCCAGATTGGAGAGCATCACTGGCAACTCCTGGAGGTGAGTCACAGACCAGGCAGGCTTGGGAGATCAGCCCTGGAGACGAGTTCGAGACTAGGCTGGCATGGGAGATGAGTCCAGGAGGCTGTTAGAGGGGAGGCAAGTCCCAGTGACAAGTTCCGGACTAGACGTCACCACAGGGGAGGTGAGTCCTGGACTGGAGGCTGCCATGGGGAGGTGAATCACAGACCGGAGGCCAGCACGGACAGGTAAGTCCTGAAGGGGGTGTCCTGGACTGGAGGTTACTGCTGTGGCGGCATTGTCCTTGTGAACTGGAAGTGAGGCTTCTAGTTTTGAAGCCTGGCGTGGTGTGGAGACTTGGCCGAGTGCGGTCTGGAGGCTAGGTGCTGGCAGATGAAAAGGACTGTAATTTGAGTACTTTTATAAAACATTGTATTCTTATACCGGACTTTTATTTATTATTTCAATTCTGTAACAAATACTTAAATATCTCTACGTCGGTATTCTGTACCTAAGATGGTGCCATAAGCAGCAACATTGCAAATTTTTCACTGCACTCATTCGAATGCACATAACAATAAAGCTAATTCGAAGATTCTACTGTTTATACATCTTACAAACTCCTATCTCACCTAATCTTCACTTATTTCAAACTCTTGTCTCATGGTAGTATTCATATACTCCTAGTTTATGATACTGTTTACTCATCTCATAAACCCTCTCTCACTGCACTGTTCACTCATCATACAATCTCCTGGCTTACTGCATTGTGTATGCATCTCAAGCTCCTGTCTGACCGCACTGTTTCCTGTGTCATGGAACCATTTACTCATCTCAAACCCTTCTCTCAGTGTACTGTTCACTCATTTCATAAACTACTCTCTCACTGCACTGTTCACTCATCTCAAACTCCTATATCATTGCATTGCATGGTTATCCTATAAATTCCTATCTCAATGTACTGTTTACCCATCTCCTAAACCCCTCTATCACTGCACCATTTACTTATTTGATAAATAACTATCTTCCTGCGCTGTTGATCAATCTCATAAACTTGGGGTGGAGGTTCATAGTTCCTTGAAGGTGGAGTCACAGGTAGACAGGGTAGTGAAGAAGCCATTGGTACTCTTACCTTTATTCATCAGTGCACTGAGTATAAGAGTTGGGACATCATGTTGCGGGTGTACATGAAATTGGTTTTTCAGCAACAGCAGGAGCAGCAGCTCGAAGGGCGGGAGCTTGGACCGGGGCATGTCAGGAGCAGTGAGTCACTGATTTGAATGTTTGAAACTTAGCTCGAGTGCAGGGAGACCTCCATTTCTGTTTTTCAGCAGCAGCAGCTCAAACGACGGAAGCTTGGACCAGGGCCTGTTGGGAGTGGTGAGTGACTGATTTGAGCTTTTACATTTGACATTGGAGAGTAGAGGTTTCTGGGAAAGGAGGGACTTTTTATTTCCCTCCAGCTATATAAGTCAGTGTTTTCTAAACCCAAGATCCCACCTTTGTACGGCTTCCCACCCAACCACTCTTCTAACATTAAACAGCAGGGATACATCAGGTAAGCTTCACTTTTTTTACTTTCTGATAAAGGGACTAGCAGGGATGCAGTGCAGGAAGAGGAATGTTCCTCCTACATGGTGTTTGAGGTGAGGGATGCCATTAGTGTCCCATCCAAGTACATCTGCAGCAAGTGCACCCAACTCTTGCTCCTCCATGTTAGGGAGCTGGAGCAGGAGCTGGATGAACTTCAGATCATTCAGGAGGCAGAGCCTGTGACAGATAAGAGTTACAGGGAAGCAGTTACTCCTAGGCACGAAGAAAGCTGAATAACTGTTCAAAGGGGGGAAAAAAAAGTCAGTGGAGGGATCCCCTGTCGTCGTTCCCCTGAAAAACAAGTATACTATTTTGGATACTGTTGGGGGGACGACTTACTGGGGTGTGCAGTTGGGTGCACGTCTCTGGCACAGAAGGGAAGGAGGGAAAGGAGGAGAGTGTTAGTCATTAGGGACTCATTAGTTAGAGGGTCTGATGGAAGGTTTGTTGGGAATGAACGAGACTCACGGTTGGTGTGTTGCCTCCCAGGTGCCAGGGTCCGTGATGTCTTGGATCATGTCTTTGGGGTCCTGAAGGGAGAG